>NW_017729018.1:219753-231102 GCF_001723915.1 Gavialis gangeticus | reverse complement strand
CCTTACAGTTAGGCACAGCTGGGCTCCAGCTCCAGCTGGATTCCCTCGTGGGCAGAGAGTACAGGGAAACTGTTCCCTGCCTGGTCAAGCAGCAGCACTGTCACTGTTGCCTGGTCCAGCATGGGCTGCGCGTCCAGGTGCTGTGCTCCCGGAGGGAACAGAGCCTGAGCAGTGTCTGACAGCCAGCAGAAGGGAGGGGAAGAAGCAGAGACTGGGGAGTAGGTGGGAGGAAGGGGCAGAAGCTGGGGGTGGGGGGCAGAGAGCAAAGTGGCAGCCTGACCACTGCCTTCCCACAGCCACTGCTTTCCCTGCTGTAGCAGATCGGGGGGGGGCGGCAACAAATTTAAGAAAACTCTCCAATAATTAGATTCTATACCTGAAGCATTATAAACAAATTTATAAAAGTTTTCTATATAGAGAATTGAATTATTGGGGGAGGGGTTATCTTAAGTTCAGGGTCAAATTAGATGCGAGTAAATATGGTAATTATCTCCCTTTCTAGCATCCCTGTCAATATAACCCAGAATTACTTTTTCCTTTTTTCTGCGACGGTATCACATCAAACTGAACATAAGCTGATGACAACCTCTATATCCTTTCCTGCACTACACTATCTAGCCAGTTCTCCATTTTGTAGGTGTGTGTTTGGTTTCTCCTTCCTAAGTCTACTATGTTGCATTAGTTTTAATTGAGTTACAGAGCTTGTTGATTTATAACAAAACAAAAAAAACCACATGAATTCTAACCTGCCCTCCAAAGTGCTCGCAATCCCTCCAACTTCTGTGTCATTTTATAAATACACTGCCAAGTCATTAATGAAAATATTGGCTAGAAACAGATCTACAGGACCTCGCTTGAAATCCTCTAACAATGGTTTGATGTCAAACTGAAAACTATATTTCAAAGTGTTTTTTCAGTGAATACTGCCCTCACCTCATGGTGATGTCATCTAGACCAGGGATCGGCAACCTTTCAGTACCACTAAGCTGAATTAACATAGCTGGATCCTAGGTAGTTGTTAGACAGTCCACCACTACTTGGTGCGTTCTTGCACAAAACATAGTAATGGTGGGACTGTCCTCGGCAGACTGGACAGAATCTCTTCAGACATGGGCAGCAGGTTACCAACCCCTCATCTAGACCATCTTACTCTAGTTTGCTTATGAGAATATTACAAAGTGACAGTGTCAAAACCATTACAAACCACAAGATACATCACATCTCCTTGTCACTTAGAACAGCTGCCCTATCAAGGGAATCAAATCAGGTTGGCTTGACACAATTTGTTCTTGTCAAGCACCTGTCAGGTTTTCCTTGTTATCTTGTTATCTCTCCAGTGCTTGCAAATGGATTGCTTAATAATTCAAAGAGAAAGGCTTTGGTTCCAACAAAAATGTCTGTATTTTTCATTTCAGTAATTTCAGAACTGTTGTTACTGTGAACATTCATCCAAATTTAGTCAAATTTTGAGTTTCCTGAAGGCCTATGAGCAGAACACTATTCGGTCACTGGGACAACCAAAGCACAGCTTGCAACCAATCCTGCGTTACGCAACTAAATGGTACAAGCAATTCTATACCCCTCTGAGTACAAAGGGCACCTATACACGTACATCAAGGCTGCTCCAGTACACTGTAATTATGGTGCATCAGACCAGACTCTGGAGTGTGGTAATTACCCCACCTCCTGGAGCACATGTATAAATGCATCAAAGTACCCCCTTTCTAGAAATAGGATTGCCCTCCAGAGACGCTCCCTGTTCCTATATTGGAGTATTTTTGCACCCAGAAGCCGCATCCTGACAAGTGTCGCACTGCAGACACATCTGCGGTGTCACATACTACATGTTCAGTTGCTCTCCACGCTGTAAGGGAGCAGCACAGAGGGGTTTGACTCCTGGAGTCAAATAAAACAGAGAAAAAAGCAGAGCGGTGCACATGGGGGTAGTTCACGCTACTCAAAACCGGAGCTGAGCCACCCAGAGCTGTGCGGTGGCTGCCAGCCAGGCTCTGTGAAGCAGAATCGCCACTGCTGCAGCCCCGGGAGGCCCCTGGGACTCCCCCAGGACCCCAAGTAAGGCTGCTGGGGCCAGCCCAGTGCCCCTTACCACCCCCAGGGTAACTTGCAGCATGCCAGAGTGCACGTGGCACAGGCATTCTCCAGGGACAACTAGTGGTGGCACAAGGTGCACTGCCGCTAGTTGCCCTTGGGGAACCAAATATCCACTGGACGGAGCCAGAGGGGATAACAGTACTCCGACACTTTAGTCAAGTAATTTAGTTGTGGCCTGCAATTTGGTTGTCCACTAACACAGCTGGGAGATGTTATATAAATCACACGATGGGATCCCAGGAGTTCTGTGCCCAACCTCAGAAACAATGCATCCTGCCATACCAGATGTGTCTGGCAAAACACCCGATTTGGGGGAAATCAGGAAAAAAAAATCCCATATCCCAATTGCAAGACTGCAGGGCACGCAGCTTGGGACCAAGAGCTCCCCAACCTCCAGCTATCCACACCATGGCAGGGCAACTTTAAATATCCCCAAGTGCAAGGAGCTCATAGGCTCTCCTTGCACAGGAAGATGCAAAGCTTTGCGCTGCAATGCAGGAGGCAGACCTGGGTCCTGGACCTGGGGCTGCCTGCACAGGATCAGCCGGGGGGGCAGCTCCGGGTCTGGTTCAAGCCCTGGAGCTGCCTCTTGCCCATTCCCCAGGATCAGGCACAGGACACTGGAGGTTCCCACTGTCCAATGCCATAAGCTAATTGCCAGCAACTGGCAGGGGCAGCCCCGGGTCTGGGTGATGTGTCCCATGGTCAACTTAAAGACATTAGACATGGAGTATCATCATGGCTGGTATGCCATTTTGTTCCATCATAAATTCTCTGAACTGTGGTATGTTATAATTTAGCATGTGACTAATGTGTTAATTACAAGGCAAATACAACATCTGCCAGGGTCTTGAGTGAAAGAATTCTCCCTTCAACAGAGGAACTGAGTGACAGGAGCCTAGCTTGGCCTTAATGGTATCCCACCTGGCAGCACAAAAGAGCACTTGAATGCAATAAGGTGATAAGTAGGGCAGAAAGTAGAAGGCAATCAGAGTGCCTGGGGATAAAGGAATTGGGAGCAAGAGCCAGAAGGAAAACAGTATGAGTGGGTAATGGGATAAGAGGGACAGAAGCTGGGGAGACAAGGGACAACTGGTACAGCAGGTGGAAAGGCAGGATCCAAGTGTAGAGAAATAGGAGTAAAAAGGGGAGCATGGGCAAGAGTGGAACAGGGGCGTGAACAAGTGTTGGAACAGGGAGAGAAAATGTAGGAGCTAGGACTAGAAGATAGGGTCAGAGAAGGACAGGATGAGACCGAGGGCAGAAAAGGGTTCATAACCACTGAAGTGGACTGCCCTCCAGAACATGGACTTAAGCCCACTGCTCGTGAGTCCCACACATTCTCCGCTGTCAGCAAATGGCTGCAAAACCTGCAGCAAAGGGTGCATCCCGTTCCCCCTGGGCAGCTGGTCCATATAGAGGATAGCCTGCTACTGCTATTTGATACTGCATAGCCATATAGGCAGAGGCCTATACTATGGATCTGAGGTTCTAGCTCAAATCTGAGTTCAGTGTGCTTCCTGCACCATCAGGGGGTTTTTTGGGGGGTTTTTTTTTTGGTTTTTTGTTTTTTTTAAAGAATAACAAAAAATGTTAAATACAATTTTCCTAAAAGAACACGGGCTGCAAAAGTCAAGAATACATTAGGCAAAACACCAGCAGGGGCTGTAATTGTGTTTTCTGGGTGATGGGTAAGTTACGCCGTGGATATCTAGGGTTCAGCTGGAAGAAGCAGTGTAAGAGCATTGTCTCCACGGTGAAGTTCAGGGGTATGAACTGCCCCACCCAACTTCACCATGCCCCAAACCACTTATGCTGTGGCCTGAATTCCCTTGCTGAGACTAGCAGTAGCCCAGATTACTCCAGCCCTAAGCAAGCCCTAACCTGGCCCTGCTAGCCTAGTGGAAGCAGATATTCAGAGGTTGTGCATGGCCTGGCCAAAGGAGCCTGGCTGAATATGGGTGGGCTTCATTCTGCCTGAAGCTGGACTGAGCCTCTGTCTCAGTGGCCAGGCTAGACTGGTTGCTGCTGTGTAGTGCAGCAGGAAGGAGGATTTGTATTCAGGTCAGTCAAAGAGGGGAGAACTGGAGACTGACAGAGTTATTCCTAGGGGCTGAAATTGGATCATTTATAGATGAGCCTCCCGCACAGAATATTCCATTGCAATCGAATCCAATTTGCTTGCCAGACGGTGCATCCGGCAGCGGTTCAGACTTGAAAGGGAAATGGATAACATTAAACAAACAGAAGCAGCCATAAATTAAATGCATTACCCTCCCCGCCCCGTGTGACAGTCGTCAACCCAGTCTCACAGGCTCTGTCTCCAAGATGTTGAACACAATCTAATTAAGGGCCCAGATTACTGAAACTCAGTTGGCCAGACAGCCATCACTTTTCTCTAAGCAGGTGCCATACAGAGAGAGCAAGCAGCTCTTCTCCTCCACCCCAGCAAGCTCAGAATAGCCCCTTTCTAACCACAAATCAAAGGAAACCCAGCCTGGGCATCAAGTCAGCAAGGGAGGACATGCAAGACCCTGCTTCTGAGACCTCTGAACATTCCCTGTGGGAACAGAGACACTTACCCAGCCATCCCCTACAGAGCTGTGCTAGCTAAGAGAAAAAAAAAAAATGCAGCTCCCTGTGGCATGTAGCTTTGCACCTACAGAACAACCACCCAGCTCCCATCTCAAAACAGAGCACAGGCGTTCTGCTATGGGCTTTCTGTCTGATACTGGGGAAAGATGGGTCACAATACATGAACACTTGATCAGAGAGACATTTCAGGCTCTGCAGATACATTCTTTTCATATTTCCCAGCTCAAACTGAGAGCCATTTCTTTACTTTTCCCATGTAACAACACAATAAAAGATGGTAATAAAGTCACTTCTCAGGGTAATTTTTGTAATTTCTCATTTTAGGAACAGGACTGGAAAGGGCCTCCTGGGTCACTAGGCTCAAACATCATATTGTCCCTTTCATAAATGTATGCAGCATCATTGTAACCACATAGGGCCACATCCTATTCCACCTAGAGGGTGTCTAAGTGGACTTAAGGCACCTCAACACAATTCTAGTCCACCTTGTTCAAGTGTCTGAAAAGCCATTAATGCAATTCCTTCTGTAACGTGCCATCATCTTCCCCTAAGAGGCTGAGTCACAAAAAGTAGTGAGGAGGAGGATCCTCCCACCATTTCCTATTAACAGTGTTGCAGGGACTGGAGCCTAATGTAACAGAATCGCACACAGGCACCTAAGTCCACTCATGCACCTTATGGGGATAACAGAATCTGGCCTGTAGGTTTTGTTGCCCTGCTTCTCCTATCTGGAGGCTGCTCCAGGACTCCACTGCTTTGATGGGTAGGAATCGTCCAGTTTCCAGCGTAAATGTGTTCAGACGCAGCTTACCCCCATTTGTTCTTGGGCCAGTCCCTTAGCTTACGTAGCTCTTCTCCATCGCTGGTGTTTACCCTGTAAAGTTTTTACAGATAGCAATCATATTTGCCTCAGCCTCAGGTTTTTGTTTTTGGAAATAACCAAGGTGTGCTCCTTTAGGGCCTGTCTATATCATGTCAGCAATGTTCACTTGGAAACTTGGGGCCAGTCTGCTGACCTTAGGCTCTTGTCCTGCTCCAGAGCTAGAACAAGGGTTGTTCAGGGCTTGTCCCCAGTGCCCAATCCCTTGGTCTCTAGCAGACCTAATGCCAGGCGCTAGAGAGAAGCCTGGAGTTGGCCCAGTGGCAAATTTTCTGGCTGAGAAGCACCCAAGTGGACTCAGGTGGGCAGGCATGGGCAGCTCTGTGTCCAAGAGACACTTCTGACCCAGTAGAGATAATGCTCAGTCTCCTTCCAAACCATTAAGATCCTTCAGTCACTCCAGCAGCACGATCCTCACATCATTTATCTGCTATTTTCAACACCCAACAACCCAACTGTAACCCCAAGGTCCTGCCAGCAGTGCCAGTTCTTGTATTGCACCTTTCCATCTGTTCCAGTGACAGGAGGGCTGTACAGGGTTTGAGACAGCTCCCGTGCTCTGCCTGACCAGAGGAGGTTGTGCCCACAGCCTGTCGTGGTGGCACTGCCACGGCACTGGACTCTGAGACAATGACTGGAATCATTGCTTTGGGATGCTGCTTTTTCTGGGCATCATGAGTCACAGCACAGCAGGAACCCAAAGCAATGCCATTGCCTATGCAGAAGCACTGGGCTATTGTAATAGATCAGAAAGCCCAGGGCCTTCTAGATGACAGCTACTGCCGTGATCAGCACAGCTCTGACAGGGCCACCTAGAGAGACGAAGGAGCCAACAGCAGGCTTGGATAATAGAGCTGGGCCCACAAGCATAGTCAGAAAAGGTTTGTGCCATTAGATCCAGAGGTGCCCCAGCTCAACACCTTACATGAACCACCTCCTACAATGCCACATCAATGGGTACAGCATCAGGAGCAGATGCTTGACAGGACTTCTGGTTTTAAGCTGAAGCTTATGCCTAAGCTAAAATGCCAACCCTACTAGCTGAGGCTGACTTAAAACAGCCCACCTACGATGAGAGGGGGAAGAGAGCTTTACACTCAGTTGGAGTTGTCACGGTGCCTGATGCTCTGTTTAGACACCAGGAGAGGACACAGTCCTCACTCCAACTCAGCTTCCAACTGCTCATTGTGAATGCATGACTGAGTAACAAAAGGAGGAAGTTGAAGCCAGTCTGGGGAGCTCTGCAGATGGAGCATGAAAGAAATAAGCAGATGGATGCCCAGCCAGTTAGAGAGGGCATAAGCATCCAGACGGGTGGAAAAGCAGCCAACAAAGGGCAGACACTTCCTCCTGGCTCTTTCTGCCAGAAGCCATGGGTCTGGCTGATTCTTGTCAAACCAGCCTTCCCATTTAGTAATAATCTGAGAGGAATCAGCTGCTGCCAGAGGGATAAAGAATTGTCAGGCAATAGCCCTGCAAGACTGAGGAAGTAATGCTCTCATTAAATGAGAGCAAAGGAAGAAGACACTCATTCTGTCAAGATCTGGGACGAGGCATGTAATTGCTCTGGGGTTTATTCCATCCCTGTGGCAAACTAATAGAATCAGATACCAGCAGCGTGGGACAAGGAATGAAGAACTAGTGTATGTTAATAGCTGAAGGGGAAAAGTAATGGACAGAACATAATTAACTGTGCTGGAATTCAGCTGGCACATGAGTCTCTTGTGAAAAGTGCAGCAGGGGTTTAAACAGCAGTGAAAACTCAGGCAGTTGTGTCCCCCCCATCATCGAAAATGCATCACCTCCTGGAGAACAGCACTATCACAGCAACATATTAGGACCTCCAACCACAAGGGTTTTGAGTGCTGGGGACAACTTTCAGGTGCAAGTCCTGCAGAAGGCAACTCAAGGCCATGCTCTTGACCTGCTGCTCACAAACAGGGAAAAATTGGTGGAGAATGTAGTAATGGATGGCAAATTGAGCAGTAGCGACCACAAGATGATTGAGTTCCTTCCTTCTTTTCCTCGGGATCCTGAAAGCAGCAGAGTAAGGGCCTGGACTTCAGAAAAGCAGCCTTTGACTCGCTCAAGAAAGTGATGGGCAGGATCCCCTGGGAGGCCAGTCTGAAGGGCAGAGGAGTCCAGGAGAGCTGTTGTATTTTAAAGAAGCCTTACCGAGAGCACAGGAACAAGCCATCCTGATGCACAAAAAGACTAGCAAGTATGGCAGAAGGCCAGCTTGGCTTGGCAGGGAACTCTTCAGTGAGCTAACACACAAAAAAAGCAGCTTATAAGAAGTGGAAACTTGAACAAACAACTAGGGTTGAGTAGAAGAGTCTTGCTCAGACATGCAAGCATGAAATCAAAAGGCCAAAGTGCAACTGGGGTTGCAGCTAGCAAGCGATATAAAGGGTAAGAAGAAGTATGTCAGCAACAAGAGGAAAGTGGGTCCTTTACTAAATGGGGGAAGCCTCAATGCCTTTTTCACCTCAGTCTTCACAGGCAAGTTCAGCTCCCAGACTACTGCACCTGGCAGCACAGTTTGGGGAAGGGGTGTGTAATCATTGTGGAAAGAACAGGTTAGGAACCATTTAGAAGTTGGATGCATACAACTCCATGGGGCGAGACATGATGCACCCAAGGGTGCTGAAGGAGTTGGCCAGCGACTCTGCAATAGCATCAGCCATCATCTTTGAAGACTCATGGCAAATCAGGAGAGGTCCCAGATGACTAGAAAAGGGCAAATATAGTGCCCATCTTTACGAAAGGGAAGAAGGATCCAGGGAAATACAAACTAGTCAGCCTCACCTTAGTCCCTGGAAAAATCATGGAAAAGGCCCTCAAAGAATCCATTTCTAAGCACTTGGAGGAAGAGGTGGTAATCAGGAATGGTCAGCATGGATTCACCAGGAGCAAGTCATGCCTGACCAACCTGATTCCCTTCTCTGATGAGATGACTGGCTCTGTGGATGCAGGGAGTGCAGTGGACATGATAACTTTGTTGCACAATTTACCAGTTGCAAATGACCAAATAACAAGCAAGACTTTATCAGGGGGATAAGGCAAGCTTAACATTGCTACATCTTGACTTCAGCAAGGCTCTCACTACTGTTTCCCACAGCATTCTCGCAAGTAAGCTAAGGAAGTATGGGTTGGATGAATGGACTAAGGTGGGTAGAAACCTGGATGGATCATCAGGTTCAGAGTGTAGTAATGAATGGCTTGATGTCTAGCTGACAGCCGGTCTCAAGTGGAGTGCCCCAGGAGTCGGTCTTGGGGCTGGTTTTGTCCAATATTTTTATCGATGACCTGGAAGATAGGATGGAGTGCACCCTCACCAAGTTTGCAGATGACACCACGCTGTGGGGAACAGTAAATACGCTGCAGGGTGGGGCTAAGATTCAGAGAGATCTCAACAAATTAGAGAACTGGACCAAAACAAATCTCATGAGGGATTTCTTACAATAAAGAAGCAGCCCAAATTCCTGCACTTAAGACAAAGCAATCCCATGCACCAGTACAGGCTGGGGACTGGCTGGCTAAGCAGCAGCTCTTCAGAAAAGGACCTGCGAGTTACAGGGGACAAGAAGCTGAATATGAACTAACAGCACACCCTTGTTGTGAAGACGGCTAACAGTATTCTGGGTTGCATTAGTTGGAGTGTTGCCAGCAATACAAGGGAAATGATTATTCCCCTCTATTCTGCACTGGTGAGGCCCCATCTGGATTGGAGTCCGATTCTTAAATGAAGAATCAAACTACTTCTCCCACCACAATTCTTACTGCAAGGAAGACTCACAAAACTGGATTTCAATAACTAGTGAACATACCGTGTATCAACAGAGACTTTTAATCTAGAAGGATTCAGAAGTAGCAAATAGACTCTTCCACATTCTTGGGGTGACACTACTGAACTACAACCAGCATGTTCAAAGACTGCATTTCAGGGGTAAACTGAGCAACAACTTCCAATTCAGTGCATTAGCAGCTACTCAGAGCCAACCTCTCTTCTTAGCACCTTTGGGCAAGAGCAAGTTCTTATGGCAATTAGAGTTGCAATGTAGGACATGTGCTATACATTCCTTGCACGCGGTCTCAGCATTTGAAAGAACTGCAGGCTCTTTACTGGTCACAAACATTAGAAACCTGGTTCTACAGAAACTCATGGACCAACATACATATATGTACACAGAACCAGCAATCACCCTGAACACACCAAGAAAGCTGTAATATACAGCCAAGCCCTCCAATACCACCAAGTTTGCACCGAGGAGAATACCTGCGATCATCACCTCACAATTCTCAAAAGGGCTTTCACCCAGCAAGGATGCTCCTCCAGAGAGATAAACTGCACTTGTGAAAGAGCCACCCAGATACCACATGAACTACTGCAGTACAAAAAATCCCCATGAGCCATACACCCTTAGTTATGATATACCATCCTTCCCTGGAACCTATACGGAAAATCCTCAAACAACTGCAACCCATACTAGAAGACCCAATTCTTAAAGAGATCTTTCCAGAAGCACCCATCCTAGCCTTTAAAGAAGCACCCAACCTTGCCAAGCTCATCACTAGAAGCAAAATTCCTATGGCCCAAAGCACACTGAATGGATCCAGACCATGTTGGGACAAAAAATGTAAAACCTGCCAACACATCTCTACCACTCCCACAATAACGACACCCCACAACAGAACCATCACCATTCCTGGACCTTACACATGCACCTCCAGAAATGTAAAATATCTCATCCAGTGCACTAAATGCTCAGATGGAAAATATGTAGGAGAAACAACACCACACCAGAATGAATGGTTGGCTTGAAAATGGTATTTAAAAGGTTTGCTTTTGAAAAGTGGCTTATAGGATGTATTAGAATTATGGTTATAGCAGCAAGGGTTAAAATATTTCTAAAGAGCTTGGCCTCAAAGTCTCACAGGTCTCCCAGCCTTCAGAACCAGAGTGTCAAACCCAGTCAGGAAAACAGCAAGGCCACACAACCTGGGTAACTGAAAACATCCAAATTTTATTTTCATAATATAGATAGGCCTGGCTCCAGGGCAAAAAACCTTAAGCTTTCTGGTTCTGGGGAGACAGACCAAATTAGGAGGACACCAGTAAAGCCCCAAATTAAGAGGTGGGCACGTGATAGGTTTTTGAAAATGAGGTTTTGGCTGTCAATGCCATGTGACCAACCAGTGACAGCCACGGATCAAGAGTCATCAGAAGTCATCAGGAGAAGAAAGAATACCAAGTTTTCAAAACAAAGTAGAGGGGAAGACAGTTGGCATCAACCCCCGACCTCCCAGGCTGCTGACGTTGGACACCCAAGCAAAAGACCTCAAGGTGGCGTTTATGTACTGGATGGACGGACCACTCTCCTTGTGTATATTCTGAGACCGGGGAATTCGGGTAATGCATGCTCTATTTGCTTTGCCTGCACTGCTTTTATTTCCTACCACTGTGCATCAATAAACTCACCTATTACCAACTGGCAGGTGCTGTGGTCGATCCAAGGGTCGAGCTCACCTGGGACAAAGGCATAAGGGCTGGGTCCTAAATCCAGCGCCAACAGAATGTACACCAAAAATCTATCAAAGACAAGAATACCCAATTACCTGCAAGTGCACATGGCTCACAAGACAACCACTCTCTCTCCAATCTCTCAGTTCTAATCCTCAAAGGAAGTTTACAAAACACCTTTCACAGACGAGCCTACGAACTTCACTTTATAAATCTACTGATACAAAAAAAAAAAAAA
>NW_017729018.1:211681-214753 GCF_001723915.1 Gavialis gangeticus | reverse complement strand
ATCAGACTAAATATAGACATTGGATTTATGGCACGTTATAATTTGACTGCCATCTGATAACCCCAGGGAACCTCTCTACATTTCACTACATACATTCTATCACCAGGTCAACATTTCCCCATTCTCCACCCCTCCCTCCCTGTCTCATACCTATCGTCTCCATCACCCGTGATTCTCACTGCCACACATTTGCATTTTCACAGACCTGTATTTTGCATATTGGCTTCTATTCTACTATGGATAACACAAAACACCATAGTTTCATAGTGTCACAGTTTCTAGGGTCGGAAGGGACCTGAGTAGATCATCTAGTCCGACCCCCTGCCATGGCAGGAAAGAGTACTGGGGTCAAACGACCCCAGCAAGGTCTTTTGCTCTTAAAGACCCCCAGAGTTGGAGCCAGCACCACTTCTCTTGGAAGTTGGTTCCAGATCCTAGCCGCCCTGACCGTGAAGTCGCGCCTCCTGATATACCAGCAGACACTCTCTATGCCTAAAGAAGGGTATTTGTTCCTGAAAGCTTGCAAGGAACATTTTCCAACTATTTAATTCGTCTAATAAAAGATATCACATTTACCCAAAGAACCTTGTCTGCCAGAGAAAAACAACTTTTTTTCAAAGCTTGGCAATCCCATCATGCAACAGGTCTCAACAACTCTCTTTCTAAATTATTCAGCAGTACAACAAATAATTGTGACCTTTGTTGCTGCATGGTTCATTTGTGTGCAACTTGTAAGTATTTAAGTACAGATGAACTCATGATTTCTCTGTAGGCACCAAAAATACCACTTCAAAGTGTGAACTCTTCACTTGAGACAACAAAAGCAACAGAATAAGACAGCTGTTCTGTAACATTCTGGATTCTGGGAACTTGCTCTGCCAATCAAAATGCACCCACTATTAGACGGTTCAGAATTAATGTACTCAGCCAGACAGCTGAATAAAAAACAGCTTGGCAGTCCCTAATCTGAATGCTGAGTGGCAGAAGAAAGATCTCTGCAGTTTGCTATCAGTCAGCTTCTGGAGGTTAGACACCCAAGGTTCCTCTGAAGTCCAGACAGCACACCAAAGCTGTGGAAGTGATGAGGGGCAAAGAACAACACAGATCCAGTCTGCATGCAATGAAATACTCAGGAGGTACCCTATTTGTTTGGGAAAGGGAATAGGATCCAAGTGGATAGGGCCCAGGTTTGACTGCAGAAGGGTCAGCCCCAGCCAAATAACTTTGAATTAAAACTCCTTCCTCCCTGCAGTCAACTAGTCGTGTCAGTACATCTCCATATATACCCATTGCAGCTCATTATTCCAGGTGTTACCTGGGTAGAAATTAATCCATTAGCAGAAAGTACCTCTTGCCTACCCTGCACGCCAGGAATCAGCTACTGGGTTGGAACTTTTCTCTTCAGAATTATCGGCTAATACCCCATCCTCACAGAGAATATATTGCTCGCTGCTGGGAGAAGGGGCTTGTCAGAGCTCTCCCAGAGTCGGACTGCAGACTAACTCTTTGCAGCTCATTCAGACTTTGGCAAATGAAAGCAGTGACTTTAAGCTGCATTATCCAATGGGTTAGCAGCCTTTTACTAGCACAGGCCAGAGTTTGTGACCTGACCACAGCTGTAGGCTGGAAGACACCACTCCCCACCACCGCCGTGGCTGGCTGTCTGCACATTCCAGAGTCCTCTGCAGCAAGGGAAGTGCAAATGCGGCAGAGCTGCAGGCTACACAGCACAGGGGATTGCCATGGTGAGGATGGTGACAACACAGCTCCATGCCACCAGTCCCCCATGCCAGATTGGACCTTCGTTACATATGCCCATTGCACAGCTGGGATTGGAGGCACAGAGAAGCTAGGGTCAAGATCCCATAAGGGACCAAGGGACCACAATGCACAGTATCATACTGCCTTCATTTTAGGCACTGGTCTGAGCAAGCTGCCCAGGTTCCCAGCACAATGCACACAGCACCAGGTGTCTCAAAACAGGACTCTTGATGCCAGTGTGCACAGCAGAGTGCTGCCCAAGGTAGTCAGAAGGAAACAAACAGGGTGCATCTAAAACCATCCCCAACCCTGAGGCTTAGACATCTCTTCTACCTGGGACCTCCCACCCAGAGAGCTCCCCGTTAGGCAGCAAGTAAGTTCCCTTGTAAAAAACAGTAAGGGCTTATTCTTTTCCTTTAAAGCATACCTAAAAGAGTGCCCACCTACACAGAGGCTCAGTGGGCACAGAATTCATAGAATTATAGAAGTTGGGTCAAAGGGACCTTGCAGATCTTCAAAGTCCGACCCCCTGCCTGAGCAGGAGAAAAACTGGGCTCAAATGGCTCCAGCCAGGTAGGCATCAAGCCTCTTCTTAAAGACCCCCTGGGTAGGAGCCCCCACCACTTCCCTTGGAAGTTGGTTCCAGATCCTAGCCGCCCCGACTGTGAAGTTGTTCTTACGGATGTCTAATCTAAACCTCTTCTCCAACAACTTGTGGCCGTTATTCCTTGTTATGTCGTGGGGTGCGAGGGGAAACGAGGTCTCCCCCAAACCCTTCTGGTCACCCCTAGTGAATTTATAAACGGTCACCAGGTCCCCCCTCAGCCTTCACAAGTGAAGGCTGAACAGGTTCAGGTCCCGCAGTCTCTCATTGTAGGGTCTGCCCTGCTGTCCCTGGATCATGCGGGTGGCCCTCCTCTGGACCCTCTCCATGTTGTCCACATCCCTCCTGAAGTGGGGTGCACAGAACTGGACACAGTACTCCACTGCGGCCTGACCAGTGTCGCATAGAGGGGGAGGATCACTTCCTTGTCCCTACTTGAGATGCATCTGTGGATGCACGATAAGGTCCGGTTAGCCCTACCAACCGTGACCTCGCATTGTCGGCCCATGTTCATCTTGGAGTCAATAATGACTCCAAGATCCCTTTCTGCCCCCGTGCTCTCAAGCAGGGAGTTTCCCCATCTTATAAGTGTGCTGCTGGTTTCTACTGCCAAGTGCAGCACCCTGCATTTGTCAGTATTGAAACGCATCCTGTTTTTGTTAGCCCACCCCTGTAACCTATCCAGGTCTTGCTGCAGTCTTTCCCTC
>NW_017729018.1:101617-101989 GCF_001723915.1 Gavialis gangeticus | reverse complement strand
AGTAACTCCAGTTACTGCGCATTAATGAATGTGTAGACATGCCCAATGACCACCAAATGATAGAGTTTAAGATCCTAAGGTGAGGTGGGCAATTATTTCAGGCGGAGGGCTGCTTAACAAGGTTTGGTGAGCTGTCAAGGGTTGCATGGGTAGCTCCACCCCTTGAAAGGTGCCCCACCCCCTGGTAACCATCTTGGGACCAGAAGTCTCACCCCTAACCCCTGACCTTTGCCACTGGAAGTCCCTCCTCTTGCCCCCCAGAAATACTCCTTTTGTGCGGGGAGGGGTTGCCATCTTAAAACCAGAAAAAAACAAATCACACACTAAAAGTCAAACACCTACTATAACATATTTAAATTTTATTACAAAAAA
>NW_017729018.1:95075-101584 GCF_001723915.1 Gavialis gangeticus | reverse complement strand
TCCCGATTTGTGTTTGTGTACTGTATATAGCGGTGACTGCATAACAGCTAAAACATAAATTCTTAGTCTTTTATATTGTGTGTGTGCGGGGGGGAGGGGCACGTGTGTGTGTGTAGTGTGTAGTGGAGGGGTGTATAGTGGGGGTGTTTGGTGGGGATGCGTGTGTGTGTATGGTGAGGAGGTGTATGGTGGGGTGTGTGAGCATGTATGGTAGGATGTGGGGGTGTTTATGGTGGGGAGTGGGGGGAGGCTGTGGGGGGCATAGGGTATGCTGGGAGGTTGCATGGCGTTTGTGCAGTGTGGATGTGTGGCTTGGGAACACACTCTCCTCTCCTGCAGTCAACGCAGGCAACACCGAGAGGTAGGGGGGGTGTGTGTGTGTGTGTGTGTGGTGTGGTGTGAGGGAGGGTGGGAGTGGTGTGGGGACCCCCTCACACTTCCCCCACGGTGCAGGAGCAGGTGTGGGGGCTGGTGCCTGGTTCTGGCCAGTGCTGCACATTGCAATGAGGAGCACAGCCATTTGTTTCCCTGGCGCTCCCCACACTTGCTGGGCACAGGAGAGAAGCACCAGATACTGGAGCCAGTTGCTTTCCCTGCTCCAGCCCGCCCCAGTGCCTAGGGCTTCCTTTCTGTGCCCCGCAGTGCGGCGAACCGCCCAGGAAACAAACGGCCCGGCAGGGGCTGAACTCCTTGCAGCACTGGCCAGAGCCAGGAGCCAGGCACAGAGCACCCTTCCTCCATGCTGCTGCTGCCCCCACTGCCTGCCAGGGCTGCGTGCCATGGGAGGGAGTGTGGGAGGGGTCCCCAAAACCCTCCCCCACCTCACACCCACAACCTGCCCAGCCCCAGCTCCATGCTGGGCAGTACCCAGTTGTAGTCCCTCTCCTCCCCACTTCCCTCCCTCCTGCCCAGAGGGAGTGGGACATCGGAGAAGCCTGCAGGAGCAGCCCTGCCCCATGCTAACAGAGCCAACCTGTCTGCCCAGAGTGTGAGCGAGGCATAATAGGGTATGTTGGGGGCGGATGTAGGTGCCTCACTCCCACCCTCATAGGCAGAAGGGCTGGGCAGGGCACAATTTGTTGGGTGGTGCTGCAGGCCAGATGAAAGTGCCTGGAGGGCCAGATCCAGCTGTGTTTTGCCTACCCCTGTCTTAAGGGGAGGAAAGTAGGAGAGCAGCAAAAAAGAGACACTGGACTTCAGAAAAGCAGGCTTTAACAAACTCAGGGATCTGGTGGGTAGGATCCCCTGGGATGCAAGTCTGAGGGGAAAAGCAGTCTAAGAGAGCTCGTAGGACCTAAAGTAGGGCATATTAAAGGTTTAGAAGCAAGCTATCCTGATGTGGCGGAAGAATCAGAGATGGAACAGGAGACCAACCTGACTAGACAATAAACTGAAAATCAAAAAAAAGGAATCCCATCAAAAGTGGAAACACGGCCATAGAACCACAGAAGAGTACAAGAATATTGCACTAATGTGCATGGAGAAAATCAGGAAGGCCAAGACATGATTTAGGATGCATTTGGCAAGGGATATTAAAGGCAATAAAAAGGGGATTCTATACGTATGTCAAGAGGAAGAGGAAGACCAGAGAAACCATAGGTCCCTTACAGAATGCAGAAGGCAAATCTCATTACAGATGAGGCAGAAAAAGCTGAAATATTTACTGCCTTTTTTTTACTTCAGTCTCCAGAAATAAGGACAAAAACAGATAATAAGCACAGTTGGCAGGAAAAATAGGGAAGGAGATAAATAGCCTCAAGTAGTAAAGAATAGATTAGGGATTACTAGAAGCTAGATACTTTCAAGTTGACAGGGCCAGATGGGATGCATGCCAGGTTACTGAAGAAATTAGCCAAGGCAATTTTAGAGCCACTTGATCTCCTCTTCGAGAACTTGTGGAGGGTCAGGTGAGGTCCCCAAAGATTTGAAAAGGGCAAACATAGTGCCCATCTTTAAGAAAGGGAAGAAGGAGGATCTGGGGAACCAGACCAGTCAGCCTGACCTTGATCCCCGGAAAGATTATGGAGCAGGTCCTCAAGGAGTCTATTGGGAGCACCTACAGAAGAACTAGGTGATCAGGAAGAGGCAGCATGGTTTCACCAAACGCAAGTCACACCTGACCAACCTGATTGCCTTAAAATACAATAAGGTGACAGACTGTCGATGGGGAAAGGGCTAGCATTTGACATGCTCTCCCACAACAGTCTCAATAACAAGTTAAGGAAATGCAAACTAGGTGAATGTACTGTAACCTGGATACATAACTGTTGTATAATTGTCCTTAATGAGTAATCATCAATGACTCGATGTTTAGTTGGGAGGAAGTATCAAATGGGGTTCCCCAGGGGTCTGTCCCAGGGCCAGTATTGTTCAACATCTTCATTAATGAATTGGGTAATGGGGTTAAGTGCATGCTTAGCAAATTTGCAGATAACACCAAACTGAGTGGAGTTGCAGACACTCTGGAGGACAGTGCTAGAATCCAGAATGATCAGCATAGACTGGAGAAATGGTCTGCAAACAATAAGATGAGATTCAAGAAGGACAAGTATAAGGTCCTGCACTTGGGACAGAATAACTGCATGCACAAATACAGGCTGGTGAACAACTGGCTGGGCTGCAGTACTGCAAAGAAGGACCTTGGGGTTACTGACCATAAACTGAATGAGACAACAGTGTGTTCTTGTTGCAAAAAACAGCCAACGGTATATGGGGTGGTATCAACAGGAGTGCCACTTACACATCAAGGGGAGTGATTCTTCTGCTCTGTTTACCGCAGATAAGACCTCACCTGAAGTACTGTGTCCAGTTTTGGGCCCCACGCTTCAAGAAAGATGTGGGCAAATTGGAGAGACTCCAGCAAAAAGCAACAAAATGATTAGAAGCCTGGAAAGCGTGACTGAAGAGGAAAGGCCGAAAGAACTAGGGTTATGTTTAGAACATAAGAACTGCCATGGATTTGTTAGACCATAGGTCCATCTTGCCCAGTATCCTGTGCCATATACTGGCAGAGAGAGATGCTGAAAGTGAGACTGAACATTATAGGACCAAGGTTTTTTCCACTGTTCCTCTCCCACTTGCATTCTCCAGCATTTAATGTCTAAGTTCTGATTCAGAAGCTGTGCCCCTAATTCCAATGTTCAATACGTACTGATGCCCCTTTCCTCCAATATGTCCAATCCCCTTTTTAACTTGGCTAAACTATCAGCTTTCACAGCATCCTGTGGCAACAAGTTCCACATTTTAATTACATGCTGTGTGAAAAAAGAACTTCCTTTTTGTTACTTTTAAACTTACTACCTACTACTTTCATTTTGCAACCTGCTAATTCTTGCGTTGGGAGAGCCAGTAAATAATAGATCCCTATTTACTTTCTCTTCACCATGTAGTATTCTGTTAACCCTTATCATGTCCCCCCAGTGTCATGTTTCTAAACTGAATAGGCCTAACCTCTTTAGTCGTTCCTCATATGAAAGCTCCTCCATACCAATAATCCATCCTGGTTGCTCTTCTCTGTACCTTCTCCAGTTTTTCTATATCCTTTTGAAGGTGTTGGGATCAAAACTGGGCACAATATTCAAGTTGTGGATGCACCATGAATTTATAAAGGGGCATAGCGATGCTTAAATTTTGTTAACCATTTCCTTCTTGATTCCTAACATTTTGTTTGCCTTTTTGATGTGTGATGAGAACTAAGCTGATGTTTTTAGTGAACTGTCCACAATGACTCCCAGATCTCTTTCCCGTGTCATAACAGCTGATGTAGAGCTCGTCATAGTATAGGGATAGTTTGGGTTATTTTTTTCCTCATGTGCATAGTGGTAAAATGTTTTTAGGGTGAAGAAGAAAAAAATTGAGCCTGGATTTGATAACAGTCTTCAAATAACTGAAGACCATTTATAGAGCAAGGGATGGGCTTTGTTCTTTGGCTGCAAGGGACAGGACTAGGAGCAAAGGCCTCCAGATGCATCAGAGGAAATGCAGATTGGACATTAGAAGGAACTTTCTCACTATGAGGGTATTCAAGCATTGGAACAGGCTACTTACAGAAGTTGTACAATCTCCATCTCTTCTCAGTAGGTCGGACAGACACCTGGCTGAGATAGTTTAGTCAGGAACAAACCTGCCATGAGCAGGTGACAGACTAAATTACTTTGTTAGATCCCTTCCATTCCTGTTTTCCTGTGATCTGCTCAAAACTCAGCAGCGACACTAAACCATGGCTAGCTGCCGGTCAGCAGTTAACCTTTGATTAGCTTGATTAGCTTTGTTTGCCTTACAGGATTTTAATGCATCTCCTTGATTTATTACTCTTGCAAAAGAATCAGACAAACAGACTTTGATATCCCATTTAATAATTATCACATCAGTAGCCAGCTTTTCTAAATGGGCTAATTTAATGTGAGAAATCACTAAACAGGCCTCTCCTCTCCCTCAAGTTGATGTGACAGGATGTAAATCAGTCCAGATGGGCCAATCATTAAAATTAGTCCTTTCTCTGTAAACCTCCTGGCCAAGCTAAACAGAATAGTTGAAGAGAGCCATATTTATTAAATGCATCTATTAATTTTAATGGAAATCAGTTGGAAACTGTCAGCTCCAGGATCCTTGCAATGTCACCCATTATACATCATTAAATATCTTAAACATTGCAAAGACACAGCCTGGCTAGTCAGGCACTCAGGAGAGCTGGTGCTTCCAGAAAGTTTCACAGGCTCTTAAACCTTGCTGTGTCATTCACTCCTGTTGTAAGTGCATGGAGTTGTGTCCTCCCTGCTGCTGCCATTTCACGTTGGCGGTGCAGCTGGCACGGGGGTCCCGGTAGCAGGGGCAGCAGCACTGAGCCTCCCCGCTCCGCTCTGCCCTCTCATGCTGGGTCCCAACCACTGAACCGCGGAGGCAGCAAGGCTGCAGCCCCACACCCTGCTGTGGGTACACAAATCGGAGGGAGAGACATGTGCTCTCCCAACAGGTTGCCATTGGTGCCTGACCTCTCCCTGGGAGTGTGCAAAGAGGATGGGAGCTGCCATCCCTCACCTGTGAGCCAGCTCCGCCCCGCCCTTGCCACCTCCCCCAGACAAGCCACACATAGCTCTGTCCTGCTCCCTGGCCTCCAGGACACTGCCCCGGCTGGGCAGTGCCCCCAGCCCAAGCTGCAGCTGCTAACCCTATCCTACCCCCTCCCTCACCATAGCTGCCTTAATCTGGCCCCCAAATGGATCACCTATACCTCCCCCCACACAGACTTATCTGCAGGCAGCAAGGGGTGCTGCTCTCCATCACTGTCTGGTTGTACTGCTGGCCATGTGCACGGTTACGTATGCATGTAGCACCCCCTGCAACCCACTCCCCCACAACCCCTTGCAGGCTGGAAGTCCATGATTTCCTGTGTTTTTCACTTTTAAAGGAGAAAATGCGCACTTGGCAAATAGAAAACCTGGATCCCTGTTGATGAGCCACTCTCAGGAGCCATCTCCTTACATTTTCAGAGGTTCCTCACCATATGTAGTATGATATAATGGGACAAGATAAATAGTTTCAGGGTGAACAACAGACTTCCGGCCATTTGAGCCTGAACTTTATTGCAGGCTCCAACAGTAACAGGGTAAAAAGTCCAGGACAAACTTATATTCCCAACTTCTTGAATATCCTCTGCCCCGTGACAATTAACTTTCATTGGGTCCATCCACATGTGAAATTAATACAATGCAATAAACTCTGAGGCAGTTCACGCCAGAGTTAACTGCTCCCCAGTGCAGTGTTTACATGTGCACCCAGGACAGTGGCAATTTGAGCCGAGATAGAGCAGGCCCTTGGCTGGCTGGGCTGACCAGGTGCAATGTATGGCCCCAGTCACCATCTACATGTGTGTTTTGGTACAGTAAAGTATTCCACCATCAGATAGTACTGTCCCCCACAGTATTAGCCTATGCTGGAGTTAATTAGTTTACTGCACTCTAATACCAGCACAAGTGAAGACCATAATGCTTTACTATAGACTAAAGTAGTCTATTCTGAAGTAAAGTGCATGTGCAGATGCACTCTTTTTTACCAGTTTCTGCTTAAGGGCTGTTTTTCACATGTATGCATTGCAGCGCCCGGTGCTGCAATGCATGCAGTTGTATAAGTGGTGAAATACGCATCAGTGCTAAAAAAATGGTGGTGGCACACTTAAGAACTAAAGTTTCTCAGAGGTGCTTTAGTTCAAAAGTGCACCACCACCATTTTCTGTGTGCTGACACACATTTCACCACTTGTATAACTGCAGTGCAGTTTGCCTCAGCTCGTGTGCAGACATGATTAACGGTGTGCGAAATGGGCATTATTTGATTCAGATTTGGCCTGAATCGGGGACAGTGATTTGATTTGTTGATTTGGATCACTGTCCCTGATTTGATTCAGCCGAATCCGAATCTGAAGATTTGATGCTGATTTGGCGAATCAACAATTTGGCCATTGACACAGCTTAAAATATATATATATATATATATATATATATATATATATAT
>NW_017729018.1:64711-95054 GCF_001723915.1 Gavialis gangeticus | reverse complement strand
TTTTTACATACCTCAAGGTACCAGACACAGACTGTAAACACTGTGAAGCTCGGGCAGATGGAGTGCTCCACAGGAGTGCCCCATGTGCTCGATGGCAAACCCGGAAGTGGACCAGAAGTACTTCTGGTCCACTTCTGGGTCCATCAGGGAACGTGCTGGGGAGGGCCCCCGCACCTCCCCAGGCTCGGCGATCGCACACGGGGGGACCCCGGGTGACCCCCCTAGACACAGGAGGTACCAGTTGCCGAGCTGGGGTGGTACGAGGGGGGGCCCCCTGTGCACTCCCTGGCAGACCTGGAAGTGCTTCTGGTCCACTTCCAGGTCTGCTGCCAAGTACGCTGGGGAGCCCCCCTGCACTCCTGTGGGATGCTCCATGAGCCCCAGCATCACAGCATTCACGAGCCACCTGCTACCTAGAGGTATGTAGTAAAAACATTTAAAGCTGTGTCTATGTCTGACTCGCTGAATCTTTCTGAATCCTTCTGAATCGATTCAGAGGGTTCCAATTTGTTTGAGAGAGATTGAAGGGTCCTATGATTCGATTTGGATTTGGAGATTCGGTCACCAAATCGGGCCAAATCTCCGCCAAATCGAATTAGGGACTGAAGCTTCACACAGCCTTAGACTTGATTAATCGAGTCTGTTCTGAAGCAGCAGATCTCCAGCACGTCACTGGAAAAGAAATAGGTGTATAAATGCCCTATGTGTCTGGGGCCTCCAGGCTCTTCATGCCCCTAAGGCCCATTTCATGTAGGCATTAGGATGGACAAAAAATATGTAAATATAAAACCAGGAAATGAACAGGAACTGAAAATCTAACATGATCTGCTGGTCCTCTGATCTATCAGCGAGACTCAATCCTGCCCTTCTACAGGACTCCAAAGAAGCAGGAATGACAGATGACATATGCTCAGATAGGCCAAGGTGAAGACATGGTATGCATAGTTAGGCATTAACAAAAGAGCTGGTGGTATGGGTATGTAAAAGAAGACAAGACATCAAGCAGAGTGACTATTACCTTGCTGGCAGAATCCCAGACACTTCTTATCATTCCACCCAGGGGCTTACAGCAGCTCTTCACTTAAATTTACTCTCAATTAATGGGATCTTGCCTTTTCTTTCAGAAGGCTGATGGGAATAAAATGGCTCAGAGAGTCCCAGTAGACAGTTCCCCCTGGCCAGAAGCAGTGCTACATATAATTACTTTCCTTAGTGTTTTCCAGCCAGGAAGACAAACCCAAGCCAACTCAAATAAAATTGCTCCCTGAGTCTCATGAGACTCTCAATTAATCTGATTTAGGACAATGTGGGTGCAAACAAAAACATGCACAAAAAGAACAATCTTTCTGCATGATTTATCTGTATAAACTTGCCATAGTAAGAAACGACTAGCTAATTAACTGAGGCATGCTGCCCACATCTACACTGAAGTTACTGTGCAGTAGCATCACCGAACAGCTTTTTTGTGACGCTGACTGTGCAGTAGTCCATGACTACCGTGCAGTAGCATTGCATCACCCTTGCTGCCACGCAATGCTACTGTGCAGTAAGTATCTCATGTAGACACAACCGCTAAGTAAGACTTACCCCCTTCTCAAGTTAAGGATTTTAATGTTTTATATGTCTGGCTGCAAGTTTTCCCAAATGTCACCATTATTATTATTACTATTTCTTAATGTGAGAATCAGAAGCATCCTACATTTCAGCCAGGAAGAGGCTGGCTGTTATGGGACAGAGGGATTGGGCCTTGTCAAAACCACACCAAGATGACATTCCCAAGCAGCAGAGACTTTTCGCAGTCAGCAGACCACATTCCTCCTTGCACTGAAACCAAAATAGATAGAACATTCATACTTACTTCACACTCGGCATATATCACCGCTGAGATTTATTCAGTGAACTCCCACTGTTTAACAGATCTAATTACAAATGCAATTAGATCTAATTACAAATGCAAAAGCTGATCTGTGGTGAACTAGTAAACTATTCATTGCATCCTAACCTTCTCCAAACAATATCTCTACTCTTTGTTGCTTCCCAGTGCTGCCCAGGAGTTTTTGCCCTGTTTCCTCTAGGATTTCCAATGAACTGGCATAGTAGTCTGAGGTGGAGTAACCAGTCATTAGGGCTGTGTCAAGCTTCGGTCTCCGATTTGATTCGGTGGAGATTTGGCCCAATTCGATGGCTGAATCTCCAAATCTGAATCAGATCAGAGGACCCTTTAATCTCTCTGAATCAAATCAGAACCTTCCAAATCAATTTGGAGAGAATTGGAAAGATTCAGACATAGAGACAGCTTTAAACGTTTTTTCTACATACCTCTAGGAAGCAGGGGCTCGTGAGTGATGCGATGGTGGGGCAGACGCAGTGTCCCACAGAAGCGCAGGGGGCTCCCCAGTGTGCTCAGCAGCAGACCCAGAAGTGGACCAGAACCACTTCTGGTCTGCTTCCAGGTCTGCCAGGGAGCGCTCTGGGGGAACCCCTCGCACCCCCCTGGCTCCGTGACTGGTGCCTCCTGGGTCTGGTGGGGGGGCACCCAGGACCCCCTGCAGCTGATCACCAAGCCGGGGCTGGGGGTCCGCCCAGCACACTCCCCGGCAGACCCAGAAGTGGACCGGAAGTAGCAACTGGATTCTCTCACTTGTTTTAAGATTTCACCGATGTGTAAATTATTGGATCAACTGCTATTTCCTTTGACTTTTCCCATGCTTGCTACACTTTCCTGATTTAACCAGTCACATTTACATGGTTTCTAAAGGCTCTCATCTTTCCCAAAGACCTTACGTTTCCAAATACTTCCCTGTCTATTTTGCTTTTGTTTTTAAAAGCACCCGTTCCATTCTCTAGATCTCTGTTCCTAGAGACCCTCGTCCTTCATTTCTTGAGTGTATTTTAACAGCCCTTGCAGCAGCAGGACACTGTTGCCCCCTGCTTTACCTGTGGTAAGTTAAGGTGCTTTTGGTGTCTTTGGGTGATATGCCTTGTAGTTGCATGACAGGGTTGACTGCATAGTTCTAGGGATGCATTAAACAAGTCCTTGCATGGGATAGTTTGAGGACAATCCTCCCTTGGGTAGGGGGTTGGATTAGATAACGTCAGGAGGTCCCTTCCAGGCCTACTTTTCTATGGTTCTGTGAAAAACAGCAGCACTAGTGCCTGAGCTCTGGAACAATAAGAGTACAAAAACTTTGTTAATTGACAAGTGAACTTCCTAAATAAAAGGCAAAGGCTGCATCACAAAGCACACTTGCTTATTTGACAAGCTTTAATTACTGATGATATTTCATAATGTTTTAGCAACCAGACCAATGTAATGAGGGTTCAATAAAGATAGAGGGTTCCATACAGCTAGACCTCTGGCTAGAGCAATATGATAACTGTGTTGAGACACAAATAAATACAAATTAGCCGGGCTTCCACTGTAGATATTTGTTACACCACGATTAGATTACATTAAAAATGAGAACATACAATTCCACTGGAATGGACAACTGGCTGGCTCATTTTTAAACACACAGTATGTAAGCATCACTTACCGGATCACCTTCTACCACCTCCCCTTTCTGATCCTTAATCACCATAACAACCTGGGCCTGGAAAGTGATAATTAATACTGGTCCTTGCTCCATCATCTTCCCCATAGCCAACTGCAATGAGAGAAAATTTGCCCATTAGAAAAAGGAGACTGTCTTCATATTAATGTAAACAGTGTCAGGAGTCTCTAAAGTGATTAGGCACTGCGGGCGCATCTATGATGAGATGCTACAATGCACAGTAAACTGATTCTACTGAGCATTAGCGTGGCAAGCAAAAACTGTGCTAATGAGCTAAGTCTACTGCGCATTAGCATCACAAAAAAAGTATGCGCTGGTGCTACTGTGCAGTAGCACTGATTACAGTGCCTTAAGTTAGTACAGGCAACCCTCACCATTCGCGGGGGATACATTCTCGTATCCCCCGAGAATGGCAAAATCCGCGATCATGAACTCAGTGCCCCTAGCGGCTGGGGGGGTACGGCTGCTCTGGCGACAGCGGGAGCCTGGCGACGGCAAGCGCAGAGCTCCCAAAGAGCTCTTGTAAGTGTATTTAAGAAGCAGGTTAGGCATTTGCGAATATTTAAAACTACGAATGCCAGAGCTGCGAATAGTGGGGGTTTCCTGTACCTTAATTACGGTGCACTAATGAATGTGTAGATGTGCCAAGTAAGTCACAAACCCTTTAT
The DNA here is from genome assembly GCF_001723915.1 of Gavialis gangeticus. Lineage (NCBI taxonomy): Eukaryota > Metazoa > Chordata > Crocodylia > Gavialidae > Gavialis > Gavialis gangeticus. Next base: position 90,832 of record NW_017729018.1, on the reverse strand, counting down.
GCTCCTCAAGGCTGACTTCGGCTACTTTACCAAGTTATAACAGTTGTACCTGTATAATTGCTATAGATAATATCACAAAACGTTCTCTCACTAATTAACTAAGTTTTCATATGCCTATAAGCTTTCTAAAAGCAGCTCTTTGTGGACTAAATCTGTTAATTCTTACTGGCCTGAAGCTGAACTTCTTGGAAATGAGAATAAGAACTGTTATGAATTAGAGACATCTTAAAAACAGTCCTGCTCTTAAGGTGAGTATATTTTCCACTCAAAAGCAACTATAAGTCTGAAACTTTCCATCTATTTAGTAATAGCTCTTAATAAAGTAAGCCCCACTGCACTTGATAAAGGCATTTTTAATCAGTTAGGAAGTTCAGGAGGCTTCCACTGACTCATCTCTCACCCCTCTAAAAACCTGTGAAATTAAACACAAAAGATATAAAACAAAATTAAGTTTGTTCCATTAAGAAAATATATTATGACTCAGGCTAAAGTTTTCAAGTGTACAGGAATAACTTAAATAGTTTAGAAAAATTTCACCCAAGTTGACATCCTTGATTGCAACTTGCCTCAAATTCAAAGTCATCTTGGATTCAGATAAATATGGTAATTTGACATGTTTATTCATGTATAACCTTTTAAATGTTCTCTCTCTTTCTTAACTAAGTCACCTTCCTTGATGAGGACACTGAATGTATGAACATAAACCTTTTTCAATACAGTAGGCAGGGCCATCCCTGGGGGTGCAAATTGGGGCAACCGCCCCAGGCCCCACAGCGTGGGGCAAAGCAGTGGCAGCGCGGAGCTGGGCAAAGTGGTGGCAACACGTCCAGCCGCTTGCTATCCCCTTTTCTCCCCATCCAGCTTCTTTGGATCCAGGATCGGAGCGGAGGCGGGGCCACGCATGGGCCAATTTGCCCCGGGCCCTGCACCCTGCTCGGGTCGTCTCTTCATAGTTTCTACGGTCAGAAGGGACCTGAGTAGATCAGCTAGTCCGACCCCCAATAGTCTCTCTGATAGTAGGTGTTTTCAAATGTGGAAAAGGATCTGAAGAATGAGAACATGTCTTTTAACTCTATTTCGATAACTCAGATAACATATTAAGAATCTGTTTTTAATTCCCCCTCACCAAAATTCAACTTTGGCCTATGAATGAATATAAAACATTTTACCCCAGAGGGTAATATTTCAAGGAAATTGTAAATGGCTGAAAACCCTGGTTAAAAATTAGGTCAGCCACCACTTCAGTACTGCTACTCTAAGTGCACTACTTCAAAATGGGAGGAGGAGGAATTATTCAGGAATTATTCAATTATACAATGAAGTCATGTCTCTTGGACAGACTTTAATATTGAATGCTCTTAAATTAGCTAAGATAGGGAAAAAAGCAATAAAGTTGATTATGTCATTATTTATTGCTCAAGGTTATCAAGGGAACTGCAGCTGCAATGGGCACATTGCTGTTTGCTTGGCACTTGCATTTAATTCCCTAAGTTTCAGAAAGGGATTCATTCCTCTGAATTTCAGAGGAGTTGTGGGAGGAAAGGGAAGCATATGGTATCTCAGGAGGCCATAAGATACAAAGACAACAAAATGGAAAGGTACAGTCTTTCTAGGACTGAAGGAGTGGTCTTGTCTGGTTTACAAAAAATGTGCTCATCCAAGGTTAAGCGTAGAGGAAGTCAAACACTTTCTCTGAAAACAGCTGCTGTCACACTTCAGCTACCCTGTACTACTTTAAAACTGTCTTAATTGCAACTAATGGACTTACTGTGCTTTAGTAAAAGCATGCTCCCCCCTCTCCCCCCCGAAATCCATTTCCTTTTGTTTTGAAAAAACATCTAGCACTCACCGAGTTCAAGAAAAGGTACATCAGCCCTCAACAGTCCTAACTCCCCACAGCCCAGCCCTGCCAAACATCACAATCCCCTGTTCCTCCAATCCAGCCCAAAATAACTACTATCTTTCAGCCGTTACTTTCAGCACTGTATGCTACTCCAATTATAGCTCTCTCCGATTGCTGATCTACACAAACCACACTGGTTTTGCAAGTAAGGGTGCTGGAGGAGACTGTTGGTTTCATTCCCCTCTTTGGTTCCTGCAGCCAGGGAAACTGCTTTAACAGATTTGGGATAGTTAACATGCAATTCGTGTGTTTATGCTATCTCTGATTTGAAGAGTGCTGAAATTACTGCCAGCAGTGTGCCACTGGCACAGCACCACAGGAGAACTTAAGAGCTAGCAGTGGGTCACTGAACCTGTAACATATTTGATAAGTCAAAGCCATTTCGAAAATCTGTAACTATTTATAGCCTGGAGATGAAAACAAAACTGTTTCAGAGTCTTCCCCACATAACAGTACCCCACAGCCCCATTCAGCTTATTTTGTAATAACTATGCATGCCTCCCATCTTTGGGCACAGAAAGAGATTAGTAGACTTCAGAGCCAGAAATGATCATTAGTAGAACATCTAGTCTGACCCAAAACAGTTTGCAAAAGGTAACTGGGGGCTTTATAGACGTGCTCTGGGAGGCAGGGGGAAGTGGGGAGCATTTTAGCGCAGATCTGAGAGCTGTGCTAATTAAAAATGCCCAAAGTGTCACGTGTATCAGCATCCCCGCACTGAATAATGCTGGCAGGGTGCTCTGAATTAAAGCTCATCGAACAAACTTTAGTTTAAAGTGCCCCCCCACCATTTTTCAGCGTGGGAACACTGATACATGTGACTGTGGAGTCTGCTGGAGTTTGGTAATTGCCACGCTCCGCTCTGATGTGCTGTAGTTACAGCATGTCAGAGCAGCCTCCCTGCATGTGTACAAGAGTCCTGGGAGTCTTCCCTAGGCAAGCTAAATGATTGCGCCCCAGGTAACACCCAATAAGGATTAACTCATATCTTGTATGTCATTCTTGCAGTAAAAACAGTCTTAACTTTTATCCTTACCTGGAACTCAGGACTTAGAGTGAATTAAACAACTTTAAGTCCCCTTATAATGAACAAACCAAGTTGCTTAAACAAATCTCCTGTTAGATTCTACTTGAATTTAACTTAAAATTCACACTAACAAGATGCAATTAAATAGTATAACAACTAGGGCTGTGCGAAATTTTGCCAGCTGTTTTGATTCGACACTGTTTTGACTCATTTCAAACTCGAAACAGCGACAGCGAATTGAAACAACGGGCTTCGAAACACCCTCAAAACAAAACGAGGCTAGTGGAAATGTTCTGAGTCTCCAAGCAGCGAGGTGGTGGGAGACAGGGGAGAACCAGGGCTGTGCTCCCAGCACCAGCTGGGAACACAGCCCTGGCTCACCCCGTCTCCCGCCCCTGGGCTGCAGGAAGCCGATCACAGCACAGGGGAAGGGAACTGAACTCGGGCTCAGTTCCCCTCCCAAGCGCTGCGATCAGGCTGGGGAAAGGAACAGAGCCCGATCGCTCAGTTTCTCTCTCCAGCCCTACGATCAGGCTGGGGTTGGGAACTCAGCGCAGCTGGGCTTTCATTTCCCCAGCGTGACGGTCATGCTGGGGAAATGAACTCAGCCCATCTGAGTGAAGTGAAGCCCAGGGAGTTAAGAGGTGTCCTGCTAGGGGTGCAGTGGTATTGCTGGGCATAATCCAGAGGCAGAGGTAGGCACAGCTGGAGTACTGTGTCCAGTTTTGGACACTGCAGTTTAAGCAGGATGCGGACAACCTGGAGAGGGTCCAAAGAAGGGCCACTTGCTTGATTAGAGGCCTGCAAGGAAGGCCCTACAAGGAAAGGTTAAGGGACCTTAACCTCTTCAGCATCTCCAAGAGAAGGCTGAGAGGGGACCTTGTGGTGGCGTACAAATTCATAGGGGGAGAGCAACATGAAGTCGGTGATGATCTGTCCATCAGGGCACTCCCTGGAACGACAAGGAACAATGGCCATAAGGTACTAGAGAAAAGGTTCAGGCTGGACATTAGGAAAAAGTTCTTCACAGTCAGGGCTGCCAGAATCTGGAATGGGCTCCCAAGGGAGGTGGTGCTCGCCCCATCCTTGGGGGTCTTCAAGAGGAGACTGGACAGGCACCTGGCTGGGATCACATGACCCCAGGGCTGGTGACTCTAGTCCAAGAAAAGATGGCCCACTGAGGTCCCTTCCGACTCTATGAAACTATGACACTATTTAACACAGGCTATCAATGGCTGCCCATTTACCCATTTACTTATGTCAGGAACTTGTGTTTGGATACAGCATAACTACCAGAAAGGCATCCAGAAGACATCAGGAGGCGGACCGCTCCACCGCAGTCCTTGGTTGCTTGTTCCAATGGTTAATCGCCCTCGCTGGTGAAGCATGTCTTATTTTCAATTCATATTTGCCTGACTTCAGCTTATGCCCATGATTTGTTGATTTACTCTACTAGATTAAGGAGTTTTTTAGACCTTAATATTTCCTCTCCCTTTTTGAAACAAACAACAAGTGGATGCAGTTGGATGCATCAAAACTCCTTTTTGGTTCGAGTGAGATCAGCTTATCAAGTGGTCCAAACTGCCCTGTGCAACTGCTAGTGATTTGCCAGAACATCAGTTTCTCATTAACAAGTATTAGCAGTGATTTTATATTTCCCTCCAGATCACCAGTGAAACTGCTGGCATTAGGTCTGACACAACTGAAGCCCTGAAAAACACCACTAGAAACATTACCATTTCATGGTTTCCCTTTGATGACTACTTACTGAGACAGTCAGTTAATCTACTGAATGTGCGCTTTGTTGAAGAATCTAGTGGTGAATGTTCTCAGTCAGAACAGAGCATGGTATTAAGCCAAACTCCTCATAAATATTTACGTATGATTTTTCTACCCCATCTTTATCAGTGAAATGTGTGATGTCCTCAGAGAAAAAAGTACAGCTTGACAAGAATCAGGATGCTTGGCATTAATTGTATTCCTGCCCTTGATTCTTTATAAATTGAATCCTGTACCTTCCTTTTCCATCAGTTTGCCAGGACTGATGACAAGCTAACCAGCGTACAGCAACTCGAGCCATCCTGCTCTCTTTTCTTAATTCTGGAACAAAATTAGCATTCTTTGATACCCAGAATTTCCCTGATATCCTAAGGGATATTAAACATGAGTACCAACAGGCCAAAGATCTTATGAACTAGCTCTTCCAGGGCCCCTGGGGGCACGTTGTCTAGGCCTATTGCTTCTAAAATATTCCTCCCTAACAAACTTAATATCCTCCTCAATTACAAATGGACTGGAAAGTACTTCATCACTCTAAAGTGAAACAAGCACATCTTACCTCTTCCCAGAGTAGATAAAATACTTATTGAACATTTTTCCTGTTTTGCACCATTAATACATTTTAGCATCTCCACCCCAAAAGAAAACACTGGATTTGCCTTTTAAGAAGGTCAGCCCATAAATGCATTTTTCCACTGATTTACTTTCCTAAGGGATCTGCTCTATGAGTGACATCCCTAAGTGGGAGAGATGGTGACTGGGATATAAAAAAAACTTCCCCCCCTATCAAATTGCCAAACCCCAAGTCCTGCATGGCCAGTCGGGGCTGGGCAGGGCCAGACTGAAACCCCTTCCCTTGCAGAGCCATGCCACACCTCTCCTGCTTCTCAGTCAGGGCTGAACTATGCTCCCTTCCCTTCTCGTGAGGCCAGGCTGGGGCCAGGCCATGCCACCTTCTCCCGCAGGGATGGCCTATGCTCCCTTCCCTTTCCACTGGGGTTGGGCCATGCCCCCTTTCCCTCCCACTGGGGCCAGGTTGGGACCTGGCCATGTCACTTCCCCCAGCACTGGGCCATACCCCCTTTCCCTTGCAGGGCTTGGCCATGTCCCCCTTCCTCCTGTCAGGCCATGTTGGGACCTGTCCTGTTCTGTCCCCGTGCAGGGCAGGGCCACACCATGTCTCCTTCCCTCTGCACAGGACCGGCCTGCCCCCCACCCAGGCGCCAGCTTGGGAACACCGGCTGGATCTGGCCCAGGGATGGACCAGGTACTGCCACTCCAGCCCTGGGCAAAAAGGTTGAGCACCACAGATATAGAGCATTCACATTATGAACACATTTGGCAAATGTTATGAGCTATCAGTATTTAAACTAACAGGACAATGGGTTCTCTTATAACAATAAACTCTCCTTGCATCAAGAACCACAAAAAATTAGTCAGGTCTCTCAAATACAGGCTTTCTTGTATTGCATGACCTTGATTAACTGAATTACCACACAAAATAAACACTAACACTGCCCTTTGCACAAATGTGCTGAGTCTTTCTAATTAATCGCCCTAAAGGAATGCACAAAAGGTCATTCATGCAAAAGAGGTCTCTCTCACAAGGGACATCTTCCAAGTTGACACCTGGAAAATCTTCCTCCCAGAAGGGACACGTTTTTCCCTACGAGAAACTAAATGAACAATTCACATAACGCCTGTACGTGGCCTAAATCTACACCATGGCATGAAGGGGTTCCTAGAGTCCTATAACCAAGACTCTGATCAGAGGTGGAAGTGACGCCTTCAAATATGTCCCCAGTGGCCAAATAGATCAACAAAAATGTCTAGTTAGACTAGTGAATCCTTTGGGGACATTCCTCTCTGTGGAAGAGGCCAGAAGCAGGCCAAAGACCTCCTGTCTTGCTAAGAAACAAATTAAGACTCTCTCACTAGTGCCTGCCTCACTGTGCTACTTTTGATTAGAAAGAATAAAATACCACAATAACCAATAAAAGTTTGGATGCTGGGGAAAGCCCCCAAGGAGGTGAAAACATCCACGTACCATAAAGCTATATTTTAGACATAAAGAAATGTGTAGGAAGCTTATCCCATACAGAAGACAGGAGACAGTACCCTGAAGAGCAGTAAGACAGTAACCTCAGAAATCCGAATATCAAAAATCTGGAATTCTCGAAAATCTGGCACTTTAAAAAAAATACTGTACACTGCATCGGGGAACCCAGAGCAGTGGCCACACGCAGAGTGGTGATGCAGGGTTGTGGATGGCAGCAGCAGCCACCACATGCAAGCTTCCCCCTCTGCTCCCCCCCATGAATGCAGAGGGGGAAGCTCGCATGTGGCAGCTGCTGCTGCCATCCACCACCCTGCTCCGCGTGCAGCCACTGCTCTGGGACTGGCCACTGCTCCCTCTCCCCCACTAGATGCGGACAGGGAAGCTTGCACACAGCGGCCACCGCCACCATCCACAACCCCATGTCACCACTCTGCATATGGCCACTGCTCGCTCCCACCCTCCCCCCAGCTCCACAACCGGCTGCTGCTTGTTTCAAAAATCCAGAATTTTCAAATTTCCGGCAGGTGCTTGGTCCTGAGCATGCCGGATTTATGAGGTTATGCTGTACTTAGTTTCAGGCTATTGAGACTGGACTAACCCTGAATTCCATAAACCAGATTTTCTCATATACCATGTGCCTTCAAATAAGACAGGCACCTTGTTTTGAAAATGCAGAATGAAGAGATTTTTTCCAGAACCATGCTTGAATACAGCCTCACAAATCAGAACAGTCTACTCATCAGCATCAATTCCTCTTGCAGCTAATGCTTTAATCCTGTCGCAGCTACTGCGCAACTGGTAGCAGCTTTTGGCTGTTCAGGGGTCTTTTCTCAGTAAACTCTTAATTAAACTCTAGGTGCTACAGCAATACAACCACCAAGTAAAATCTTGAATAAGAAAAATCTATACCCAGAGGTCAAAACATAGTCCATGCTGCAAGAAATACAAAATCAGAGACTTACATCAACGTTATCAATGTCAAGGATCCTGGAGTGGGACTGGAGACCCATTGCTTTGGCTTGTTGGACTGGATGAGCAAGCTGACTGTACGTCTAAGCAAAGCAACATAAACACGGGTTATTTTTTTTTTAAATGTTCATCTCCAAGCATACCAATAAAATCAAAGGAGATGGGAGATTTCTTACTGAGAATATTTCAAAAGAAAAAAGACCAAAATAAACACTGAACAGTCTAATTTTTTTGCAAACAAGTTGTTTACCCTTTGAATGGAAAATATCATTATGGTTGCATTACATGCTCTGAGGTCTTACAACCCTATGACCACTGAGACTCCCTCTGGGATGCAACTGGACAGAACAACAGGCATACAATTAAGGGCACAGAATATATGTATTAAATACACCTGATAGCCAAAGCACTTGTGGTTCTAATATGACAGCACACAGGGAGAAACAGCCTGGAAAGCAGACCGTTTTCCCAGCACAGTCAGACCTTGGAGATTAGCCCAGTTTTTTCTGGCCCCTATTTAGACACACAGACATATGCTTCATTATTTATAGATCCAGAACTATTGTCCCGGCTGCTGAATTACTATTTGTTTCCTGTAGAACCAACAAAGTACTAGGCAATTGTCAAATAAAATGGGAGGCACCGTCACTGGCTTGAAGACCTTATAAACCTAAATCCTAAAAATACAAATATCCTCCACAAACTGGTGGAGACTGGGCTTTAATGGGAGTACAATGAGAAACATTTTGCAGGGAGAGAAAGCAGGGAAAGTAACAAATTCAGGCCTGTACTTCTGGACCTGTAGTATACGTATTCAAGTATTCTCAGAACTGGTTTGAGCTCTATCGTTTATGTATTAGGATGAGTATATACACTCAAGCATCTGCACTAAACTGATTAGCAGATTAGAATTTTAATTTGACTAAGCCCATTAGCATAAACTAAACCAGAGTCCTAAAACCTTTGGACTGCGTGATTTGCCCTTTTGTTGTTGTTACATGCCGTGACAGCTTGAGACCATTTATGGGAATGGTTATTTTCCCTGCTCCCCTTATTACATGGTGCTGATTTGCTATAAATAAGGACTGGAACAATTTTGAATGAGACACTCTTTAACATCCTGGACCCTAGTACAATAATCTCCATATTTCTCAACTTAATTTGCAGATCTCTGGACTAAGCTAGTTTTAATTTTAAAATAAAACCCATTAAAAAAAAAAAAACCAGACAGACAACCTTTGCTTATAACTACTCCTGGCTCTGTGGTAAGTCTACTCTATAAATTAGAAAGCTGATTTGATCAGCTGTTTAATAGAGAAATGCACAAGCCAGTACAGATACCTCTCAGAATGCTTGAAAAAGCCTGATGTTATACACTATCCTCATTAGAAGGATGAGTTTACCCAGAACAAATACACAAATAATCAAGAGAGACTGCAGACCTGCCCAGTTCAAAATGTTAAAGATCCCTTGCAGAGTCTCATCTGATTTCCAGCCCCCTTGTGGTGGAAATTAATGCAACTTCAAAGCAATAGAAATGATTAACAATTAAAATAATTTTTTAAAAACAGTTCTGTGCTGCCAAGTGTCAGATTAGTTTGGAGAAGGGTGGAGAGAAGAAATACATTTACACCTGCTCCTTCAGTGCTAGTTTAGGCAGGAGTTTGCTTCAACAAAGCTAAAATGGGATTTCAATGTTACTCCCATCATCAGAAGACAAATGCCATTTACATGTATTGGAATTTCATGCACTAAATGTACCCGAGAAAACAAAAGCATCCCCTTTGTTTACTATTTCATGGCACTCAAGAACATGCTAAGATATAGGGAAAACTCAAATGAAGGAGTGACTGAAGCAAAAACCAATACTCACAGCAATACCGTGGAGAGGGTGGCTGGACAGCTCACAGAAGGGAAGGAATGCCACCATGCAGTGATGTTACTTTTAACTGTTTCAAAAGGAGTGGCAGAGTTGCCACTAGAAATCTGGCCTCAGGTGTTACAATATACACGTTACACCTGCATGCAACTGTACCAGTACAAGCAAGCTAAATTGCTGTACCAATACATTTAATCCTGAATAAAACTGTTACAGTTGCAGATTTGCTATATTTGTACGGCTACAGCATGAGACTGTAGAGCTAGCATAACAGCTTATAACTATTATATGATACCAACACAACTATTACATTGATCTATTTCCCAAACCTAATCATGGGAATATTACAGGCCCACAATTACAAACCGGAGGCAGAGGAGAACCCACCTTTTCAGATGCATTATTAATATATACTTACTGCTTCGTAGCACCAGTCTTTCAGGATATCAAGGTCCCCAGATATCATAGCCTAAAAAAGGAGTAACAAATAAAATATACAAAGGAAACTTAAGGTCTCCCACTAAAATATCTGTCTGGATATCCTTTAAAAAGTGAATTTCTTTAAATCCAACCTTAGGCCACAAGTGTTTACTCCTAACATGCCCTAATGAGGGGCAAGGCAAAATCCTATACTCAAGCAACATGAAGCAAAGACATATGTATACAGTCACATTATTTCAGATGGACACAGATATTTAGATAATTAAAGTATTATCTTTATACCCAAAGTCCAGCTCTCATATTTCAGGAGATATATTTTAGCAGAAGCAGAAACAAGTAGTAAACAATCATAAATAATCAATTTTCAGCATGGCAAAAGATCAACAGTGGGCCACTGAGTGAAAATGAAGGGCAATATGTTGTTTGTAGCTGATAGAAGAATATTTTGAAGACAATGAATAATGCATATGTGCAACTCATTGATACAATATAATGAAGCCAAACAACTAACAGTTTCAGAAAGGCAATTAAACCTGAATATGAAAAAAACCCAGCCATAATTACACTAGGCAGGATGTCTTGTAGTAGAAACAAGAAGAAAAAAAAAAAAAAAATCACTCATACATCAGGGCAGAAGTCCCACGGGTTTAAAAAAACAAACCTTTTCCAGGAGAGGTTTCTTCTTTAAGAGTGCAACACATGGTTTTTACAGCTTTCATGAAGCATTTTGCTCCCACCATTGTTAGGAGGAGGACAGCTAGACTATAGGAAACATAGGGGAGATTCAGAGTGACAATTCGTATATTATTTTGTTTCGAGTTCTGTCCACATGATAAGCACAATCCATGTGATTAATTAGTTTGAGATACTCATCTAATCCAGTCACTCCACAGTGCAGATGTGACCACAGGGCAGTTCTTCCAAAACACAACTGTGCCACTACAGGCATCATCCTTAACAAGCGTCAGATTCTTTGAATCTTCCTAAGTCTCTAGCCTTGATGCTCTCCTCCAGACGTTACATTTATTGTGGTATATATATAGGTTTCCCGCAACAAATGGTAACACAGATGTTAAAAGAATCTGTCCCAAGGAAAAAATTGCTAAGCTACTACAAAAACACTGGATCCGTGATACAGAAGTTGCTGATTCAAACATTAACTGCTTTGTTATGCCAGGACAAATTTAACATCTGGCCAGGTCTCCTACCCTCCACAATCCCACAATATTCTGCTTTCCCACACTATCTTTCCCTAAGGCCTCTTCAGGGCTATGCACTCCATACATATACAATGAAACAGATTTTAAAAGCTTCCTTTTACTATTGGAGTTTAGTGTATTGAAATATAATTGTAAAATAATGTCTTGTAAGTAATACAAAATAATTCCACTGTTCTGTTTTTGTATCATAAGCAGGGATCCTTGTTTTCCCTGATAAAAAATCTCAAATTTTCTGATAAAACCCCCAAAATCTGTGCTTAAAATGAAAGTCCCCCCACAACCCCCGCTGGCCATGCTCGTGCTCATCACTCAGTAACTAATGAGCGGCCCTTGGCTCTGTCCTGCTCCCCACCAGAGCCCTGTTACTATGCACTGTGGCCCTGGGCCCCAAGCCCCACTTGCCCCCGACATGGGCAGCAGCCCCAGCCCCAGCACTGCCCAACTTCCTCCCTCCCTCCCTATGGGGGCTTTAATCCTCCCCCCATCCCATACTTACTGTAGGAGCTGCTCTCCAGGCTGCCTGGAGGCCCTGTGCATATACATGTGCACCCTCTGCCTGACCACCCTCTTCCCACTCCCTCCCAGCCCTTTGCAGGCTGGAGCTCTGCCACTGCAGACAGCTCTTTGCAAAACTGCAAAATCTCCAGGTTTCTCTGCTATAATGAGAAATCCACAGGTTCCTTTGGTAAAGGGGGAAATCTGCATTTTACGCTGTTTTTCCATGGGAAACAGAAAACCCAGATCCCTGATTATGAGATAGGGTATAGACATGTTGTAAAAAAAGCATGAACACTTCATTCTCTTCAGAAAATTCCAGTTTTCAAATTTCTCCTAAAGTCACTCCTGTAATTCCTCTTGCCACCCATACTTGAGCCCCATTCTATTTCTGCTATGTTTTTTAACATCAGGTGATAACACAATATTCACACAAGTGAAGGCACACCATTACTGAAATAAGTGGTACTATGATATTGATGTTACTTCTAAACCTTTAACAACACCTACATTTTTTGTTCAGCAGCTACTTTTACTAATCCATTTGCAGTGCCAGCATCTTTTCCACAAGCAGTTACCTAAACATTAGAACTGCAGTGTAAATGAGTAATTAGAATTCTTTCTTCCAGTGTGCAGTACAGTGTGCAGCTGTCCCTTTACTGCCCATTCATCTAGCTTGGTTTGAAACCTCTGGAGTTCCTAACATTCATCACTAGGTAAGAGAGGCGTTCTGTTTTCCAGCAGTCAGAGCCTTCTAAAAACTGCTAACCCATGTGGGATGATTTGCAACTAACTTCTCACATGGGAGCCTTCTCTCCTTAGCCAAACTTTTGTTATTTTGGAAGATGCACCAAGCTGAAACCATGGGCTGGAGGGGCAGCAGCTATCCCATCTTCCAGGTTAATCATTCGAAAATGGAATACCCCAAGTCTGTAACTTGTATAAGAACGTGAGACACTTGTTTCCATTATCATGTTCCACTGTTAGAAATTACCTCCAGAACATTAGGGATTATGTCATTCTCGCATTGCTTTAGAAACCCGTCTTTGTCAAAGGCTGGGTCCACTTTGAGAATCTCAGTCAAAACTTCAGACATTTCTGTCTTTGAAAACAACCCACCTGTCAAAACAAATTCAATTCAATTAATTGAGACTACTGGCATGACAAGCATCACCAAGGATGAGAGAGAATTGAAGGAGCTGACTCTTTAACAGAGGTAGGTATGAACTGTCCAGAAGATGCTATAAGTTTTGCTTGGGGTTTTAGTTTTATCCCTTACACCCACTTGTCATTATTTTCCGCCCCCTGATTTGGTTGTTGCTCCACTTAGTGATACATGATACACAGATGCAAAACATCAGATTCCTTCCCAAAGGCTAGTAACACACTGATGGCAGCAGCACTAACCCTCCCTTTAGAAAGGCAATGGTCATAGCTATACACCAGTAATAAACTTTCACAAAAATGAAATGTTACCAATTAAATCTGTGACTTTGTCTGTCACAGCCCTGGAGGCTCGAATGAATGCGTTATCACTTTCATCATACTTCATTTTCATTTCAAAAAACCCTAAAAAACAAGAAAGAGGAGATCAGCAGCAGTGTTCAGCTATTTCACTTTTGTACTTCTTAAATTGTAATTAAAAGGTTCAGTGTAAGATCGTATTTATAGGTCACTTCTAAACCTCTCAAGTCCCTTCCAAATCCCTCTTTTACAATTAGCATATTCCTGTTTCAGCAAACGATTATTTTTGCTCATTACTTTCCTAAAATTAGAGATTAACACTCTTTACCATTAATCCTTATCAGTAGCCCTTACAAGTAATTTTTTTCCTCTGCATGAATGTCAAAGCCCTGGGAACTGTCCCTGACAGTATCCTTCAGGCCTAGAAAAACTCAGGTCATGACTACCTGAACCAAACAGTGCTCCAGCAGGAAGTGGGGAGGCTGAGTATGCCTGCATGCTGCTAAAGGAGCACTTCCCAACTGCCACAGTGAACTGGTGTGCCGTCGGACACGTCCAGGCGTGCTGCAGAATTTGGGGGGTGGCGTGGCTACAACCAGCGCCACCAACCCATGCTGCCACTACGCCGTAGCCAGGCCCACACTGATACCTTGCAGCCCCCACCCATCTGGCCGCTTGCCACCCTCCTCCCCCTGCCCACTCCATGTTCGGCTGGTGTGCCATGGGATGGAAAAGGCCAGGTAAGTGTACCATGGGACGGAAAAGGTTGGGAAACGCTGTGCTAAAGCACTGCATTTCAAGTATTTTAAATGTTGTATCTGCTTCTCTGTACCCTTAGTGTCTGGTTAGTAGGAGGCATTCAGAATTCAGTGTTCTTACAATTTCTGTTCATAGGCAATGGGGAAATCAGGTTTTGGTACCTGTTAAATATGGAGTGGTAAAACAATACTTTTCTGCTGAAGGTTGGGATTGTCTCCCAAAACAGATGGAGAAGCTTGGAATAACTACTGTGTTAGTAGCAACGCCTACTTCTCATTTAACACTACCTAATACTAACAGCTGCAACAAAAATGGCCATGTTTTGCATTACGTGAAGACTAGTTGCACAGATGGCATCAGATCCCAGACTGTAAGAGTTGGAGATCACAGAAAATAGTTCTGTTCCTTAACCACTGGAACACTTACTATTGAAGACCACATTGTTGTCCTTGAAATCTTTCCACTGTTGATACCATTTGGAATCCTTGTGTACCACCACACCCATGGCCTCCCTAGGGAAGAGCAAAAGGCTAGCAGTTTATGCACAAACTAAGTCCTCAGAAACAGAAGAAAAGGACACAGAGCTATACTAAACATCTTTCTGTGCAGTATCCTGTACTATCAATGGTGCTGCTTGAGACATCCACTGTCTGAACTGTGTGTGCGAAGAGTCTGGAGGAAAGATCAGGAGTTCAGGTTTGGTCCTATTAAAGTTATGTTAACCAAAGACATTCATAAAATGAGTTACTAGAGGAAAAAAATATTGCAAAGTTGAAATTTCAAGTCAGGAGAACATATTATTTTGTAATGCTCTGTAATTCATAAAACATTTCATACATCTTTTCAAACTTTGCATAAATATTCTTTTCTCTTCAGAATAAACCTGAGAAAGTTCAAGCCAACCCAATCTTCTAAACAGAAGTTACAGAGGGATTAAAATATGCCTTTCCAACAGGAGCTGGCAGCAACTCTGAATAGGAAGCAGCTACTGCAGTAATCCAATACCACATTCCTTAGAAATGGAATAATTCCAGTTCTCCACCCCTGCCTGCTTGAGCCCAATATTAGGAGCAAGTTGATCACTTAAACCATCCCTTATGCTGCAGCTTGACCCCACCCCCATAAGTTGCCCACCTTTACTACTTTATAGTTCAAACTTAAAAACACTCATCAGGTCATACATAGCAATGACCTCTTTATGATTAATCCAGTACGTACTCATTAGCTTCAAATATTCTCTGCTCCTTGAGCCTCTCTCCAGAAAATTCAGTCCTTTTCCTTAGTCGCTCTGGACGTTTGTAAGGACCTGTATGCCCTATTATATCCATTTCCTTCTTAACTGTTTCTACTCCCTAAAAGAAAAACATTCAGTTAGTGGATTTGCTACAAAACACTAATGATCCTATTTCAGAAAACTGAGGTTGAGCCTATGGGCTACATTGATCTCTGTTGTCAGCAAATGCAACTCAGTATATATCAGTCAGAGATGCATGTGCCTACAGCAAGGCTGAGTAAAGTATTGTTTTTGGAGATTTACCTGAATTGGACAGGAGAAGTACCAAAGACTTAAGTTTGGATCTAGCTTATGATAGAACAACGAACAGGAATCCAGAAAACTAACTGAATCAAAAGACCCTACAAGTAGAGAGTGAAAATGCTGGCAAATCAGGTCAGAGGGATGAATATGGAGTTGAAAAGAGTGAGTACTGAAAGGCATCAAGGACTTGCTGGATTTTAAGGAACAAATGATTCCGAAAACCTAAACAGAAAAGAAGATTCCAGTTACAAAACAAGGCCTACGGGTTTTCCACAAGTGCAAACCAGCAAGACTGTAACGGAGAACATTTGTTTTTAAGGACAGGGAGAAGCAGCCAAAAGAGTAAGCATTTGCAAAGCTGATATTCACTTTATAGTTCCATACCCGAATAAAGGAAAAGCCTCAATTCCCCATAAGTATACATTTGAGCAAAAGGTTGAAGGAGTTCAATTATTCACAGCAAAAATCAGGATCAGTGCTTGTGGAGCTAAATTCCATGTATGCAGAAATCTAAATAGTGCTAGTGATCCCACAGAACAGAATTGGTGGTGGATTTCTCCTTCCCTGCTGAGCTTCTGTTAAGGAAGAGATGTTGGGGGTCAACATACATACACTTGGAACAGCTTCAGAAAGGGAGGAGGATCTGCTTCTTGGAAGTGCACAACAGCTATCACAAGGTAAACAGTTAGACATACACTTGTATTGCTACAGGACTTTGTGCTAAATCATCCAACTCTGACCCTGGATAAGGCAGGGTTAAAGTCAGAGAAATTTTTGGTATATCTATATTGCTACAAGCTCATCATTCATAAGTGTTACAGCATTACAGTTGCTGCACCTCAGGGACAACTCCTCCTCTTTTGTAGCTACTCAAAATGTATGTTTGTCCATACTTAATTTTTTCCTATAAACTTGGACTCAGATATACAAGAAATCTTTGCATAGCTGTATCCCTGTTTCAGTCTCTGCTAAAAAGAGGCAATACCCTCATCTCACTGTAATCAATGAGAGCAGGACTCAGTTTTAAGTTTGGGTACTAAACCCATTTCCTGTCATATACGAGTGACACGTGCTCACCGTGACAACACTAATTTATTTCTTAAATTACTTTATTAAACTTCTGATGTTCCAGATTCTTCCAGTGACACTCTCAGTAGAAGACAAGTGGATTGTAACTCCCAATCATCACTGGATGCGTTCTGATATAAGATGGCACTTAATATAAGTGATATATAAGAGAAAGCCAGCTTCTAGTAATCTACATGTGTACAGAGGAGGGTTTCATAGTTTCATAGTTAGTAGGGTCGGAAGGGACCTGAGCAGATCATCAAGTCCGACCCCCTGCCATGGCAGGAAAGAGTACTGGGGTCAAACGACCCTGGCAAGGTGATTGTCTAGTCTTGTCTTAGAGACCCCCAAGGTAGGAGCCAGCCTATTTATCTTACCTAATGACAAAGTTGTGTGCAGCTTTATAGTGCTGTTTCACTGCCTAAAATAAAAACATTGAAAAAATATGGATATTTCTGATTTTATAGCAAACCACAGTAAATGGCAATTATTTTCCATCAACATTTTTAACACACAGGATAGGCTCTTACAAAACGTTACTAAAATGTCCAAGGACACTCCTCCAGAGAGAAAGATCACACATTTGAAAGAGCCACCCAGATACCATGTGAAGAACTGCTGCAGTACAGAAGAAAAACCCCCACAAATCGCACACCGCTGGTTATGACATATCACCCCTCCCTTGAACCCATACAGAAAATCCTCAAACAGTTGCAACCCATACTAGAAAGAAACCCTACTCTTAAAAAGATCTTCCCAGAGCCACCCATCCTAGCTTTCAAACAAGCACCAAACCTCGCTAACCTCATCACCAGAAGCAAACTTCCTCAAGTCCAGAACACACCTAAAGGATCCAGACTATGCCATGACAAGAAATGCAAAACCTGCCAACACATCTCCACCACCCCCACAATCACTACACCCCACAACAGAGCCATCAGCATTCCCAGATCTTACAGCTGCACCTCCAGAAATGCATCCAATGCACCAAATGCCCGGAGGAAAAATACATAGGGGAGACCAAACAACAACCGCACACCAGAATGAATGCACACCGGAAATCTATCGGAGACAGGAATACCCAGTTACCTATGGGGGCACATTTCTCACAAGAAAACCACTCTCTCTCCAATCTCTCAGTCCTGATCCTCAAAGGAAACTTATAAAACACTTCCCAGAGACGAGCCTATGAACTCCACTTCATCAACCTCCTGGATACTAAAAATTATGGACTAAATATAGACATTGGATTTATGACACATTATAACCTGCCTGACATCTGACTCCCCAGGTACTTCTCCACTATTCATCCCCCTTCTCTCTCCCCCTCCCCCAAGCCTGTCTCTCACCCATTGACTCCTCAGTCTACATTTTCACTGACTACCTGTCTTGTGTGCAGACCAGCCCAGCCTCTGGCTTCTTTACTTTTCATTCCATCCAGGAAGAGCACACACCAACTGCAGAAACTTCCTTAGCCTGACAAAGGGTTTTTGAACCTGAAAGCTTGCTTAATAATTGCTTTCCAACTATTTAAGTTGGTCTAATAAAAGATATCAGATTCACGCAAGGAACCTTGTCTGCCTAAATAAATCTTTGCACTTGAATAACTCCAATGAAATCAGTGGAACTCTTCACAAAGATAAAGTTACAGAGATGCTTGAGTGTTTCCTGGGCTGGAGTCATAGACTGGATGTTGAACTTTGGAGCTTTTGGTTCAGTTATTCTTGATGTTTATAACCACTAAAGACAATCTCCAGTAACTACAAAGGTTACTCTACTCTGTGAGCTGTTGAGGCCGGAAAAAGACTTCTGAATCCCCATGATTGTTACCCAGCAGTAGACTGTCCAAATAAATAAATGTTTCCTAAATACTGTAGTAACACAGATCTTAAATATTAGAATTCTTATTTATTCTCAGACAAGTTTCTTTGGGTAAATCCAATATCTTTTATTAGACCAACTCAAATTTGTATTTTTTCTCAGTTATTCTCTACATTTACCTTTCTTTTTTTTTAAGCCAAGAACAAGAATCTGTTTTGCACTTTAAAAAGGTAAAGAGAAGCAAGGAGGATTGTTCAGCCTATTAAAAGGCTTTTGAAACAGTCCACTAAAGATGAACAGTGCATGAAGACATTTGCTAGAATGTGGGGAAACTATGTGTAACCCATAGAAAGTTGGTATAAACCCAGGTTAGCAAATCTTACAAGATAATTGCCTGCCAGAAAGGAGAGAATAGTTGCCTGCTTCAGAGAAGGAGCTGGCAGTTCTTGAAAAGAGTTAGCTGCATCTGCTGTGGCAAGATAACAACCTTCCTTACATAAATGCCACTGTATAATGTGAGGTGCTGTTATGGCTGAAGCTGACCTTTAGCAGATGACATCTTATTAGGAACAGAGAAACAAGAACATTTGCATCACTGAAGGGACCAACTGTCCTTCTAGTCCAATGCGCCCTTCTGAAAGAGGCTACCACTGATACCTCAGCATAAGTGAGAGAAACTGGCCAAAGATAAATTCCTTCTTATGCCAATCAGCTAGTGATTAACATTTGCTCCAATAAACAAAGTGCATTTGCTACCCTCTGCTCTGCTAGCAATAAGTCAATCTGCAAGAGAGACAGCATATTTAGTAGCAGTTCAGACACTTGATGCTTACATTTTTGCAAAGTTCTTGGGTAATATTACCCAGTCTTGGCACCTTGTGGCTCTGTAATTTCTCAAAATATTGCAACACTTGTATATCAAACAGGTTTTCCTCTGAAAACTTCATATTCAATTTTGGCTGAAAACAGCACATCACAAAGCATCAACAATTAAATAAGGAAGCCCGTTTGCTCATTTTTAATGGACTCAGTGCCTGCAGGAATGGCTCCAAGCAGGTATTGTTGGAATGATGTGTAGCCACAACAGTTCAGGACAATGAAAGATGCAAGGATTTTTGTGGGTGTTATCTTTTATTAAGCCAACCACACAGCTGGGATCGACTTAGACAAGGTGTGAAGAAGAATGTACTGCATTTGAAAACTTGTTTAAGTCTATCCCAATCATGTGGTTGGTCCAATAAAATATATCACCTTCAAGTAGGTATGTCATCCATAAGCATACCTGAGAAATGGCTTTGAATGCTGCTGTCTTGCCCAGTTTCTCCCCTCCTTTGGTCACTGTCTCTGCAGACTGTTTTGCCGTCTTGGCTGCTTCTTCTACACCTTCTTTTATCTTCCGGCCAATATCACTCTTACTTACTTCATCCAAACCCTACAATAAAACAGGAATATGAAAAAATTTAAAATAATGGACTTTTCCACATGGATATGAAAGAGATTCTTCATTTTGGCATTTCGGATACCTCCAGGTAAAACAATGAAGCAGCAGCAAACATAGCAAATGGAGTCAAGGTCTGTAGCAACAATAGTCAATATATGTTAAAAACACTGGGTGTCTTTACACGTGCTTCAAGGTGGGGGTGGGGATGACACTTTAAATAGTCTGGCTGTTGGGAGCTGCACTAATTAAAGCACCTGCAGCATTTTGTGTATTCGCATCCCGTGCTTCAAAATGGCAGCAGGGGTGCTTTAACTAAAGCTTGTTCAATGAGCTTTTGTTAAAGCGCCTCCACTGCCATTTTGAAGCATGGGAATGCTGAATACACAAGACACCAAGGCTGCTGGAGCGTGCTAATTAGCACCAGCCAAGCCTGCTCTGACGCACTGTAATTACAGCGCACTGGAGCAGACACCCACACATCTACAAGCACCTGTTATGTCACAGGTGAATGACTTGCAGGACACAGTGCTCTGGTGCTATAGCATTATCACCAATCATTGACAATCCTGTGTTCCTATGCAGGTGCTTTTGGTTAGATATAAAACCACACTGCTGAATAGCAATTACCAAATACATCTATATCTGTGTGCTCTCTGAACCAGCACAGCAGGCTTAGCATATGCTCTTGATAAGCATTTCAGCGCCTCACTGGCAGCAGGCGGTGCTGGGGTGGATAGGGAAATACAAATTCACGAAGAAGCAATTGCCAGGAGTACCACTAGGTGGTCTCCTCTTCCTCCACTACATTTGGATGATTCAAGATACTATTATACAAGCTGGTAAGAAACACTTATCTCTAGTATGTGGGCTACAAAGCAGAATATTTTACTTAATTTCTATTGTTGATTGAAGTACACCTGAGAGTTCAGCACCGCCCAAGCATACAGAATGCTTCTGGACATTTAACTCAATGCTGACCAAGAGAAAACAGCTTCTCTAACTACATCACCACAGTTACTATCATGTGCAAGACCTGATTTCCATTGGAAGCCTTGGAACTTTGCCAAACCTTGGTTTAGCTACAAGCCCCACGAGAGTAAAGCCTGAAATATAATGGCATAAGCCTATAGGATATTTTTGTTGGCAAAAAAAAGCCAGAAGTGAAGAATTTACTGGATTTTCTGACCAAGTTCCCAGGGGAGACACCCCAATTTCATGCTGGTATACAGCATAACTACAGAAGCAACAGCCCTGAGACATTTTCCGATGTTCAGATATCCAAAAACACAATGGCTGACTTATTTTGCCCCCAAGGCATTTATGCAGCACTTACACAGCTTTTAGGCATTTACTGAAGCAGACACAATCCTGTTTCACTCCACTCAGCCGCCACGAAAGCTAAGGAACCTAAATTCATTATGCATTTTCATTTCAGCCTGAGAAAATCCTCAGGTGACTAGACTTAATCTACTATACATGTTCAGAAACAAGCCAGAAAGCCCACCGAAGCACTTTACTCTTGCCTAAGCTCTGCTGATAAAAATTGAGCTTGGGAAATGACCAGCTTCTGCTTCTATTCCCAATTACTTAGGTGGACAAATACTACACTGAGCAAGCATCTGAGGTGGGGGGGGAAAGAGAGACCCACCCTGGGCAAGCGATTAGGTCACTTGTCCAGGAAGTAGGACAACATGAGAGAACGACTTTCTCAATCCTGAACCAGAACAGAAGAATTATTTATCTCCCAGAGGCGAGTAGGCTTTTGCCTCTGGAAATGCAGAGCCCAGAGAGAGAATGGGAGAACTATGAACCTCCCCAGACAACAGGATTGGGATGAGATTAAGTGCATCTTTTGGGTGAGCAACTGTGTAGATGCAGACATGCAGCAGATGGAATAAGATCATAGCCAAAGTCTACTCTACTAGCATTACCAGGACATCTGCTTTTATGCTGTCACAATAAAGAATTTTCAAATATTTCTCACTGAATGTCTGTTCATTTACCTTGGTATGTATAAATAGTAGCATGGTCCTCACTTTAACTAGAAGAAACAGGTAAGGGAAGCTAACAATACAAAGGGCAAAACATGAGCAAACTGTCTTCTGGGAGGTTTTGTAAAGTTCTACTTTACCTCTTTAACTGTATCAGTTAGTTCTTCAAGCTTCTTTTTAATCACTTCAGATGTCTTAACAGTTTCAGACTCAATGGTTTTCTGCAGCAAAATAAGATTTTAGGCAACTACATATGGAAAGAACAAAACTGAATACATACAATCCAATGTAAAGCACTCTCCAGGTTATCATGCTACCACAGGACCAAAAAACAGCTCTAGTTACTCCGCCACAAAAAGGAGATGTATAGATACTTTTATCTCTATGCAGTGATAGGAGGAGAAGTAAACTAGTATCAGTTGTGCTCAATCACTGATTACATCATCCTCAATTTTTTAAATCCAGGCCTAAATCAATACAGTGTAAATCAATGGGTGCCCTAAACAGAAAAGAATGCCAAAAGGAGAATATATGATGGAAAAATTGAACAAGAAAAATATCCCCAAACTAAAATAAGTCAGCTGTAACTTGCTAGCTTCAGAAGTTCCATTAGAAGTGTATTGAAGAAATTGGACAGGACTCATAAGAGTTTACTGCACAGAAGAGGGACTGATGACCAAGAGCCCTATGCATTTCAAAATATATTTTTAAAGTGGCATAGGAAACATTATTTCACAGACATCCAATCAACTATGTAGGCATAGAAAAATACAGAACAAATAAATATTTAAAGGCAATTATATAAATATAAAGCAATCAAGGAATATTACTTCCTTCTTTTACATATTTTTCTGTATTCTTCCCTATGGTGAATCTGGCAATTATGCAGGCTAAAAGAAGGTCTAATTCATAAGATATCTATTCCTCACTAGTGCAAAAATACTTAACGCAATTCTATAATCCTTTAAGAATGTGAATCACAATGATGAGAAAAACTCTTAATTTCAACTCTATTTATATTGTCACATCACATTTTTACCTGCTTATTCTTTACCTTTTTATTCAGTAAAATGCCTTCTGGGAAGACAGAATTTTACACAAGTGCATTACAGCTATCAGTGCTACCATGCTGAATACAGTTGCCCTAAAATGACAAACTCATTTGCTCAATGTCTTGTTTAATACAACAGTTTACTTACTGAGTGAATGGAAATGACACACAATAAAGGAATTCCTGGGGAAGACTTACATATTTCCTCCTTGCTTCCTGGAGCGCTTCAGATTCTTCTAGCCTTTTAGCTTCATCTCGGAATTTTTTAATACTTTCTTTCATCTCTCTATTTTTGGCTAATTCCTGCTTGATGTTTTCAACAAACCCTGATATAAAGCCTTTTCTTCCTCCAGAGGAATAACATCTAAACTAAAGAAAGTTATTACAGTTTGTACAATCCAAAGAAACAATTTATTTAATAAGTACCAAAAGTCAGATTTACAAAAACCAAGTGTTGGATTGTCTTGAATGTGCCAGATGAATGATAATCAGGCATCCTGAAACTGGTCAAACAGTACAGGTGAAGGAACAACATAACCTTACACAGCTATCAAGACCTTCCATATATCTTGTGATGTGTTCAGCAGAAGTGCACAGACAAGCAAAAAAATAAAATTATTCTTCAAGTGCTATTATTTATTATTAAAATTATTATTATTATTATTATCTATTATTAAAATTATTCTTCAAGGATTCATATTGCTATGGTTAAACTGACAACTTGATGAGCCACACCATGTCTGCTCTTGAGAACGTTGCAATGGTCACTGGACAGACTACTGGAGCCACACTATTGAGACTTATCATCTGGACTGAACTGAACATCTTTTCAACTGAACTGACTGTATATTTGATACAGAGCTACAAGTCACGTCTCTGAATACAGAGGTCTAGTGTACCACTTAATCAGAAATGTACACATTTCCAGCACTTTAATTATTAGCATAACACTGTCAATTAATATAAATTTTCAGCCATCAACTTACCTGATGTAGTTCTAAAATAGGCCTGCCCATTCTATATGTTATACCACTGTAGAGTATAGGAGCTGGGTATCTTCCAGATATAAGCCGTATGCCACTGACAAGACATTTCTAAGAGAAACATAAGATCTAGTTAATATTATAAAAAAATATTTAGATCTTCTTCAGCAAATGGTCAAAGAGCCAGTGAAAAAGGTGAATTAAAGAACACAGCAGGAAGGGAGCATCAGCAGCTCAACTTCTGGGACAGCTCCCAGTGTCTGTTCTCTGAATTCATTCACCACCAAACCACCCATTACAGGTTATTATTACCATATTTACTCAAACATAAGATGACCCTGACTATAAGCCAACCTCCCCCCAGTAATTAGATTACGTGGAAAATCTATAAATGCGTTACAACTTTCCAGGTATATAATCTGGTTATTGGAGATTTGCCTTGAATTTGTCTCCCTCCCACTGTTACAGCAGGAAAAATAAGTCTGGAGGGTCAGGTAGTCCCCTTGCCCACTGCCTCCCCACAACTTCTTCCCCCCCGCACCCTTTTCCCCCTCCTTACTGTCAGACCTTCTTCTTCCTGAGCACATGCTAAGTGAGGAGAAAACTTGAAAACACTGAAAACCTTGAAATAAACTTACTGGTAGTAGTTTGTATATAGTAACCGATGGACTTAGTTCATCCAAAATTGATGCATTTTACCTTTTTTGCAACTTCTGCAAGTTTTAGCACAGCGCTTTTCTACTTACTTACATGTAGTACAAACTTTTTTTTTTTTCAAAATTCTTTTAATGTATATAACTGTATCTCTAACAACCCGTGCCTGCTAAACTGTGCATGAGACTCATTCAAAACCAAAAGGCTCGTGATTTACCATACAGTTTGTTGAGTGGAGCCCCAGCGGTCAGCAGTGTTTCAAGCCACGGTGACCTCACAGTTCACCACTGCTCTTTATGTCTGTGTACTCCGGATACCCTCCACAAAGGATCTGTATGCTCAATAGCCCCGCACTCATGACTGGAACTGAAGAGAGACCAAGGCTGCCTTGTCCTGCCACTGCGTTTCAACCGGTGCAGGGAATCCACCACAAGCCCAGCTCCTAGAAGAAGGTGATGACGGTGCTCATACCCAAGAAAGGTGCCTGCCACTCAATGGCACAGCACAGTATGGAAACCATGACAGGAGGTGCTGCCCTTGCAGATATGAGGCAGAGACTCTCCCCCATCTACTGTGCACCTGCACACCCCACACCAGTGTGGCAACTGTGCAACAAGGTCGTCCAGGACTGACTGGCCACGGCCACACTGGCCGCAGCAAGACCATGTCCAACAACTGCAATGTCCTACGTTGTGATAGCCAGCTGTGCCCAGACATTGTTGTGACCAACAAAGACAGCCAGCATGTTGTGATGGTAGATCTCACTATCCCGTTCAAGAACTGGCAGCAAGCTTTCATCAAGGCCCGAATATGGAAGCAAGAGAAATACTACCCATTGCAGACACCTTGAGGACCTGGGGATACAATGTGACTGTCAAGCCACCAACTGTTGCGGCGCTCAGGGCATGGGACCCCAGCAACAAGAGCATCCTGTGTGCCAGCTGCAACGCCAAGCTGATGTAGTGCCTCATGTTGTCCAACACCATTCAAAGATCAAGGGACATTATGTACAACACATCATGGGACAGTGTCAGTATGTGGACCCCACTAGACTGCCTGCTGGAAGCAACTCAGCGGGGACCACCTGACTGCTCTCCCCCACTGTGTCAAATTGCCTCCAGGGACTTTTAACCTTGGACTCCTCTCCACCCCGCAATTGTATCCCTCATCTTGTTCTTTGTAACTGTATGAGTTTTCCAAATCATCTGTTACAATGTGGTATTGTTGTGCAAGGTCTCCTGTATATTCTCTGCTTCATAAGCATTGAGGCCCCTCCCTCCCTTTCCCCCTTCCTACTTCCCCAACCCCGAGCTTAGCTGCCTGCATCTTTCATGTGCCACTTAGTTGCATTTCCACCCCTCTCCCCATCCTCTACTATGTAGCCCCCTGCTCCGGTCTTTCTGTATTTCCTTGTGCTTTTAACTTTGTGACTTGAACTTTAACATTTTGTAAGAAATTAATTTTTTGGCACCAAAGGGAGGGTGTCAGAGCTGGCTCTGCCCTCCCGGTGCCAGCCTAGTACCAGTTTCCTGCAGAGGGAACATCCCCCCACCCTTTTTTTTTTTTTTTTTTTTTTTTTT
>NW_017729018.1:59328-64455 GCF_001723915.1 Gavialis gangeticus | reverse complement strand
TTTTTTTTTTTTTTTTTTTTTTTTAAGGGCCACATGCAAAAAGTATTTTCAGTAAATCAGTATTTTCTCAGCCTCTTGGGCTAAGATCAAGTGATCACCTGAAAGCCTGATCAATGCCTTAAGGGCAGAGATGGGGATTGACGGAGTGTCAGGGTACAAGGATTGGAGGTGGGAAACCCGCAGCTCAAAACAATAGCAATGATGGCAAGTAACCATGAGGTGGAAAGTGAAATGAAGAGAGGAGAAGAAAGTCTAGAGGTAGATGGAGAGTGGACAAAGATGGAGAAACAGAGAAGGAAGATGGGAGCAACAGTGGAAGTAGCAACAACTACATAGGCAGTGGCAAAGAAGGTGACGGGAAGAGGAACAAGGCCCGGGAGGAAGATAGGAGCAGAGGAGAACAGGAGATGAAGTAAGAACAGCAGGAGAAGGTACATTGGACAAGGAGCAAAAGCAGCAGAAGCATGATGAAATACCAGTCCACCAGGTGGCAGGAAGACATGGAAAACGCACTGAGAGATGTCAGGAAGGATCGGAGGCTGCAGATAAAAGCATTATCAACCAGTGAAGGGATGCAGATGGGATCAACAATGAACTGATAAGAGTTCATAGAAAAGGTACTGTTTGAGATATCGGAAGTGCACATGGAACATCTCAACAGCCTGATTGCTTTGCAAAACAGAAAGACTTGGGAATTTCTTACTGGAGCAGTGATGGGTATAAAAAGTTTTAGAAGAAACATGAAGAGGAATTTGGGAGGGAGGAATTAAGAGGGATAAAGTTTATAGCAGGGAAAAAGTCAAGGGAATGAGTGATTATAGTACAAATGTACACATATTTATTACAGGCAGAAGACAAAGAAAGGTGGATGGAGTTGTATGTGCTTAGAGTAATGGGTGTAGAGAACGTGCAGGACAAATATGGTATTTGGACAGGGTCAAGGAGCATACAAGTTGTGTTGGGAGCAAACAAATGGAGCTCAGGTAGTGGGGCAGGAAGAATGGTGCAGATGCTTTTTGGCCAGAGTGAAGGTGGCAAAGGCAGAGCTAAAAGCAATGTGGGAAGAAGGTGATGCCTGGGTGCAAAAGCAAGAGGAGGTGTTGGAGAAAACAAGAAGATTTTATTAAGAGCTAGATCAGAAAAAGGAAACAGACAGGAAGACAATAAAGGTTTTTCTGGAAGAGACTGAACACAAAGTAGAGGAGGAGGAAGCAGAGGAGATGGAAGAAAAGATAAGCTTACAGGAAGTGAAGGAGTGCTCAAAAACCTTTAAAAGAGGGAAATCACTAGAAGACAGACTACCTATGGAATTTTATGAGAAGTTTTGGGCACAGGTAGGGAAGGATATAGTGGAGGTTTTCAAAGAAAAAGTGGAAAAAGGAGAGGCAGGGAAAGATAGGATTTACAAGTAGTGTTGTGATCTTACTCTTTAAGAAAGGGGAGAAGGAACTCCTGAAAAACTGGAGACTGATTACACCCTTTAATGTAGACTATAAGTTAATGGCCAAGACACTGACTTCAAGGATGAAGAAAGCGCTCCAAAAGATAAACATGAAGACCAAGTATGTACAGGATCAGGTAGAAGGATCTCCACATTGATCAGACATATAAAGTCCTACATCCAAGAGAGGAAAACAAACACAGTTACAGCAAACCTAGATTTAGAAAAAGCATATGACAGAGTGGATCATGACTACATATTCAAAGTGCTAGGAAAAATAGGGTTCCCAGAGAAATGTACATGTTGGATAAGGTTACTGTACAGAGAAGCAGAGAGTCAAGTCCAAATTAATGGGCTTCTAAGTAGGGCTTTCAAAATGAATACAGGGGTGAGATAAAGGTGACCGCTGTTGCCACTATTATTTATGTGCAGCATGGAACCACTAGCCCAAAGAATAAGAAAATACAAGTTCATAAGCAGAGTAAAAAGATACCAGGAAGGTGAGAGGTAAAATGCATTATACAGGGATGATATAAATGTAGTAGTTACAGATAGACTTTCAGTGGAAAGGGTGCTAAAGCATACATTAGAGTATGGAGAAGTGACAGGTGTTAAACTTAGGGGGTGCAATGATAAAGATTTTTTGGGCTGATACTGACAGTTGATTTTTAACGAGCCGCATTAGCCAATATTGATCTGATTCTGACATGCAGCCCGGCAGCTTGGAGAGCAGTGTCCAGCTGGTAAGTCTGTTGTGGGGGGGAGGGAAGTGGCATGGGGGAGTGTAGATTGAGAGCCCCGCAGTGAAGGAGGGATTGGGGATGGGGCAGGTGCTGCACAGCCAGGGTGGGGTGGAGCTGCAAGCGGCTTGTCGGGGGAGGAAGGGGGGGAAAGCAGCTCCCGCTGCTGCACACACCCCAGGAGGGTATGGTGGGGTGCCCCTGGATCTGCACGCAGGGCCAAATAAACCAATGCTTTAAAATGTATTCTGTGCACCTTCCAAAAATCAAACCTACGTCTATCTCTGAATTGTAAATAATATGTATTAAGGTTATATCAAACAAGAATGCTCTCTTTGTAGAAAATAATGATTAAATCATGGCTTCCTGACCAGTGATTTAAATTGTGATTTAAATCATGATTGAAATCCATTTGATTTAGATCGAATCCACCCTGGCTATAGCTGAACTGTATAAAGCAGGAGAGATAGGGGGATGGGGCTGCCGGACTTGGGACTGTTCATCTATGTGAAATAAGCAAGCGCAATATACAAGGTCGTAATGGAGGGAGAGAGGAAAGCAGCATGTATCACCCGAGTGCAATTTTAAGGAAGTGGGGAACATATCAGACCTCTTTAAAGTGTCTAAAGGCACGGCAACTCTCATTCATTACATCAGGATAGAATGTTTCATGCAGAGGTATAAAATAGGGACGGTAGGGCTGGAGGTCCAGAAGGGTCATAAGAAATTAATGAAAGGGGTAAGAGAGAGACAGGATGGCACTGGTGGGAAATTTCACAGAAAGACAAGTGAAGGAGGTGGGAGGGAGTGGTGGTGGGTAAACAACTAAAAGGTGAACATGTGTGGATGGTGTAAGAAATATCTTGCCAATGAGAGAGGTGCACCACAGATGGGGCTTGACAAGCTCATCTAGACGCCCAAGGGAGAGGAGCAGAGAAAAAGAAATGGCGGGATGTGTTTTGGGAGTGTACATATGCAAAGGAGGTATGGGGAAGGGTCTGCTGCTTTGAGTGGCAACAAAACAAACCTGTCGTTAGTGCAGAAGATGGTACTGTATGGACTCATACCAAAGGGACTTATTAGGGACTTTATTAGCATGCATTAAGACTAGTTTATGGAAAGTAAAAAAACCTCTGGATTTTTAAGGGGTTGGCTTTCATTGAAAGAACACCTGAAGCTGGGCCTGCGTGAACTGAAATACTACATTGTTCAGGACAAGGAAGAGATCAGGGAAGAACAGGCAGAGAAGTAGTGGAGGATAAAGGACTGGACACGCTTGTTTCACTGAACCAACAGAGGACTGATGGAGAGTTTCAGGTGATATTGAGGTAACAGGTTTTTCATGGGGTTCTGTATGAAGAAAGAGTTCTGTAAGGGTTTTTTTGTGGGAAGCTGATGTATGTTGTTTAAGGATTTAATGCAGGTAATGGTAGGCTTTTGAATATGTAGTTGTTTTCGTGATACAAAGTTTTGGTAAAACAGGGATGCTCAATACATGAAGCTTTCTAAGTGAAGTGTGGTAAATGTGTCTTTAATAAAATTAGTTTAAAAAAAGTTTCCATCAGCATGGTTGCCCAATACGGGCAATGTGTTTATAGTCATGGTTAGTGTTGGCTGCATTTAATCAACTTCACAGCTGGTTTTCACTACGGAGCACATG
Organism: Gavialis gangeticus; assembly: GCF_001723915.1. Classification (NCBI taxonomy): domain Eukaryota; kingdom Metazoa; phylum Chordata; order Crocodylia; family Gavialidae; genus Gavialis; species Gavialis gangeticus. Next base: position 60,614 of record NW_017729018.1, on the reverse strand, counting down.
TTGCTTTTGGCAGGCAGCAGTTTAAGGATAGACAATGTATTTAATGAGTTTTCCTTGTAGGCAAAAGTAAGACAAGGGGCTTTTTCGCCCATGCTGATGGGAAAGCTTTGTCTTGTATTCAAGTAAATATGGTAATGAAAACCCATCACTACACCTCCACCACTCATCTTACAAAAAAAATGCAAGGGTTAAGCTATGATACATACCAGCAAGGACAGCTTTATTCAGCTTTATCATGTTCAGAAGTATTTTTGGGCACCCTATTAGTCAGATTCAGTAAAAATGAGGCAATTCTAACAAAGTTCAACTTGTAATCAATGAGTAGTTAGACATTCCTGCAAAAAATGCTCAGCAGTGAAATAGCTCTTAGTGTGATTAAGTCTGTCATCAGTAGCCTGCAGAATCAACATCCAAAAGAAATGAATGAGGAAATTTGAACCTCTTAGAGGAACTTTTTATTTGCAAATTCAGACATGAATGGATTGAGTGATATTAGGAGTCTCTCTCTATAATGAGATGAGCTGGAAACAGTTACTTAAAAGCTTCCCACCGTTTCAGTCTAAATTAAATTGGACATCTATCACCACTCATTGGTCTAATCCTACACCTGTCTCTCTGATCTGCATACATGCGTTCATATTCCTGATTTCAGAAACTGACCTCATCTGCTCTTCACAAAGGAGAAAGAAAGAGACTTCTAAAGTGCTCTTACAGTAGCCACAGAAAAATAGGTTGCTTGGTGGGAGGGAAAAAGAAGTTCTTGAGTAGCAGTGGGTCCAGTGGTAGGAAAACCTTTAGAGGTGGACCGATACGTTGGTCCGATATCAGATCGGCACCGATATAAAGACAATTGACTGTATAGGAAATCAGCCTGATGTGGCTGATAATTTGGCCAATAAATGCCCGTGCATACACTCAGCCACAGCACAGCATGCAGGCGAGGAGCACAGCCTGGCAGCTTGGAGAACTGCATGCAGCTGGTAAGTCTGATGTGGTGGAAGGGGTGAGGGGTACAGAGATCAATGCCCCCTGGGGTGGAGGAGTGGGGTTGGGGCAGGCACTGCTCAGCTGGGATGGTGGGGGGAGGCAGCAAGACAGAGCCACAGCTCGTTTGGGGGTGTGTGGAATGGTTCCTGCTTCTGCATGCACCCTGGGAGGGCATGGAGCGGGGTTGCTCCCAGATCTGCATGGGGCGGGGCAGGCTACAGCTGCAGGCTGGGGCTGCACCCGGCTCTTCCCAGTGCATTGGGGGGGTTGGTACTGGGAGGGTGGCTACACTGGGGGGG
>NW_017729018.1:59067-59306 GCF_001723915.1 Gavialis gangeticus | reverse complement strand
CCCCTCCCAGCGCCGCCACTGCCCACCCCAAGTGCAGCACAGTCCAGCCTTCCCCGCCCTGCTGGGAAGAGCCCAGTGTAGCCCCTGGCCCCATCCCACAGCTGCAGCCTGCCCTGACCCACCCCACGTAGATCCAGGGACACACTCCCCCCACCGCCTGCCGCTCCCCTGTGCCCTCCTGGGGTGCGTACAGCAGTGGGAATTGCTCCCCCTCCCCACACTCTCCAAACAAGCCACGG
>NW_017729018.1:44107-54067 GCF_001723915.1 Gavialis gangeticus | reverse complement strand
AAATCTTTGTGCTTTTCAAGATCTTACAGCAGTTTACAAACATCACTTAAACCTATTATCCCAATTTCAGTGAAGCAAACAAAGGTCTCAAAATCAATCTTTAATAATCAGGAATCAAACAAATTCGCAATCTGCAGCCCTGCAACTGAATTACAAGATCATTCATCCTTTCAAAGGATAAGAACCAAAGGTCTCAAACAGGTGGCCTAGAGGGGAGAAGAATAAAGCTTTTCATCCTCACCATCACGATATGAAAGCTGATAGCTCCCAAGAGATAAGTAAAAGGCCTGAAACAGATCCCCACTTCTGTAACCTGTTCCTGGCTTCCATCAACACAACCCTCTTGCCTCCTCAGCCACAGTGAAAACAACAGAAAGAACTGAAGGGTAAATACAGATTAAGGTGAACAGGAGCGTTACATGAAGAGGTTTGCCATAGATAGTATCAGCTCTAAAACTGTATATTCTTAAGCCATATAGTCCCACCAACATATGTCAACAGAGCACTGGGAGCAACTCAAGAGATGGCTGCATTGCAACACTATCTCCATATTGTGTCTCCAGCTAGTGAGCCAGCAATCTTTTCTGTGATCCATACCATATCCCTACTTTTAAATGCAGCTTTGTATTGAACACAGGCCCATGACTTGGATCCAACCCGCAGGAGTGACTCTTTACCACAGCTGCTAGCAGCCTGGGAGTTAATGCCACCACCACCACTCAATCCCATCCCCGCAGCTGAAGCTGGAACCACAGTGTCAGCAAAGTCAACACCCAGGAGGTGAACACTGCCACATAATAGAGGGATTCAAACCTGGGCTGCTGACCATGTCAGTCCACAAGAAGTCCTTGGACCAAGACCGGCCTACCATACCAAATGAAAGACACCCTTGCCCTAAGGTCTAGATAAGCCATCTATTTTTGAGGAGTCCCTGCATGGCCAGTTCCCACAGTCAATAAATACTGCTTCTCCTCCACCAGACCACTTCTCAACATCACTTCCCTCAAAATGAATAACCTTATAGGCTTTTATATATACGTAACCTAGACATATTTCATAGCTAGAGAATGTTTGCTAATAGTGGGTCTTTAAGGCTCGTGGCTTGTTTGTCCTCACCAGGCTCATAACTAGTGAGTATCATCTGTCTGGAACAAGTTTCCCTTGTTCTGCCATGATACTTCTAATCAAATATCTCCAGCTGAAGAGGAATGACTGCATAATTCCCCAAGATATGATAAGACAAAACAAAACCTGTCACAAAGTGACTAACCTACTAATGACTTTCATGTTTGCAGATACCATATTTAAATTCAGTTCCCTGCTATTTACTTTTCTGTACAGCCCCGAATCAGTTAGGATCATATGAGGGGGCTGGAAGGGGCCTGATTAGGTCATCTAGTCCAGTGTTTCTCAACCCATGGGTTGCGACCCAAAAGTGGGTCACAAGAATATTTGAAAGGGTTGTGAACAATCACAGAAAAATGTGGGGAAGCGCAGTTTTCCCCTTGCAGACTAGCAGTTCCAGCCTACGAGGGGCTGCTTGGGGCTGGGGGGAGCAGGAGGAGGGCAATCGGGCAGGAGATGCCATGTGTCCATGTGGCAGCCAGGCAGGGGGGAGAGCAGCTCCTGAAGCTCCCTGCAGGGAAGTCTATGGGGCATGGGGGAGCACCATGGAAGACACATGACCCTCCAGATTTGCACACCCACAGCAGGCACAGGGCTATAGCCTGGCTAGACCAGCACGGGCAGGAGCCACCTCCATGGCCCAGCAGGCGGGTCCCAGCACGGGAGGGTGGAGCGGGGCATTGAGACTCATTGCTGTCACTGCCACCACCATGAACCCTGCCCCAGCAATGGAGCCAGCAGCATGAGGAGTAACAGATTGGTAGGGGGGCAGGGGCCATGCTACCCTCATCTCCTCCCACCACCAGCTGCTTGCATGCTGGACCACAGCTTCCCTCAGGCTGCCTATATTGCTCGCCACCCCACCTCCCCTCTGGGGTAGAGCTGCAGCCTCAGGAGAGTGCTCAGGTCATGGCAGGGGGTACAGTTGTGGCCCAGCATGCAAACAGCTGGCGGTGGCAGGAAGAGAGGGCAGCATGCCCTGCTCCCCGTTACTCCTAATGCTGCTGACACCGCAGCTGGTGTGGAGCTCATGGCAGCGGCAGCAACAAGTCTTGCTGCATCGTTCCACCTTCCTGCACTTGGACCTGCCTGCTGGGCCACGGAAGCAGCTCCTACCCATGCTGGTCCAGCCAAGTTGCAGCCCCGTGCCTACTGTTGGAGCATAAATCTGGGGGGGTACACGTCCACCCTACACATGGGGGGACTACGGGCAGGGGGCAGCAGGTCAGGAGTGAGGGGCACCAGCAGAGTTGGGAGAGGTGGGGAGCCGTGGGTTGGGAGTGAGGGGGGGCTGTTTCTTACTCAACCTATTTACTAGGTCAGGGCTGGCCATCGATATGTACAAATGGATCCTGGCACAAAAAAAGGTTGAGAACCACTGATCTAGTCCAACCCCTGCTCAAGGCAGGATCATCCCTGACTACAGCATCCCAGGAAATCAGGGTAATTTCCACTTCATAAACTAACTAAATCAGAGACGCATAACATAAACTTTCATAATTAGTGGGCTTACTTCATCTTATGAAGCCATCTTAGCGGGGGGCTGCACACCCTTTGGACCATACCAGTGGGGGCCACAGGTCCCTCCAAGCGCTCCACTGGCTGCACCAGGCATGCCAGTGTTCCCTACCCCTCCCAGATATACTGGGCATGTGGGCACATTTTCCCCTTTCCATCCCCCCAGCTGCATCAGGAATGTGGGTGTTCCCCCCACAGCTGCACATGCAGACTCATAGGCTCAGGTGCCCAAGCCCCACCTTCAGCTCCCTGGACACAAGCTCCTTTGCTGCATCATACCATGTCAACACCCACATCATGGGTTTCCTTTGTGCTGTGAGCTATGCAATGCTGGGGCACCCTGTCTCCTGGGGCAAAACAAAAAACAGAAGCTAGAAAGAGGGGGAGCCCAGAGCCTCCTGCTTCTGGCTGCTGCAGCAGGAGCAATGGGAGAGCAGCAGCCACAAAATAGTTCCTTGCAGGCCACCAGGTAGAGAGTCTCGAGTTGGTCTACAAGGTGCAAATCTATCTAGCCTTCTGCCTGACTGAAGACTAACGCACCTAACCACCTCTCTCTACGCCAGGGATGTCAAACATACAGCCCATGGAACCACTGCATCCAGCCTACCACTAATCCAGTGCAAGCCCTTGGCACTGTCACCCACCTAGAGTTCTGCGCTGCTGGGCAGCAGCACAGAGCCAGAGGCGTACAGCTACACAAACACAGCTCTGCACCTCTGCCCGGAGATGTGGAATTCTGGCTGGCCAGCAGTCCCAGGAGCATATGGTTGCACAGAGCCACATTTAGGCAGTGCGGAGCTGGGGGGATGCACTTATGAGGAGCCAGGGGTTTGCAGCAGCTCAGAGCTCTGGCCGAACATGGCTCCATGCAACCGCATGCCCCTGCCCAGCTGGAGCTGTGCACTGCTGCACACCCCTGGCTCCTCATGGACACATGCCTCTGACTCTGCACTGCCTGAACGCAGCTCTGTGCAGCCTTGAGCCCCTGGACCTATGCTGCTGCCTGTCCCATGGTCACTCGAAAGCAGCCCCATGTACCCAGCCTGAGAGGAGTGCCTGCAGTCTGGACCCGGCTCAGGGCCAGGGTGAGTCTGACACCCCTGCTTTAAGCCATCCAAGCCAAGTGTCTGTCCAACCTGCTGTTGAAAAGTTCCAGGGATGGAGATTCCACAACTCCTCTAGGTCAGAGGTTCCCAACCACTGGGCCGCAGTGGGTTGGCTGCCAGGTTGTGGCACAAGCTCCCCACTCAGACCCCCATCTGTCTGTCTGGGTAAGTGGCTTCTGGGGTTAAAGCTGCGTGGCAGGACAGCCCCAGGAGGGAGGCAGCTGGCTCTGTGTGCCCCACCCTGCTGCCACTGGGCTGCAGTATAAAAAAGGTTGGGAACCACTGCTCTAGGTAGCCTGTTCCACTGCTTGACCACCCTCATAGTTACTGAAACTAAAAAGTAACAAATTAAAATCTTATAGAATTATTTCTCTCAGCAAAATAAGAAATGCCATATTGGGTCAGACCACAGGTTAACCTAGCCCAGTAAGCCAGCCCTTACAGCGTGAGAGTGGAAACTTATTGGCACAAGATATCATTGAACCTAGACTCGGCAGGAGGCAAAAAAGGCTCAATTATTTATGGGTATAATAAAAACATCTTCTATATATAAATTGATGGAGATTAAGAACCTTCATTTTTCAGGTCATATTCTAGTTGTTAACTATTTAGAATTAAAAAGACACTTTTCTTATGTGTGCAACTTCTCTCACAGTTATTCTTAAAGTTGCTTCTCAAACCACCCTATGCAGCAGCTGGTACTGAATGTCTATGAAATAAGGACAACAGGACTAGAGTGCCACTGGTTTGGGCTGAAACTGTGTTTTCCTTATTCTATTGCCACTTAGTACAGAGTGTGAAAAGCCTAACCTGATCTTTCCATTTGGGGTCAGTAAAAGATCATCATCCTCTTTATGGGATTTCAAATTCTCAAGTGCCCTTTTATGCCAGAAACTTGACATTTGTTCACTGACTCATTTGCTGGCTAAGTACAGGAAAGGCCTCACATTTCTATCAAAGGTCACCAAAAGACCAGGCTAACAATTTAGAGTTATTTTTCCGTGAACTATTGTGTTAGCTCTACAGCAGCCCAGTTTGAGATACAAAGAAAATTGAGGTCAATTATATTTATTAGATTTTAGCTAAGAATATCAAAGACAGATGAACAGCCTGCAGGCACAGACTTGGATAGGGATATAAGGCTGGCCCATAGGATTATAACAGGTTCTGACCTTTATTTTTCCATCTAAGTCCTGCCACACACGGAGAAAACATAAAGCAATAATAAAATAACATACAGCTTTCGTGTAAGATGCCATCTGTAAGCAAATTAAAAGTTCTTGAGAGTGGCTACTACCCATCTTCAAATATCTTCAGATTTCAGAACCTCTCCCTTTCAGTACAGGGGTCCTCAAGAGTCCAGAAATTCTCCTTACAGACCAGTGGCTTCAACTTATCTTATTCCAGGGCTCCCACTTCCTACTAACATTTCAAAATTGGCTCCTTACTTTTAAACATCTGGCTAGCACTAGACGTTAAGAACTAAGCCCTTGAGCTTCAAAACTCAATGATGCTCCCTGTTACTTTCCTTTACATTTAAACTCATAACCAAATATTTAACCTATGACTTCTTATTTGTTACATAATGTGGCTCCAACTTTTACAAACTAACCCTGGAACACTAGAACAGGAAATATTCACAACAAGGCTACTGGCCAACTTCAGCAGACTAGTTTATTTTCTTCATTATGGGTGGTTCAGCAGCCATGAAAGATTCGTCTCATCACTGCCTGGCTTTGATACTGCCTCTTCCATCTACAAGGTAGGCACTGAAATCAAGTCACCTGACTGGGATTCAAAACAGCTGAGACTAAATCTCATGTACACTACAGACACTTTCTTTGACTTTGGACAAGTTGTTTAATCACTAACTCAGTCACATGATACAGTTTCAAAAAAGCAAATGTAATTTTGGGCTGCATTATTGGAAGTCCTTAAGTCTGTGATTGTCCACCCCCTACTCAGAAAAACATCCCTTGATGCTAACTCCCCTGTCAGCAATCAGTTCATTTCCAGCCTCCCATTTTTGGAAAGGTTATTGAACAGGTGGTTGTCCAACAGCTTCAGACACATCTGGGTATGAACAGCAGGGATCCAGGTTTTCCATTTTCCCTCAAGCTCCCCACCCTGCTGCCCTCCCCCAGGGCTTCCACGGCCCAGCAGGCAATACACCTGGCATGGCAGGGCAGAGAGGGGTTGGGTGTGGAAGCTCCTTATCACTGCAAGCCCTGCACCTCCCTGATGAGGTGCTCCCTGCCTGCCTGGCAACAGTCAGAGGCACAACCCCACACTGCTTGGAGCTTCCCTACCCAGGAAGAAGCAAGGAGCTTCCCCACCCGGCCCTGATGCCTGCTGGGCTGCAAAGGCTCCAGGGGAGGGTGGCAGGGCAAGGAGCCCGAGCCTGCAGTGGACAGCCTGCACCTGCCCCACACACGGATGTGGGGGACATGGGTCCCCCCTGCCACCTGCAGGAGTACGCACAGCAGCAGGGAGTGGCCCCACTGAGCCTGCACCTTTCCCCACACCACACAGGCACCACTTCAGCCATACCGTCCACGGGGAAGGGTGAGCTGGGCTTTGCGCTCCATTACACTGCAGCAGCTGCTGCCTCCTGCAGGTGGTAGCCGGGGCTCAGAGGCCACTGCAGAGGGCAGGGGGCTGTAAACCCAGGTCCCTGGCCCCATAGCCCTGGCAGCTGGGCCTCCCTCCAGCAGGCTGGGAGGGGTGGGGAAGAGAGGTAGGGGCTGTGGATGGTAAAGCAAGGGGCACAAACCAGCAGGGCCAGGGGGTACTGTGGTGGGGGACTGAGGGGCACCAGGATGGCAGGGAGGCTGGGCTTGAGGGCGAGCAGCCTGGACCTATGTTCTGTGACCTAAGGGGGCAGGGGGAGCTCTGATTTTCCATGATACAAAACTCAAAATCAAATATAAAAAATGTATAGGTATTTAGAATTAATTTTATTATAGTGACTGAGGCACTGGTAGGTTTCCAAATTGCTTTAAAATTGCAAACATATCAATAAAACATTGTGTTCAACTGATACCTCTATATATATACACATACATACATACACACACACATATATATATATATATATATATATATAGTGACATTTCATTTTAATTTCAGATTTTGGGGTTATCAGAGAAATTATGATTTATTTTTGTATCATAGAAAACCAGGATCCCATATGATCACATATCTGGATCCCTGTCAGTCTGGCTTTCATCCCAGATATACATGGAGACTGTACTCATGGCCTTGGTCAATAATCTTCACTTGGGGATGAATGGAGGGAACTGTACTCTACTGATCTTACTAGATCTTTCGGTGGCCTTGATATAGCTGAACATGAGGCGCTGATAAAACATTTACATGAGCAGGAGGTTGTTCACAGGACTGCTCTTATTTGGTTCCACCTTTTCCTGAGGTGATGATGGGCAAGTGTTTGCCACTCCCTCAGGACCTTTTCTGTGGGGTCTTCTGGGGCTTCATCTTTATCATCCCTCCTGATCTTTGTGCATCCTGTTCAATCACTGGGCAAAATCTAGAATCACATCATTAATATGGAGATGAAATGCAGCTCTATATTCCTCTCCCAGCCCCTGCAGTCTCTGTCCTTTCCCAGTACCTAGGTGCATTTGGGGACTGGATGCAGGCTGAACTAATTGAAGCTGAATTCAAGCAAGACAGAGGTGATGGTAGTAGACATAGCACTTGGGTGGGAGGCAGGAGGGGGCCTGGGACACCTATCACTGATGGTTCAGCCTCCTTTTGGCACTCAGGTTTGCAGCCTTCGGGCAATCCTGCATTCTCTGCTGCACCTGGATCTAGGTGCAGTGGTGAACTGAACTGCCTTTCACCAACTCCACTCAGTGAGAATCACAGAAAGTGAGGGTTGTAAGGGACCTCGGAAGGTTACATCTAGCCCTGCTCAAAGTAGGACCATCCCCAACTAGATCATCCCACCTCTCTGGATATCCTGTTCCAGTGTTTTCCTATCCTCTTAGTAAGAAAGATTTTTCCTAATATCTAACCTAATCTTTCCCTCATGGAAATCTGAGCCCATTGCTCCTTGTTCTGTCATTTACCACCACCGAGAACAGCTCAGCTCCATCCTCTTTCGAACCCCCCTTCAGATAGTTGAAGGCTGCTATTAATCCCCCTCCTCAGGCTTCCCTTCTCCAGACTAAATAAGCCCAGTTCCCTCAGCCTCTCCTCATCAGTCATGTCCCCCAGCCCCTGAACCATTTTTGTTGCCCTCCACTGGACTCTCCAATTTGTCCAAATCTTTTCTATAGTGGGGGCCCAAAACTGGACACAGTACTCCAGATGTGGCCTCACCAGTGCAGAATAGAGGGGAATAATCACATCCCTTGACCTACTGGCAACACAGCCCAGGATGCCACGAGCCTTCTCGGCAACAAGGATGCACTGCTGGCTCATATTCAGCTTGTTGTCCACTGTAACCCCCACATCCTTTTCTGCAGAGCTGCAGCTTAGCCAGTCGGTCCCCAGCCTCTACTGGTGCATGGGATTATTTCATTCTAGTGCTGGACTTTGCATTTGTCCTTATTGAACCTCATGAGATTTCTTTTGGTCCAATCCTCCAATCTGTCTATGTCTCTCTGAAGGCTGCATCCCTTTTTTTCAGATTCAGATCTGGCAACCATCATCCATTTCTTTATCACCTTGAGGCTAGAAAACTGCAATGTGCTCTACTTTGTGCTGCCCCTGAAGACTATCCAGAAGCTGCTGAATGCAGCAACCCGCCTCCTCTGTCCTCTGGGGGTGGGCTGCAAGGAACAGGGAAGTCCAGGTTCACCCCCCAGAGGCCAAGCCTGACAATCTTCCAGAAGTATCATATGGCCTTTTTATTCGGGCAAGCATTTAGCAAACAGTGATAAGTTGGAATATTGTTTAGAGAGTTCTTTGTTCACGTTTTATTTGAATATTCCACTTGCTCGTCCACGTTACTCTGTCCTACAGCAAAATGAGTAGCGTGGTTTATATGTTGCGCTTCCCCCTACCGCATTTTGGGGGAAGCACAAAATATAAACCAAATAAGTAACTGCTCTGCAACACCCAGGAGGAGTCACAGCACTGGCTAGGCCTCAGTGGCAGCAGGCCATGGGGTCCCGGGACCCTGCGGCTTATTAAGGTGGTGGAGAAAGGAGAGAAGGCTGGAAGGGGGCGAGGAAGATGGCAGAGGGCTGGGAAGAAAACATGCAGGGAAAGCCCTAGACACCTGGGCATGAGCAGGTCGGGCCACAGCAGCAGCTTCTGTTGACTCCAGGGGCCGCCGATGGGAGAGGGGCCTCATCACCCCCAGAGGCGGGACACGGGACAGCAAAGCGGGCTCCGCTCCCGGCCCGAGAAACCCCCGGCCCCGCGGAGCCGCCGGGCCGCAAACCCCCAGACGCCGCCCCGGGCCAGCGCGAGAAGCCGGGGCCCAGAGGGCTGCTTTGGGCCCCGGGCTGCCACCACCGGCCTCAGGCTCCAGCCCCCCGGGCCGGGGAAGTAGCGCCACGCGCCAGCGACGAGCTCCCCCTGCGCCGCCACCCCGGGACCCGCTCCCTTGGCCGGGCTGCCCCGAGCGGCTCAGCCCCAGCCCCGGCAGCGCCGCGCTGCCCCCCAGCGCCGGCGGACAGAGCGGGAGCTGGGCCCGCGCGCACCTCCTCGCTTACCCGGCAAGCCCAGGACGCCGCCATCTTGAGGACCCGCGTGTCACCTTCCGCCGCGCCTTCATGACGCCAACACGCCGCGCCGAGGGGGCAGGGCGGACGGGAGCTCGACGGTCGTCGGGTGACTCCGCCCCTCGCCCCAGGTGCGCTCCATAGCGGAAGCGCTGGACGGAGGCGGGGCCTAGCGCGAGCGGCCGCTGCACCTGCAAGCCCCGGTTCCTCTCCCCTGAGCCTGACCTGACGTGGGGCTGCCGGCCTCCAGCAAAGAAACGCTGCAGCTTTGGTGACCCGGTTCTCGCTGCTGCTGCTTGCAGGGACCAAGATAAAGTAAATAAGACTTGTTGTTAGTTGCATATTTGTTCAGTGCATGGCACCGTTGAGCTTCCCACGCGATTATTTCATAGTTAAGACCTGGCAACGCTGGGTGGTGCCTGCAGCAGGCTCCACTTCCCGGCTTCTCCTCAGGCTGCCGTCCGTTCCCCCCCCCCCCACCCAGGAATTTCGGTGGACCAGAGAACAGAAACCTT
>NW_017729018.1:39360-43965 GCF_001723915.1 Gavialis gangeticus | reverse complement strand
CCCCCCCCCCCAACCAGGAATTTCGGTGGACCAGAGATCAGCAACCTTTTATTAACATGGGCCACACCTCTAACCTGGCTAGCACAGAAGGGCTACATTCCCCTCCAGCAATGGTGAGCAGACTGCAGTGAGGGAAAACAGCCCTCCAGGATTGCTAGAGCAACTAGCTTTCCACTGCTCCCAGAGCCATCATAGCACTATTAGTAAAATGTGGACTGGATCAAGTGTCTAGGGACCAGCATGCCCTTAGTAAAACAGACCAGATTAGACCTTCGTAGGGCAGATCCAGCCCACAGGCCATAGGTTGCTGACCCCTTAGTCATTTCCTTTGTATACGAAGTATCTCCCTCAACAGCATTTAGTTTCTGAAGAGCTTGTTTTCCTAAAAGCAAACTGTCCTGGTCCTTTTTTTCCCTTCACTTTCTCCCTATTTCCAAGTTGTTGGTGGCAGTCCCTCAATAGGAAGATAATAGTCCTCTAGTAAATAGGGAATGTTCAGACAGAGCCTGGCCCGACCCACTTCCCACCCCTGCCCCGATCGGGGATTCTAGTAAATATGGTAGTTGCAACTCTGACAGTACTAACTGGCAACACAATGGGCAAAAGCATTGATCTCTAAGGAACAAAAAAGTCAGCCTACACATCCTGAAAGAAGGTGACAAGCAGTGTACACTGGAAGAGACAGCCAAAAAAAAGTGACTAAAGTTAAATGAATACAGAACAAAGTGTTTTCACTAGTTTTACTGCCTGATTTCAGACTAACACAATTTCCTCTCTCTAGCTTTATTATGAAATAAAAATAACTGACCTACTTTATAGAGAAGACTTCCACTCTGCATATTTTCTCTACCCTGCCACTGCATGGAGGCTTCTGACAAAGCTCAGGCTCTTCTTACTGCAGGAATATCAACAGTTATCCATTCTACCCCTTCTGTAGGGTGACTGATCTTGCAACTGGCACCTAAATTAGGTGGTTAACTCAACAACCAGAAAGGGCTTATGGCATGTGGAAAGGGGACGGTGGATGAAATTGCCCCAGATACTGGTTTCGGGGTCTCATTAGGGTACTTTCGCAATTGTTTTAGCTTAAGGTTTTACACCCATGTATTCAAAGGATGAAAACTTCTAGAGGATTCTCTGTATAGCTGCTTTGATATCCAGGCAAATAGTCAGGAATTTCTTAGAGCTGCATAACTTGTAGCACTACAAAAACAAAAACAAAACCTTACAACCATCTATGTGCACATTAAAAGCCCCTAGCTGGAGTGCAAAAGCACTTTTACTAGCCACGGGGCTGTTCTTTGGCTCCCCCTGTCCTCAGGACTCAAAGGCCACCCAGCCTCTTTAAAGTTGCACACAGGAAGCCCAGCAAATGGTACAGGTTTACCAGGGAGAGGCATCTGCCCTCTGATAAGCTCCTGCCACTGCCACAGCTGTCCTTTCCCCATTGCCACCTGGCAGCAATGGGGGAGGGAAGGAAGACAGGGCTTTAACAAGCCTCCTTGACAGCTCACCCTGGAGCAGACTGCCAGGGAGCCAGCTGCCTTCCCTCCCTCCTCTCCTTCCCTCCCTCTTGGTGAGAGCAGGGAGTGTAGAGCACTGTGGGATGGTGGGGGTTGGGGTAGAGTCATGCCAGATGTCTTTAAAAAAAATAAAAAAACAAAACAAAACAGTTCCACTGTGAAGGAGTAGCTTCTTTGAGGTTGATTTGCCATTTTTATCAAGGACTCAATTGCTTTGATGTCTGGCACATTATGATTTAACACACAAAACTCATCTTAGTTGTGCAACAATGTAGCATCTCTAAGGGGTGTCACCTTTTAATGGAAGGCAGCCTCTTCCTAGTTTCCGCTCAACTGCAGTCCCATTTTATTGTTAATACTTCAGACACGAAAGCCTTCTGCTCTGGGTATGGTTTGGAGGTTTGCCTCATGCAGCAAAAGATTTGTTCAAGGACCCTTTAAATCAAACTAGGGAATGCCTAGAAACGCTGTTCTGTACTCTAAAGTTTAGCCCAACGTGTCTCTTGAAAGTATGAAAATCTCCAATGAGTCTCACATCAGAAGCATGGACCAAAGTAGGAATCCACTAAAGTTTGGAGAGAATTTTCAGTGATCCACAAAATACTCAAATGTTGATGCTACTGCACACAAGACAGTAACATCTTAAAATGTGACATGTCATAGTTCTACTGCTTTGAAAACGTTAAGATAGGTTGATGTACCTACCTATTTCCAGACATCTGTGAAAGCACAAACTACTGGCTGTTTACAGAGATTTGTAAATAACATTATTTGTTAATTATGGATGCATTCACGATCAAGAATTTTCAGTAACTTGCATTTATTATCAAAGTCATACTGTATACATCTGTAATGTCAACAAGATGCCACAACTACAAAAAAAGGATTGTGCACATTGCAGTTTCAATGCAAAAAACAGTAAAATGGAGATCCATTTGTTAAAAAAGTAATTAAAATTACTCCAGAAAGCAACTGAATTGTTTAACATTTTTACATCCAGTCAAATTAAAATGGTTAACAAGAAAAATACAGGGTCAGAGGATCTGGTATCCATATTTTAAAAGGCAACTATTTAAGCATTTCTATCAATTCGCACATCAATCTCCCTGCCACGAAGCTGTATCCCATTCATCATCCTGCAGGCTCTTTCAGCTACTTCTGGGGACTCAAATCTAACCACACCACACCCTTTGGACTTCCCATTTTCCATCTTGATGTCAGCATACAGCACATGACCTGTTTAATGGAAAAAAATTGCATAATGCAATATCCGACACAGTTCCACCATCAAGTGGTCTCATAACCATGAAAGATCATTTTCAGTTTTCAGATACAGCTATAAGAACATGTGTATTTAAAAAAACAAACAAAACAGATCCTCATGTTTTTGGAACCTAAACGCAGCAGGAATAGTCAGCTGCAATCAAGTCACTGATCAGTTAAGTGATTGTTTTTTATTTAAAATTTGCCCTATTTAAAGTTACTGATGAGAAACTGTTCAAGAGAAGTATTTCTCAGTTTTGCAAAGGTACAGATGTACCTGTTATTTTAAAGGATGAGTTACTTACTGCCATTTTTAAAGAATTAACAGGAAGGGGTAATAGTTGATGCCCTTAGTTATTTTCTACTGATAACCAAGATCATGAATACTGAATTGGGATAACTTATTCGCTGTTGGAATAAACAGAAAATCAAGCATCTGAGGCTTATTTTACAAAAGTCAAGATCAAATATCACAAATGCAACTCCTCGTTGGACACAGGCAACAGCATGCCCATAAAACCCTGAATATTCCTTGCAGCCATTTTAAATCAATTAAAATTTGAGATCAACTGGAAAAGCAAAGTGATGCTGCCTCTAGCACATTATATTGTTTCCCTTTGGAAAGTGAAAGAGGGCCACAAATAAGTTTAACCCTTTAACAGAATGCATCACCCACTTCATATGTAATGCAATAGGTCCAAACAAACTAATCTGCATCAATAAATCCTTTAAACATAGCTTAAAAAAATAGAAAGTTCACGACCCAAATAGTTTTAAAACAATTGTTTCTATGGGTGGCATAAATGTTTACATGAGCAGTTCTCAGTCTTTTCTATACTCTAACATGATGTTAGAAAAAGGACATTCAGAAACTCCTCCTGTAACCTAGTCTCAAAAATGAGAAGTGCGGTTATGATCTCTACCCAGACTTATTTCAGTCTATTTTTTTTTTCTCCCCATCCTCATGTTGGTATTAAAGAGATCAAATTCTCAACTACCTCCTTTTGCTTTGGTATTACATTTCTGGAAATCATTTAAATATTTCAGCTTAATCTGATCAGACTCCTTTCATCTTGTACAGAACGCATTTGGCACAATTTCTACAGTTTAAACAAGAAAATCGTTAGAGTGTATTATTAATCTATCCAATCAGAAATGTGAATTTTGGGATCGTGTTCTACAAGGTTAAGAAATTTTTATTTTTTTTTTTTTGGTATTTCTTGCGTGGTTTACTGCCAGTATGTCCCCTTAACTTGTCCATTAAAAGGAGACTTGGTAAGAACAGGCTTATTTAGGTTCAAAAAGCCTGATGTACCCATGGCTCCCGATATGGCATTATAGTATTTTTGTTGAAGACTGCTACTTGCAGCAAAGGAGAAATCAGAATTGAATATTATATTGCAGTATACAAGATATGCAATGCTACTTATTCAAAAAACTAAAACTTTTGCTAGCCTCTAGTCATTTCCTAAATTTGAATGATATTTTGGTATTATTACATCTGGCAGGAAAAGGCAGAGGTGCAGGTTATGATTCAGGAAAATATGCAATGAGTACATTAATTTTGGAAGGTCTCTAGTGATGCAAAGTAACTTACCACACTCGTTAAATTTGTCTTTCAGCATTTTCCATGTGAAATCAAAAGGGAGCTGGAGACAATAAAACAATAGCCAGTCATGATAGAATCTACTCAGCAATTCATCACTGTTCATCTAATCATCAACATTCACTACATGGTGCTGTCCCAGGATGTGCGCGCGCGCACACCCCCCCCCCCAGCTTATCACTCCTTGCACTTAGCTGCAGTGTATCTCTCCCA
>NW_017729018.1:32184-39232 GCF_001723915.1 Gavialis gangeticus | reverse complement strand
CTTATCACTGCTTGCACTTAGCTGCAGAGTATCTCTCCCGAATCAAAATTTGCTTATTTATTTTATTTCTATGCCACCCTCCCAAAAAAAAGGTTCAAGGCAGCTTACAGTTAAAACAGGTGATAAATGACAGATAAAATAAGTGACAGAACAATTTCCCAGACAACACCCCAATCTTTAATCCTACCCAAATATGGTATTATGCTCCTCCCAAAAGATGTCCAGGCTTGGGCTCTTGACAGGCATGAGGGGGAAGGGAGTTTCAAAGCTGAAAAGGTACTGCCAGGAATGACCAAGGGATACCAGGACCAGTAAACAGGAAAAAACTGAGTGGTGAGTTACCTAGACACTTTGTTCTAAGCTTGCTCAGTGGAAGGAAGAAGAGGAACAGGGATTTCTTCAGAAAGTTGCAGCATCAGAGGAAGGAGCTAGCACGAGAATCAAACGGATGGCTGGAAGGCTATGCAATGCCAAAGCCTAGAGGCAATGCCAACTGCCAGCTCCTCCTCTACCTGCACTTGTGCAGCTTCAGTCTAGGCACAGCCACCAACCATTAAGGCTCCCTCCCAGGTTCTGGCTTGGCTTTACAGGGACTGTGGCTCGCATATCTCTGCCAGGGAGAGCCAGGACAGAGTGCCTGTGATGCGAGAGGTGCTTCCTGGTATATTCTCTCAGAAATATGATAAGGGAGATGCAAGAGCACATGGATGCAAACACAAGACCTTCATCAATTCAATGTGCAAAAGAAGCCACCAGCATTGTGGAAGAGAGGCAGTCACAGACGACACTGGAAGAAGGGCAGCTGGAGAGGGCACTGGAAGACAAAGTAAAGATACCCCAGAAGATAGAAGCTGGCAGCTCATCACCTCTGGCAACAGACAGCACTCCTCTTCTGACTCTGTAGCTGTCTAGCTGGAGAATAGATATGAAGCCCTGGCATTGGATGGGAAGGAGCCACTCCAGTGGCAAGAAAGGCCAAAACCATGTACCCCTAGGAGTGGGAGGATCAAGACCACTGTTGCCAAGCAGCACAGGATGGTAGTTGTTGGTGATTCCCCCCTGTGGTACATGCAGGCATCCAAGTCAATAGGAAAGCTGACAAATGGGAGGTGTGCTGCTTGCCAGGAATGTGAATCAGATGTCACAGAAAGGTAGCAAAGACTTATCCAGCCCTCTGACCACTATCCCATGCTAATCATTCACACTAACAATGCTGCCAAGGGCCACCTTGAACATATCAAAAGTGGCTAAATGGCTCTGGTTTCAAGGGGATGGCCAAAGCTAGTTAGGAGCAGATACATCTCAAAGATCAACATATGTCTGCATATATGGTGTCACCAGCTGTGCTTTCGCTTCTTTGATTACGGGGTGATATTCCAGGAAGGAATACTAGGAAGACATGGGGTCCAACTGACAAAGACAGGGCAGAGTGTCTTCATGTACAGACTTGCTAATCTATGAGGAAAGCTTTAAACTAGGTTCAACATAGGATGGAGACAAAAGCCCAGAGGCAAGTAAAGTGCTATGAGACCTGGAGAAAAAATTAGTAAGGGGATACAATAGCAGAAGCCTGACCAATCTCATTTCCTTCTATGACCAGGTGATACATCACCTGGACAAAGGAGAAGACGTTGATATCATATATTTGGACATAAGAAAAGCCTTTGACCTGGTGTCCCATGATGTCCTAGTGGTAAAACTGGGAACTGCAGCCTCAACAACCTTATGGTCTGATGGCTGGGGAACTGGCTCCATGGTTGGACCCAGAGAGTGTTAGTCGCTGGAACCAAATCAACATGGCGCATGATGACCAGTGGTGTGTCCCAGGGCTCCATACTTGGACCTGTACTCTTTAAAGGTATTCATAAATGATGTGGACTCTGGTGTCAGAAGCAAACTGGCCACGTTTGCTGACGACACAAGTTACGGACAAGTGTGGTCACACTAAAGGATAGGTTGGTGATTCAGGCCAACCTCAGCAGGCCACAAGGTGGGCGGATCAAAACCTGATGGCATTCAACATGGAGAAATGAAAGGTGCTCCACCTCAGGAGAAAAAGCTCACATCATACTCACAGGCTCCGCAGTGCTACACTCGCTAGCACCGTGACAAAGACTTGGGGGTCATGATTGACCACAAGATGAACATGAGCCACCAATGCAATGCTGCAGCCAGCAAAGCAAACAAAACCCTGGCTTGCATCTACCGATGCATCTCAAGCAAGGCCCAGGAAGTCATCCTCCCACTTTACTCTGCCTTCGTGATGCTGCAGCTGGAACACTGCATCCAATTCTGGGCTCTGCAATTCAGAAAGGATGTGGAGAAACTTGAGTGTCCAGAGGACAGCCATGATTAGAAGACAAGAGAACAGGCCTTATGAGGACACGCTGAGAGAGATGGGACTCTTCAGCCTGGAAAAGCACAGGCTCAGGGGTGACTTAGTGGCACAAGTACATAAGGGGTGCGCATCAGGAACTGGGAAAAAGTCTAATCATCAGGGCATCCCAAGGGAAGACAAGGTCCAATGGTCACAAACTCCTGGAAGACTGTTTTAGGCCGGACAGAAGGAAAAACTTTACCATCCAAGTCCCTAGGGCCTGGAATAGACTCTCCCCAGAGGTGGTGCAAGCACCTACACTGGACACTTTTAAGAAACATTTGGATGCCTGTCTTGCTAAGATCAGTTGACCTCCACTGACTTTCTGCCTCTTGGGCAGGGGGCTGGACCCGATGATCTTGTAAGGTCCCTTCCAGCCCTAATCCCTATGAAATCTATGAAGCCTTAGCAATGTTCCCAGGGAGAAGACAAGACAAATCAGGTGCGTAAGTACATAAACGTTTCATTTAAGAAGCATGGGAAACAAACACGAGGAATTGGAGGTACAATCAAGGAATTGAGATGTAATTGGGAATTCAGAGATGTGGCAGGATAGTTCACATGATTCAATACTGTCGTGGATGGATGCAACTTGTTCAGGAAGGACAGGCAGAGAAGAAAAAAAGGAGCTGTGTGTTTTCTGAGGTGCAATATGAAGAAGGTAGGTCTGCTGAAAGGCTCTGAGTAGATGTCAGAGCTGAGAGCATCAGAAAGGAAGCCACTGTAGTCTCTTGCTATAGCCCACCAAACCAGGAGGAAGAGGTGGATGAGGCCTTTAAGCAACTGAAAAGCTTCCCAAAAAAAGCCACAACAAAAATCCACAGGATCTGGTTCTCATGTGGGACTTTAATTATTGGGACATTTGCTAGGACAGCTGTGCACGATTAGTCCAACAAATTCTTGCCAAGGGAGAGTATGCTGGGGTTAACTTTTTGATACAGATGGTACAGAAGCCAAAAGGAGGGGAGGAGGAGCTCTTCTGCTTGCTGCTCACAAAAAACGGAAGAATTTGTTATAAATGTGAAGGTGGAAGATAACTTGGGTGAGAGTGGTTACAAAATGATAATAGATCAAGAGCCTAAGGGGAGGAAGGAAAAAGAGCGGAAAAATAACACTGGACTTCAGAAAAGCAGACTTCAAGAAACTCTGGGATCTGATGGGCAGGATCTCCAGGGAGGCAAGTCTGAGGAGAAAAGCAGTCTAAGACAGCTGGCTTTACTTTAAAGAAGCTGTAGTAAGGGCACAAGAGCATGCTATCCTAATGTGATAGAAGAATGGGAAGTGCAATAAGATACCAGCAAGGAATCCAATAAAAACTAAAACTTGGTTGTATCATCAGGGAAGAGCACTGTGTCTGCAGGGAGAAAAATCAGGAAGTCGTAGGCACAATTCAAGATGCAACAGGCAAGGGACATAAGGAAATTTTATAGCATCCCTTTTAATTAAGAGAAAGACCAAAGAAACCATAGGTCCCTTATAGAATATAGAAGGCAACACAGTTATAAATAGATGAAGAGAAGGCTGAAATATTTAATGGATTTTTACTTTGGTCTTCAAAAACAGAAGTAGCTACCAGATGACAAGCACAGATGGCAGCAAAAATAGGGAAGGAGACAAACAGCATTGAGTAGTAACAGAATAGATTAAGTATTACTTAGGCCAGGTAAAGTTGTTTGGTTTCAACCACAAAAATCACCACACTCCAGGTAGAAAACAGAAATGTGCAGACATTCAAGCTTTTTCTCCTGGAGCAAAAATAGCCTGTCCAGGAAACAAAACAACAACTTGGCAAAAACCAGTAGAAAAGTTCCTGTACCAGTTTTTCCCAAGAGACTGAACTCCTGCACACTTTTCCTGGCTTAACTCCTTCTAGGTACCAGCAGTGGAGCTGTGGGAAAAGGCTGATGTGCCTAGGGAAGAGAGCAGTGGGTGGGATGCATCTCAGCTTCTGGTAGTCTTGCACAACAAGGTAAGGAAACGCAAACTAGATGAAAGTATTTTAAGATGGATATACAACTGGTTGGACCACTGTGCTCAATGAGTAGTCTTTAAATACTTAAAATGGAGATTTATAGAGATGGGATTTTCTCTGTGGCCATAAGGGACAGCACTAGGAGCAACAGCTTGAAGCTACAGCAGAGAACATTTAGGTTGGGGATTAGGAGAAATTCTCTGACTTTGGGGGGGGGGGGGGTAATCAAAGCACTGGAACAGACTACAGACTGAAGTGGAATTTCTATCCCTGGAAAATTTCAACAGCAGGTTGAACAGACGTTTGGTTGGGGTGCTTTAGTTGGTGCTAATCCTGCCCCAAGCAGGGCGCTGGACTAGATGACTTTTTTGGTTTGTTTCTGTCCTACTTTCCTATGATCCTATCCATTTCTGCCAAGCAAACCTAGCCACAGATGATAGCTGCAGGAGGCTGCTCTTGGCTAACATTAAGAATTACAATGAAACATAACATCGTGGTCCCTTAGCTGAGCAGGACTTCATAGGTAAAGAGCAGCACCTTGAATTAGAAAGATAGTGGAAACCAATAGACTCTGGAGAACTGGCTTAAGATTTGCAGGGTCTGCATAACTTTTCACTGTGATGCTTTAAACAAATTAAACCTTACAAATGCCCCATAAACATTCTACATGTGGCTATCACAATGTGCAGTGAAACTAGTATTTATGTTCAGCCATAACAGTTCTCTGGATTGAAGACAAATTATGAAGTTTTACTCACGTTTCTCACAAATATTTGACAGGCTTTTCTGGCTACGCCAGCTGCAGGTCCTCCAGTTCCTCCAAGAGAGCCTGCAAAATTGCCTGCGAAGTTTCCACGATCCATATCCATTGTTCTTTCAAAATTGCTTCCCATTGCAAGTCCCATTCGATCTATACCTGCTCCCATTCCCTGTCCCATAGCAGGCCCCATTCTTTCCATATTTGTAGCACCCATGCGATCTAATCCCATTCTGTCCATAGGAGCAGCAGCCATACGATCTAATCCTATTCTTTCCATAGGAGTAGCTCCTATGCGATCCAATCCAGCTGGCATTCTATCTAGGACTTGACCCATTCCAGTCCCCATTCCTGCAGGTACCATACGATCCATACTTAGACCCATCCTATCCATGCCAGTTCGCATGGGTTCTACACCTGATCCCATCCTGTCCATAGTTGTACCAACACGATCAATAGCAGTACCCATTCTATCAATCCCAAAACCTATTCCTGAACCCATTCTTTCTATTCCTGAACCCATTCTCTCAATAGCTGGACCCATCCTATCAATATTGGGAGCAATGTGATCTATGCCCAGAGGGGCCATTCGATCAATTCCTGAACCCATACGATCTACATTAGAACTCATGCGATCCAAAACAAGACCCATTCTGTCCATTTCAGACCCCACTCTCTCCATCCCATGCCCCATCCCAGAAGGTATTCTTTCTATCCCTGAGCCCATGCGGTCAATGCCAGGTGCCATCCTCTCAATTCCAGGAATGCTAGCAGTTCCACCACCTAGAACACACAACACAGATTATTTCATTTTGTAATCACATGGATAGGATATCATGTTTATGTATTTGAAACCGTACAATGTTTGCTTGAAATTCTTCAGTCCTGTGTATTCTGTAGCTGCAGACTCTGAAACAGAGCTGTGCTTCAGAATGCAAGCTTTATATTTAACAGTGAAATCTATAACTCCTACACGTGCAAAAAGAGCTTACAAAACATGATCCAAATATAAAAAGGGACAGAGTTCAAAGCGGCCAAGGCCAGCTACCGTGAAATAAAAATATAAATGCCTAAATGACAGTTTACATATGTTTTTAATTATTAAAATATTGGGATGCTCTTCCAATAAGGAAACTGGTTGCTGGCTATGGAAGTTTAAGACCACCCTCCCCAAACTGAAAATTCTCTTTTTCTGCCAGCCATGGTAGGTAGATGCAGGTCACATACACACAATTATTACCCTTCTCCTTAGTACTAAGTCAGACTCCATGCAATAAGTTACAAAGTTCAGTTATTCGCAAACAATGCAAAACCAAAATTAAAAAAAAAAAGTTAAATCAGTTTAATTTTCCTCCCCCCACTCTCCATGTTAAAAGTCAACGGAGCTATGAAAGCCAAAGATGAAACAGAGAAATAAATGTAGCCAATATAAATTTTCAATTGAGAAAATGCTAAACCTGGTACAGAATACTTTTTTTTCTTCTTTTTTTTTTTGTCAGAAACAAGTTCTTTCCATATAAAATTTAGGCCCAACTTAACTACTGAATATGGAGAATTTTTTTTTATAAAATCCATTCCATATTGAAAAAGTCCTATCTTACTATAGTGGGATATTAAATTAATCTGAGACCATCCACCTCAGATAAAATTATGTTCTGTTTTGTCTCTATTGCCTTTTACTTCCATATAGGACTATTCTTTCTTTCATTATCTTACAACTAATATCAGATTGGTACCAATATAAAGAAAAATTAGCTGTATTGGAAATTGGCATAAAGTGGCTGATAATTTGACGAATAAATAAATGCCCGTGCGTTAACGTGCAGCCGCAGCCCAGCATGTAGGCAACAAGGAGCACAGCCCAGCAGCTTGGAGAGCTACGTGCAGCTGGTAAGTCTGTTGTGATGCAAGGGGAGGGGGGAGGGAAGGGGTGTGGCGAAGC
>NW_017729018.1:18979-27184 GCF_001723915.1 Gavialis gangeticus | reverse complement strand
GCAGGCTGCAGCTGCGGACTGGAGCTCAGCCGGGCTCTTCTTGGTGGGGGCTGGGCTCAGGGCAGGCAGCAGCAGCACTGGAAGGGGGCTATGGCAAAATCTGGGGTGGCTGCAGCCCCCTCCATAGCTCCCCTCCCAGCACCGACGCCACCCGCCTTGAGCCCATTCCCTGCCAAGAAGAGTCCAGTGTAGCCCTGGCTCCAGCCCACAGCTGCAGCCCTCCTGCCCCTATCTGGGGGCACACGCTCCTGCCCACCCTCCATGCCCTCCCAGGGTGCAAGCAGCACCCCCCCATCCCCCAATGAGCCATGGGGGAGAGGAATATCTAATAAATATACGACCCAGTTCTTGGGTCATGCCTAGGTTGCCCTCTCCACCCATTTTCAGCATGCAGAAGCCCCACTTCTTCCATCCTGTTTGTTTCAGGATGACTAAGGAAGCTTTTGTTATTAGCTTTGAACTTTCAAAGAATATTAAACTCAGCTAAGCCTCTAGTTATTCTCATTTTATTCTTGCATATCTTGATATTAGGAAAAAATAATCACTCTTTTTAATGAGTCCAAATTTCCATTCTTGTTAGATCCTGTACTGATTCTTATTGGCCTGTCTGAGGAGTTTGTTTGTCCATACATTATTTCCCAGCCCCATGTAGCAACTAGGAAAACCCAGAAGCATGGGGAAACCAGAACACCCTCTGTACTACAAGCTGTGGACAGCAAGCATAACTCCATGTATGACACCCTCCAGCTGGGAGGACCAGAGTTCCTCTTTCTGCATCTCCCCCATAAACTTCTCATCTGCTTTAAACTTCTTTCCTAACTAAACCTGTTTGAAGCTCAGCTTCTTTCTCCAGCTTCTGAGTAGGGTCCTCTCCAACCAATTTCTACCTGCTCTGAGCTGCAAAACTTCTTGGTGATCTCCCAGTAACCTGTTTGAGGTTTGGTGGGGAGGAGGGTGCTTCTAGATTTCACTCTATTGCTTTTTTTTTTAAAAAAAAAGTGTATAGGTAGGTATAGTTACTCCCTGACTAATGCTTATCCAACCTCTTCTTGAGACCCTCCAATGAAGATTCCACAGCTTCCCTAGGCAGTCTGTTCCAATGCCTCACTGTGAAGTTTTTCCTGAGTTTTTCCACCCAATCTAAACTTACCTGGCTATAACTTCAAGCTGCTCAAGCATCCTGCCCTCTGCAGCATTAGAGATAAGGTACCATGTCTCTACTTTGTAAGAGCACTTCAGATAGTTGGAAGATTTCTACAGTGTCCCCTCTTAACTGCCTTTCAAGCTCTCATGTTGCTTGCCTTCTAAGTCCGTTATCATTTTAATCACCTGCCTTTGGACCCTCTCTGTAGTGTTTCTATCCAGCCAGTTATCACCTATTAACTAATCCAAATCACCTAACTGCACCTTACCATTATTTGGCAGCACACTTTGTATCTGAATCTATTTCAATTTCTCCAGTGCTCTTTTATCAATACATTTCCACTACTACTGAAGTCTCCAAAACTTTGTACAGATTTCCATTTCCTAGCCACTTCCAAGTCTAACCTGGGGGTCTAGATCAAATCCCCAAAATAATTTCTTTATTAATTGGAAGGAATAATAAAAAAGGACTTTACTTTTCACTAGAACAGGTTCTATTTTTTCTATACCATCACATCTTATATTCCCGAAATCTAGAATCATAATATCACAGAAGAGTAGGGCTGGAAGGAATCTTTGAATGTTTAGTCCAAAACTCTGCTTGACAGAATCACGCATAACCAAACCATCACATGCAGATTCTTGTCTAATCTACTACTAAAACTATATAAAATTAACCTGTCACACATCTATAACACACAGAAACCTAACCTGCCACAGGTAAAGTATGGGGAAGATGACTTTCGACATCTTTCTTGTTTCTTAAAATTTTGCCCAAGAGAGCCATCCATGTCCCTTGCTAGAGGAAGGCAACCACCCTCACAGGCCATTACCAACCTGATCATGGGGCAAAATTCCCTCTCGACCCCAGCGTGGTGATTGGCCCAACCCTAAACAAAGGTACAAGACTCCAACATATTTAAAGACCCTCTCCTTGCTATCCTTCACATTTTGTAAAGTAAAGTATGTTTTTTAATGTTTGCCTCCCTTTCTTTTTTCCCTGCAAGTTAGTTCCCGGTATGCTTCCTTGGTGATCTGCCCTTTATTCCACTGTCCTTTTCCTTTTGCGGCAACCTAGAAGCTCCTTGTGCAGTCACACTGGTTTCTTGGCATTCCTTTTGTACTTCCATTGTGCTGGAATAGTTTTCTGTTGAGATTCCTATACCGTGCCATTTAGGAGCTACTAGCCCCCCTGGGAACTTTATCTTCTAGTCTCTCCTCCTGTAGCATCATGCCTATTATTCTCCTTGAATTGGCTGAAATACACCTTGTTGAAATCTTGCAACTTAGCTCTGCCGGCCTCAGATTTTCCCAGTCTCAGGATCATGAATTTTATCATCTTGTGATCACCACCTCTAAAGTCTTCAATCATCTTCACACCCTCCACTAATTCTTCTCTACTGGGTCAAGACTATATCCAAGATAAATGACCTCCTAGTTGTATCCAACTGCTTGAAATAGCAAGTTGTCCGCCACTCGCATTAGCAACTTGCTCAACACATTATGTTTGGCTGTACTATTTTGCAACAGATGTCCAGAACACAGAAGTGCCCCATCAGTATCACTTCATAATTTTTGGATAATTTTATCGTCACCTCCTTGAAGAGTACATCATCCACCTCTTCTTCCCAACTTGGCAATATACAACTAATCCCCACAATTAGATCACTACTGTGCCTTTCATTTTTTTCCTTCATGCAAATACATTCGCATCTGCTACCCTCTTCCTCCTGAACAGAGAACACGTGCGTCAAACACATACACAAGGTGACACCCACCACCTTCTCTCTCAAATCTGTCCTTCTGAAACAGATGGTAGCTCAAAAGTTGATATTCTCTGTGATACCAATCAAAACATAGCTCATTTCACAGGCCTTAACTTCCATCTTTTCTCATTTGTTCCTCATACTCCTCACATTTGTACACGTACAATCAGACACATTTTGCATTCTGACCTACTTGTTTCCTTTTATACCCTTTGTTGCTCTCTTTGGGCTCTAGACCTTTCCTCAAGTTAAGCAGAAGCTTCTTCTTTCTGGTTGACTGCTCTGTGGCTGAAGGGTTTTGTTACCCCCTCCATGGAACCTAGCTTAAGCTCTTTACTGGGTTGGACAAACGATGCCCAGAGATGCTCTCTCCAGTTCTGGTCAGGTGGCTTCCATCTTTTGATAGCAATCTTTCCCCCCTCAAATATCTTTCCACTGTCAAAGAATCCAAAACCTTCACATCAACACCATCTCAGCCATACATTTACTTGCATGATGTAATCATCCCTTTCCTTCTACTGGAAGGACTGATGAGAACACCACTTACGCCACAAGTCTCCTTGGAGGAGACTAGGAAGATTTTTAATCTGATCAGTGTCATTCTGGTAGTACTGTCACCTGAAGGAGGGATGAGCTTTGGCAGTCTTTCTGTAGCATAATGAACATGGGGCCTCCAGGCAAACAGCACATTTCCCAGGACCCCAAATCCAGATAACAAATTGGTGCTTTTATTTCCATCGGTCTTCTCTTCCCTCTTGATGCAATTGCTTTAGAACACCCATCACTGGGTTCCTGCACCTCCTGGCTCTCTCGACTGCTGTGTCTCTAGTTCTTACCTGCTGGGGTTCGCACCTCTGCTTTTTCCTCAGTTGCTCCACAACAGTATGCAAAAAGCAGTTACTGACTTCAGTCTTATTTTTGAGTTTTGGAGACCCTCCTTTTAGCACTCACATGCTGCCATTTATCTTCCGTGCTCTCTGAACACTCTAGCAGCTTCAGGGTGGATACCTATATGCTTCCAACCCTCTCAATCTTTTCCTCCAGAAGAACACCAGCTTAATCTTACACTTGGTGCAGATGAAATGGTCTTGAATCTCTCGGAGGAACACAAACATGAAACATCCCAGGCAAATAACTGCCGATTCAGTCTCCATTTATGCCTCTTATAGGAGCTATCTAGATTGTAGAAAACCAAGAAGCACACGCAAAAAGCAACCCCCAGGCAAACTCCCTCTCTGTTTGCAAGGGGCTGCCTGGCCCCACCCCTCAATTAGCCAAACCAACCACTTAAAGAAAACTACCCCACACAGAGCTGTGAGCACAAACCCTACCAAGCAGTCACTCCTAAAATAGTGACAAGTCAAACACACAGACAACACAAATCAGAACTCCAGTATTTCTGGTCTTCAGACCACCAGCTCCCAGAAAAGACTCCTCAGTCATTGCTGAGCTACTCTTCTCCCCTCACAGCATCTCCAAGACAAAGCTTCTCCTGTGTTTGCTGCCACCTTTATTATTTCTAAACTACCTAAACAGTTCAACACCCTTCAATATCTGCATTCCAGTTGAAACTAGGATTCCACCATACACTCACTGCTACTATAATGCCTCATTTTGGATCCAAAAATCACGAATTCCAGTTCTTCCATTTTATTGCCCAGGCACCTAATCAGCTAGAATGTGAGAGTATTTCCATTCATAGCTACCGTATTTACTGGAATACAAGACAAATTATTTTTCCCCACAATCAACATGGAGAAAAAAGCCCCTCATCTTACATTCACATACAAAGAAACTTCATTAAATACACTGCATTATCATTAAAGTGCTGCCAAAAGTAGCATGTGCTCAGTAACAGAAACCAACTGTGAAGTTAATTAAATGCAGCCAACACTAAGCATGATTAAAACACATGGCCCATAGTGGGCAAACGAGCTGATGGAAATCTACCACAAAGATAGATTAGGGTAGCCCATCTGAATAAGATATATGGTAGTGCTCATTGAGCAATCCCTGCCCCCAACCTTGAGTCTTCAAGTCATGGCGAGCCACCGCAGGAAATACATTTCAAGGTCTTCACTGCCACAACTAAGCTGCACTTTTCTTCCCCATTTCCAATTATTACCGTTTCTTTACCAGCCTTAAATGTCTGGCAATCATGAAACAAGGCCCCCAAATAATTTACCTAAAATCCTTCTGCTGGCCCTTCTCTCAGCCTGTCACCAATGATTATTGTGGCTCTGCCCTCCATGAGGTGAAACTGGACCAGATTGCCCTGCACTGCATATACATTTTTGGAGGAACCCAGAACTCATGACAAAAACACCTGCGTCCCGTTGCGAGTGGAGGGCTAATTAGTACAAGGATCCTTTGTTTGCACAGAGGTGGGTTGGATCTGGAATACATAAATACATACTGAGCAGTGCTGAGCTATGGAGTCACCATGGCTTAAAACTGCTGACTCTGCTGGCATCCAGCTCAATGAACTATATAGTAAATCATGAGCGTTTTCACAATTAAGTAAGGAACTATGTTAGGGTCTCTTACTAAACAGGGGAGATAATCTAGTGACAGATGATGTGGAAAAGGCTGAAGAGTACTCTGCCGTTTTCACCACAGTCTTAACAGGCAAGATCAGCTCCTAGACTACTGCACCTGGCAGCACAGCTTGGGGAGGAGCTGAGCAGCCAACAGTGCTCACCTCCTACAAACAGGTTAGGAACTATTTAGAAAAGATGGATGTGTACAAGTCCACGTGGACACAATGCACCCAACGGTGCTGAGGGAGTTGGCTGGTGCGATAGAGCTGCTGGCCATTATTGCTGAAAACAGATGTTGACTGGGAGGGGTCCCAGATGATTGGAAAAGAGCAAATATAGTGTCCATCTTTAAGAAATGGAAGAAGGAGGATATGGGAAACTACAGACCCATCAGCTACAGACTGGCTACATTCCCTGGAAAAAATTACGGAGCAGGTCCTCAAGGAATCCATTTCTAAACACTCGCAGAAGAAGGTGGTGATCAGCAAAAGCCAGCATGGATTTACCAAGGTGAAATCATGATTGCCTTCTGTGATGAAATGACAGGCCGTGGATGTGGGGAGAGCAGTGGATGCGACATACCTTGACTTTTGATATAGTTTCCTATATCAAAAAAAGGGGGGGGGGGGGAGGGAGTCATCTTATACTGAAGTAAATACAATAAAGTCATTGCCTGGCCCTCCACTGTCTTTCTATGCCTTAGTGTCCTTTCCTTCTGGGCCACCCCCTCTTACCTTGCTTATTCCTCCCTTCAAATGGAACCCATCTCTAGAAGATAAAAGTCCTTTAGCTACAAGTGCTGGACAGTGGTCATACCTCCTTGGGCTATACATCTTCAGTTATCTTGTCCTGCTTATTCCCTTTTTCTCTTGGGACAGGAAATTAAACAGCTGAGGATCAACTGAGCTTCTAGTTCTTGAAGTACCTTCCTCAGCCTAATACAGCTGTCCTTATTCTTGTCACAGATTATGTGGTCATATAATTTGTACCTCCATGAAAAGTGATTAATTAATGTATTGTTCCCTGTTCTCATAGGAGTCCTCTTCAGCCTGTCTCATGAGTTTATTCCTGGCAGACAACACATCTTCCTGCTTCCTGGGTCATCCCCTGTAGCTGGTTTGTCAGCCCCTTTTAGGATTCAATCCCCAATAATACAAACCTGTCTTTTCCTGGTGTCTACATCTCAGATCTTTTTCCTTTCACTCCTTTTGTCAGTTAATCATGACTTTTGATCTAGCTTGATGCTTCTTTCATTCTTTCTGAAATGAGGTCACCTTTAAGCTTCATTCTCTCTTCCCCTTGACTGGAATTGGCTGTTCTTTACTGTTATGCCATCATATCATTAGATCTTAAGCATTTCTCCTCTTCATCTCTCATTATATAGCGATTATAAATTGGTTGTTTCACCCTGCTCAGTCAGGGGTCAGCAACCTATGTATGGCACATAGGGTAAATCAGGCCTATAAAAGATGTCTGATTCAGCCTGGGGACAGATGTACCATGCCATGCAGGCCCTTCACTGCAAAGTCTACTGCTCTGCTGTATCTGTGCTTCCCTCATTGTACAAGGGTCAGGAATCTGCAGCAGAGTGCAGGCAGCTGCCTGCTCCACAGGGATGTAGACTTCTGGCCAACAACTAGGACTGGGTTGCAAGCTCCAGCCTACGCCAGCAAAAGGATGTTAACCCTTGCACTCTTTTGTACTGACGTCTCAGTCACCTGTTCCTAAGGGTTTCCCTCTTCTGATGTGTCCATCAAAAATCATCCTTCTTGCTAGGCTTCAGAGACCTCTCATCTGTATGTGCAGGTCTCGCCTCCGCTTTCTTCCATCACCTACTTAGAATCCTGCCTGAACTCCACTATTGTTGATAGCTGTATTACCAGCCCCTTGATTATCAACTTCTCCATAAGCACCATCAGGCAACACTTCATGCACATGTAGCTGACATTACAGAGCAACCCCAAAGATGATATACATCCCACTAATTACAGTCATCCTCACTTCCCCAGTCTTGAAAATTCCTCCATGGATGCTAGAGCTGTCACCCTCTGCTCCACCCCCACCACTTTTTATTAAAAAAAAAAGGTGGTAAACCCTTGGGGAAACAAGACCCTTGTAGCAAAGTAAAAGAAAGGAAACAGGGAGGAAAAGCACCACAAAAAAACAAAACCTGAAACTGAACTACCTCAAACTCCCCTCATAAGCTCCTTTTAGTTCTCTTCCAAGTCACTGGCAACTGGTCTTTTATAGCCTGGGGCAGCATCAATCCCCTATTTAGGTTCAGTTCTCAGGAAGAGGCAAAATAGCCTTCCAAAAAACAGTGCTGCTCAACAAAATCCCCTAACAAACTCAGAATACAAAAGATACTAAAAAGATCTAGTACTAATGGACCTTTCACTATTTCAAGGCAGATTTGACCAGTCAGAGAGACAGAGAAACACACTATTACATGTTTCAGATGCTCAACATTTAGATGGTTGCCTCAAAGGTTATTTCATAGTCTGTAGGTTGACTGTATTTTCTGAAGGAGTCTCATTATGAAGCATGTTTTTGGAAGATGTAGAAAACCTGGATTTTTAAATTTATATAGCAACGTGAGGTTTCCCTAATCCCCTCCCCTACAAAGTCTGTGTACTAGAATCTCTCAAGCTGTTAGTGCACATTTTTGTGATAGTGGCAGTTGAAACTGGGACATTTTCTCTTTCCTAATTTCTAGGTTATAGATTTTCATGTGGGCTTTGATTTTTTTTTTTTTT
>NW_017729018.1:17042-18650 GCF_001723915.1 Gavialis gangeticus | reverse complement strand
GGTGGGCGGGGGACGGGGACCAGCAGCAATTAACATTGTCACCACTCCCCCACTGCCTAAATTTCCAAGCCTTGTTTCAACTGCGCAGGCAGAGTCTGTCCAGGGCTGGATGCAGCTATACAGAATCAAGCTAGTCAAGCTGTTTCCAAGCAGCTGCAGCAAAACCCAGCTGGGCCAGCACTGCATGCTGGATGGGGCCCACAGGTAGACCTGGCACAACTCATTTGACCCATGAGCCCAATGGGGCACCACTGGTTTAGATGAACAAATTTTACTCAGAAAACGTAACTAAAAGTTTCCTCAAACCATTGAAAAGATTATTCTTAACATAGCTTCTAACTATTACAGGCACAGCTCTGGGATGCACAAGTTGTTACAAAAGCCCAGTTTACTTACCTATACCTCTTTCAAGGGCATCTCCAAAAGTACGAGACATCCCCATCTCATTCCTTCCAAAGTCTCTTTCAAATCCTCCACCCATTGCTCGATCCATCTCTGCAGAAAGACATCAGTTAGTGCAATGCAGCCTATAGTGCTGAGAGCCTGTATCACGGTACAGAGATGCTGCCTCCCTATGCCATACAGCAAGGGGAACCATACTGCCTGCTCACATGGTGCTGGGGGAGCTTGCAGTTAAGGAGGTTTGGGGGGGGAACGGGGGACGGCACCATGGTCCTCCATTCCTGCAGCCCCCGGCCACTAAGAAGTTAGAAATTTAAACTGTCCCCAAGGTGTCTTGTCTCCAAGACAAGGCATTCTACTTCTGAAATATCAAGAGTATTCTAGCTTCTTTCCTGGAGGATCCTAACAACACATTTAGGAAGATCTGCATGTAGTTACAAACTAGCTTGAGCTACAGCTCCTTCCCTCTAAATTCTGGCTGACCTCCTCATCCCAATTGAAGTTAGGTGGTATATTATCCTTATTCTAGATTGTCCTACAACCAGGCTAAGATTTTTCCAGAGTTTAGAGTTCGTGTTCCTAAGAAAACTGGTAAAAAAAAAAAAAAGGCTCTGGACATTTTAGGATGATTATATACCAAAAAAGCAGCAATCAGCAAACAGCCAAAAAGGATGCTCAGCTTCCTGTATTTTAAACTGCAGTCCCAAATGTATATAAAAATATTGCCTAAAGCACAAGTTCTCAGTTACCAGGATACACACTTGCACACGTATTTCTTTGCAATTGTGAAATGACTTTGTGAAAAGTCTGTGAATAGTCTATTTTAACGTCTGTGCAGAGAAACTCACAGTGATGAAATAAAAAAAAAAAAAAATAATCCAGGCTGCAAATCCAAATTCCAATGAATGAGTGATTTGTACAGTATTCTTATAATAGCAACTACTAAGTGTTGCCCCATTATGGTCTGGTCAGAAAGGTGAAGTCTCATCTAAGAAGATGCCTTCATCTACTAGAAGTCAAGTTACATCAAATGAACAAGTGAAGCCTCATGCCCTAGCCAGCCATTTTCTGGAAAGCTAACAACTAGAGGTGCACAGATACATTAGTCCATATTGCAATCAGCACTGATGAACAGGAAAATTGACGTTATTGGCAGCTTGGAGAGCAGTGTCTGGCTGGTGGGTCTGTTGGGGGGGGGGGGGGGGC
>NW_017729018.1:15319-17004 GCF_001723915.1 Gavialis gangeticus | reverse complement strand
TCTTTACTGTTATGCCATCATATCATTAGATCTTAAGCATTTCTCCTCTTCATCTCTCATTATATAGCGATTATAAATTGGTTGTTTCACCCTGCTCAGTCAGGGGTCAGCAACCTATGTATGGCACATAGGGTAAATCAGGCCTATAAAAGATGTCTGATTCAGCCTGGGGACAGATGTACCATGCCATGCAGGCCCTTCACTGCAAAGTCTACTGCTCTGCTGTATCTGTGCTTCCCTCATTGTACAAGGGTCAGGAATCTGCAGCAGAGTGCAGGCAGCTGCCTGCTCCACAGGGATGTAGACTTCTGGCCAACAACTAGGACTGGGTTGCAAGCTCCAGCCTACGCCAGCAAAAGGATGTTAACCCTTGCACTCTTTTGTACTGACGTCTCAGTCACCTGTTCCTAAGGGTTTCCCTCTTCTGATGTGTCC
The DNA here is from genome assembly GCF_001723915.1 of Gavialis gangeticus. Lineage (NCBI taxonomy): Eukaryota > Metazoa > Chordata > Crocodylia > Gavialidae > Gavialis > Gavialis gangeticus. The sequence goes on along the minus strand of NW_017729018.1, from coordinate 16,569 downwards.
ATCAAAAATCATCCTTCTTGCTAGGCTTCAGAGACCTCTCATCTGTATGTGCAGGTCTCGCCTCCGCTTTCTTCCATCACCTACTTAGAATCCTGCCTGAACTCCACTATTGTTGATAGCTGTATTACCAGCCCCTTGATTATCAACTTCTCCATAAGCACCATCAGGCAACACTTCATGCACATGTAGCTGACATTACAGAGCAACCCCAAAGATGATATACATCCCACTAATTACAGTCATCCTCACTTCCCCAGTCTTGAAAATTCCTCCATGGATGCTAGAGCTGTCACCCTCTGCTCCACCCCCACCACTTTTTATTAAAAAAAAAAGGTGGTAAACCCTTGGGGAAACAAGACCCTTGTAGCAAAGTAAAAGAAAGGAAACAGGGAGGAAAAGCACCACAAAAAAACAAAACCTGAAACTGAACTACCTCAAACTCCCCTCATAAGCTCCTTTTAGTTCTCTTCCAAGTCACTGGCAACTGGTCTTTTATAGCCTGGGGCAGCATCAATCCCCTATTTAGGTTCAGTTCTCAGGAAGAGGCAAAATAGCCTTCCAAAAAACAGTGCTGCTCAACAAAATCCCCTAACAAACTCAGAATACAAAAGATACTAAAAAGATCTAGTACTAATGGACCTTTCACTATTTCAAGGCAGATTTGACCAGTCAGAGAGACAGAGAAACACACTATTACATGTTTCAGATGCTCAACATTTAGATGGTTGCCTCAAAGGTTATTTCATAGTCTGTAGGTTGACTGTATTTTCTGAAGGAGTCTCATTATGAAGCATGTTTTTGGAAGATGTAGAAAACCTGGATTTTTAAATTTATATAGCAACGTGAGGTTTCCCTAATCCCCTCCCCTACAAAGTCTGTGTACTAGAATCTCTCAAGCTGTTAGTGCACATTTTTGTGATAGTGGCAGTTGAAACTGGGACATTTTCTCTTTCCTAATTTCTAGGTTATAGATTTTCATGTGGGCTTTGATTTTTTTTTTTTTTTTGATCAGGCAGAACTTTCCTCATTGCCTCCATTTCCTAGTTGAAGAACTGCAGTGAAAATTAAGACAATGTTTACGACCTGTGGTCTTCTAGTATGAAATTCTTCTCACTCACTGTATAGCATCACTGTCGGTCTCCTCTACCAGTCACAAGGCTTGATCAACAGACAAGGTTCTAAACTATTTTAAATTGGGGTGCACAACACCTATTTTGCAGAGCCATGTAATAAGGCCTGTGAGTCTCACC
>NW_017729018.1:12066-14934 GCF_001723915.1 Gavialis gangeticus | reverse complement strand
CCATGGTCCTCCATTCCTGCAGCCCCCGGCCACTAAGAAGTTAGAAATTTAAACTGTCCCCAAGGTGTCTTGTCTCCAAGACAAGGCATTCTACTTCTGAAATATCAAGAGTATTCTAGCTTCTTTCCTGGAGGATCCTAACAACACATTTAGGAAGATCTGCATGTAGTTACAAACTAGCTTGAGCTACAGCTCCTTCCCTCTAAATTCTGGCTGACCTCCTCATCCCAATTGAAGTTAGGTGGTATATTATCCTTATTCTAGATTGTCCTACAACCAGGCTAAGATTTTTCCAGAGTTTAGAGTTCGTGTTCCTAAGAAAACTGGTAAAAAAAAAAAAAAAGGCTCTGGACATTTTAGGATGATTATATACCAAAAAAGCAGCAATCAGCAAACAGCCAAAAAGGATGCTCAGCTTCCTGTATTTTAAACTGCAGTCCCAAATGTATATAAAAATATTGCCTAAAGCACAAGTTCTCAGTTACCAGGATACACACTTGCACACGTATTTCTTTGCAATTGTGAAATGACTTTGTGAAAAGTCTGTGAATAGTCTATTTTAACGTCTGTGCAGAGAAACTCACAGTGATGAAATAAAAAAAAAAAAAAATAATCCAGGCTGCAAATCCAAATTCCAATGAATGAGTGATTTGTACAGTATTCTTATAATAGCAACTACTAAGTGTTGCCCCATTATGGTCTGGTCAGAAAGGTGAAGTCTCATCTAAGAAGATGCCTTCATCTACTAGAAGTCAAGTTACATCAAATGAACAAGTGAAGCCTCATGCCCTAGCCAGCCATTTTCTGGAAAGCTAACAACTAGAGGTGCACAGATACATTAGTCCATATTGCAATCAGCACTGATGAACAGGAAAATTGACGTTATTGGCAGCTTGGAGAGCAGTGCTGGGGGGGCAGGTGTTTTGGGGGGGGGGGGGGTGCAGACTGAGGCCCCCATGGTGAGGTAGGAAGTAGGGGTAGGGCTGCACTTAGGGTGGGTGGTGATGGTACTGGGAGGGGGGCTACAGGATGGGCTAGAACCACTCCAAAGCCCCCACTCCACCCCCAGCACAGCCCCAGCCCAAACACCCTGCCAGGAAAGGCCTGGTGCCGCACCCAGCCCACAGCAGCATCCCACCCTTACCCCATGCACAGATCCAGGGGACACATGCCCCATAACGCTTTCCCTGCAGGTGTGTGCAGCAGCAGGAGCCACCTCCCCCCCCCCCCAATGAGCTGCTTGAGGTTCAATCCCAGGCCCTGCCCCAACTCCCTCCCTCACTATGAGGGCCTCAATCTGCCCCTCCCTTCCCTCCCAACAGACTAACCAACCAGACACTGCTCTCTAAGTTGCCAGGCCTGCATATGGGCAATGGATCAGTACTGGCCAATACGGTTAATAAGTCAGCCTTCAGTATTGGCCCCCAAAAAAATCTTTAAATTGGTACACCCCTACTAGCAACCCAGTAAGTTTCCTGAAAGCATTAAACACAGTATTTAGTTTCTAGAACATTTTTTTTTAAAAACAGTACTTCCTAACTAGGAGATGGCAATTCAGAAAGACTCAAGACCTTATAACACTTCAATAAGTAATTTCTGAAAATTTTAAACAGAGATATCCTGTCTATTGTACAGACTGGTTATCTATAATGTAGGTAATTTCTCACCACTCATTCTGCCCATGTTCATTCCAGATGGAAAGCGACCCAGGTTTTCCATTCCAAAAGGACCCTCCATTCCTGAAATAAATTATCTTTTTAATACAAGTAAAAATTAAAAACTGAATTCCAAAATAAACCACTACAGTGGATCAGGATGAGTTACACTAGGTCTACTCTTTCATAATACTGGCAGGAATATTCTAGGGAAATTTGCCACATGCAGAATGACATCCCAGAAAGATGTAATTTGGAAGGTGGGGGCTACTTCAGAGAGTCAGAATTGGTATACATTAAGGGTATAGACAGATTTTACAATTGTAGCACTATCAAGTGATAATAAGCTGTTATGATGCAACTATTACATCCACATACTCCTGTAGGGACACAACTTAAAATTGCCATAACCTTAGCCCAGAGTTAGCTGATCTGCATCATTATAGAAAAAAGTAAACTTAACAAGAACAAAGCGGCTGTGAGAGCTCATGCACAAGTTTCCCATACCACTTTTTACAGCGGTTACAAGTTGCAAGGACTTCTTTAGACTTCCTTAGACTATGGACAAAATATAAAGCTGAACTGCCCTAGCCTGCAGTTTCAGTTTCGCTTCTGCATGGAATTTGGCCAGAAGTCCACAGCTAGCACTATTCACTTCTGTAAACAATGCCGCAGTTGTAAGTACTTAGCATCTTGTGCTTTACTTATGGAGCTAGCCCTCCTGGGAGAACAATGTCAATCAGCACTACAGTGACTTTTCTAAAACTTGTGTAGCTTATCATGTTTGGAAATAATGTTAAATTTAAATGCAATGATCCCAAGTGACTCTTGTCTGTTTAATGGGAAACAGACTAATAAATAGACCAAGAAAACTGTGTACTTCAAAGCTAGATGCACAGCAACGTACCTCCCATTTTATTCATTCCAAAGCCCATGCCTTCCATTCCCATTCCTTAAAATAAAAAGGGGGGGGGGGGGAAATTATATAGACAGAATTATTGTATACATGCAATTAATAATCAGATCAGGTCGCTAAGCATACGATATTCCTCTACAGAAAAAGGCAACTGTTAAACTCTTAAGCCAAAATAAAAGAAAAGTAATCAATGAGCAGACAAGCTGTTATACGAGAACTGAGGAGAAGACTGCAAGACTCCTTTTTAAGAGGAAGCCCAACCAGCAGAAAGAAAAAAAAAAAAAAAAAAAAAATCAA
>NW_017729018.1:7618-11916 GCF_001723915.1 Gavialis gangeticus | reverse complement strand
AAAAAAAAAAAAAAAAAAAAAAAAAATCAAGATGCTCTCAAAGTAAGTTAGATATGGGTCTTCTCCAACTTGGATTTTCCAGGCAAATAAGAACTACGCATTTTAAAAAGGGAATGCACATTAAGAGTTATGATGCAAGGGTAACTGGTACAAATTCACAAGTCATTTATGAATTATAACAACACTCCTGGGCATCTTCTGCATTCTATTGTAAAAGTTAAGTGACTTAAACTTTAATTAACAAGACTTCTAGATTAAGTGTCACTTCCCTTTCAGAGAATAACAAGCAAACCAGTCTTGAAGTACAAGCCATTTTACTTAGATGGAGCTAACTAAAGGGACTAAAGCCAATTAAAACCAACACTAATCAACCGGTTAGATCTCTGACGTGATGTCTACAGAGAAGCAATATCATAAAAGTATTCCTGCCCATGCTAGCTTTAGTCTAGCTAGCACTGATAAATACAATGAAGATGCAGTGACATGGTACAGTAATTAAAATCTATACCTAGGTTTAACATAGGCTAAACAAATCCTTGCTGCCACATCCTCACTTTTATGTATGTTAGTGAAAGCTAGTTTAAAGTGTGCCTATTCACATTGCAATATCATTGTTCTTTGCTGCACAGAAATACTTTAAATGCAAGATTTTTTATAAAACCAATTCACAGAAATGTTTCCAAAGACAGACTGGGTTTGGACATTTTCTGTTTGATGCTAGAGCACAAGAACCAAAACCAGGAAGTGCGAGTTGCTAGACAGACCACTCCAGATGTTCTGTCAAACGTAATCACTTAGGCTGCTTGCAGACGTGAAAAAGGGGGGGGGGGGTCTCTTTAAACGCAGCGTGCTTCCACGCTGAGCCCAGGACATGCCCAGAGGAGGGAGCGTGTTAGTCAGACCCGACTCACCCAATGTCTGTATAGATCGAGGACGTTAATGGAGCTTTTTTGCACTTTTATCTAATAGCTGAATCACACCCCCATCTGTCAGCACCCTTAATGTGTTACCAAGTGTCAAGGAAGACACATTTATTTGGCAAACTTTTTAAAAAAAAGTCTAAAATATGCAAATCAACAAAAAAAGAAACCCCAAATATACCAAATAGTTCTAATTACAAATTGACCCCGAATGAGTTGACCCCAAGTTTTCAGGTTCAATTACAGGGAAGTTTTCCTCCTTAAATAAAAAAGTTGATAATTAGACAAAATCCTTGAATGCCTGTTGCCCTTAAAAAAGTTACAGGAGTATTAAATAACCAAATACCAGACCCAAAGAGTTAAATGGATTAAAAGGGGAGGGAAAAAAAGCATCCTCTGTACCAAACCATGTACCCGGAAGTCACTGTATTGCATTCCACCAAAAGTGGTCTGTCAATACATAAAGACAAGTGCTTTTAGTTAAATAGAATCTGTTTATGCGTTTAAACAAAGGCGGGCCCTTGATTAAAAAGACGAGATTTGAACTGCAGTTCTGGATTCTAACTTTATGACATGCACAACCAAACCCCTGGATTTAAACTGCCCTCTTCTGGGAATATAAAATTCGAGTATCTCATTTATGGGCATGGAAAGGGGATGGATTTACAGTACTGCTATGATCAGGTCTCAGGTGACAACCTTTTATAAAGAGAGAAAGTAAAGTACACTCACAACATTTTAGTTCTGAAGAAATGAAACTTTCTTTAAACATTTACAAATTTTAAAACTTTAGGCATTTTTTTAGTTTAGAGATCGTTGCTTAGAAAAGACTTGTGATCCTGAAAAATGTGCAATGGGGGGGGGCAGAAATAAGAAACTAGTTAAGTTAAACCTTGCTTCTTTTTTCTTAAAACATCCACATTACATGTTTTCAACTGCTCAGTTTTCTGCCAGTTCACCCTTTGTGCTGTTTCTAGTTACTATGACTCCAGGGGGGACCTACCTCAGAGCTGGGAGACCCATGGATTCACAGCTCCTTCCTGCCTGCAACAGTTAAGGGACTGGAAGCCTAAACCTGCCACAAGACTTAGAGCTTCTGAGGTCCTACTCCAGCAAAAAGCAGCCCAAGGAGATTCCCAGGACCTGCAGGATGATAGTGATCCCAGTCACCCAGCCACTTTGGCATTTACCTGCATAAGCTGAGCCTTATGTTGGCTGTCTTTAAGGGTACCATGTAAGGTGACTTGCTTTGTACATTATTACTATAGTGTTTCACTTATACAATCAATCCTGAATGTAAGTAGAGACCTTTTATTGAGGGGCACAAAGGAGGATTTCTAAAAAGAACAATATAATATTGATAAGACAAAGAGAAGCTAGATAATCCTTTCATGAAGTGTGTAGTTTTCTTACCTCCAGGTCCCATGTTGCCCATTCCCATGCCTTTGTTTAAATGATTTGCATCAATAGGCTGACCTCCTGGCCCTAATCCCATGCCAATACCACCTAGACCATCTAAAGAAAACAGTCAGTTAAAACATTGATTTCTAGTACTTGGTAAAGATAACAACAAGTGAATAAATTGTTTATCAGGGCTTACTGGAGGCCTACCCTTGAGCCTGCATTTTTGACACACAAACAAGTTTTATTTTCCAAGTGCCCCCCAATTTGTACTTTGAGCATCCCTCAAATCAGGCTATTTTTCCCAGGGTCAGCTCCTTGATGCTACTGAGGAGAACTGCTTCTCTTGCAACATGGAAGATAACATTACTTAAGAGGATGAAAAAAATCACAAGCCATGTTGTGCAAATCCCCTCCATTTGAGGAGAGCATAGGAACACATGGGAAAACCTCCACTTTTAACGGAATATTGCCCTTGGCCAGCCAAAATAGAAGAATAAACCACCTTCCTCCCTAGTCAATATACATTTAATATCATGGTTGGTACATCTTCTGTTACAGATCAATCTAACACTACAGTGTGACAGCCGATGAGCGCTCCTGAGCAGCAGCTCCACCTCCTCCTCCAAAGCAGCTGTAACATGCATTTGGGTGGAGAGAAAGGAGACAGCCAGATTTCTTTGTTCACAGGGAGTAGTGTCCCTAGAAACATCATTTTGACATTTGCAGTACTTAAAATGGACTGAATAATCTAACTGAAAGACTGGGTCCCTCCTGGTACTCTGTGTATTAAAGAACATCAAAAACAAAACTCCCCACGACCCACCCACACTTGCTTGGCACCATCTTTAAGAGCATGTGTGTGTGCATGAGCACAAGCACATTAATAAGCAGATTTTTCTTCCTAGTTTTTAGATTCTTGTTCACACATACAGACATACGTGAGAGAAGCCATGCCTTTTCAGGAAGCCCCCTACATGAGATTTTTTGGGAGTGCTGAATGTGTCAGTTTTCATGTGAACAAGGGTTATTAAAAAGATACTGGAAGCCACTTGGTTCTAGTTGATGATGGTATCTATACTTCAATTATTTTAGAAAAATTGAAAATAACATAGATTGTCCTGTCATTAGGAAACAGTGTTTGATATCTTTGAGAGATACACACCAATGGAATTAGTGGGGGGTGTAAACAATTAAGGAATTGGTTTGAAACAATTTACAGATTACCAATCTGTTATTTGTTACAACATGCCTATAGGTGAAGAAAGCAGGAAGGAACATGCAATTTACCAGGTTATGGTAATAAACAGATCACCCTTTACTTCAGAAAAGAGTATGTGTATATATTAGGGAAGAGAGAGGAGAAAAAGAGCTATTTCCTTTAAAAACATAAAAGCTTTATATTACCAAGCTACCACAGCTCCCCTTATTTTACCAGTCACTTCTCCCCAGTGCCGACACATCTATCTTTAGATTTCTTTAACTAGAAAATGGCAAGATCTTCAGGCACTGCTGAATTCACTCTTTTTTTTTTTTCAAAGTTATAACAGATAGAATGCCTGTTATTTAAGAACAGTATCCTGCAAAAGGAAGTAGCATTTTCCTGCTTGAAACCATTTATATAGACACAATGGTAGAAATTTAACAAAAACTCCCTTCTCCAGCCAAAAGGCCAAAATACAAAGCTAGAACACTTAAAGGAGGCAAAATGGAGCCAGCTGAAGAACTACCAACTGAACCTGACCTCAAAATAACTGAAGTACCAAGCACAGATTACTGTAGGGAGGAAAGAAGTGGTCACATCTGAACTTCAGTAGCACTTTATTTCTGGTCATTTCATTAAATTAGAGATCAGCATATAGGAAAAAATATCTTGTGCTGAAATGTTTGTTCATCATGCTACTGAAAGCCAGGCTTTGGGTTGTCTTTTTTTTTTTTGGGGGGGGGGGGGGGGGGGGGGGGGGGGGGGGGGGAGAT
>NW_017729018.1:6003-7482 GCF_001723915.1 Gavialis gangeticus | reverse complement strand
GGGGAAGGTGGAGAAGGCAGGGGTGAAATGTTAAGAGGCTTTAAATAGAAGGAGCATTTTAAAATCCTGTGCGCTCCATTTATTACTATTCCATTTATTTCATGTGTTCTTTTTCCTTCTTAAAAAGGATATATTGCTATAGAGCCACTACATTTTGAAAGACTCAGCTAGAAAAAATTGGCCTTAAGTGCATCTCAAGCACAACCTGGAGAACATTCAGCCTCATTCCACAGCTAATAAGGCATGCAGCAACAGCTTACTAAAAAAAATAAGCCTCGCATGATCTGCTGTTACACCTGTATATACACACACATCATGACTATAATAATGCCAGAGGGAAAAAAAAACTTTCTATGCAAGACAACTGTGCAAAGCTGTTTCAAAGTGAGTTTGATGTTTCAAGTGCTTCATCTGCCCTACTGCAAGCTAAGAATTAAAATTGCGAGTGGAACTTACGGGGAAGTTGCTGGGGCCTCTCTGGAGGAAAGAAGTCTCCCTTTGGAAACGCTCGCTCATCCTGAACACACAGTTAAACATAGTTAAATTACACATACAAAATGATACCATAGACTAGTTTGACAGCTCTACCAAGGTCCTGTCCATACATGTAAGTACAAGTAAACAACACAAGTACTTTCAATACTGTAAGGTGAATGCAGATCAAATCTAACCCTACTGATCCTCTGCCCCTTATCATAGCTTTCTACAATTCTAAGGTTGAGAGGGACCGCAGGAGGTCATCTAGTCTAACCCCTGCTCAAAGCAGGACCAGCCCCAAATAGATCATCCCAGCCAAGGCTTTGTCTAGCTGGGACTTCAAGACTTACAACAGTTCTTGAGTAGCCTTTCCAGTGCTTCACTACACTCCAAGTGAGAAAGTTTTTTCCTAATATCTAACCCAGGGGTAGGAAATCCCCGACATGGGTGCCAGAGCGGGGCACGCAAAGGCAATTTGCTTGGCATGCACACCTCGGGGCAGACGGCAGGGAAGTCACCAGGGCTGCACTAATCACAGACTGGGTCCCTGGCTACTCCCCCACCATCTGCCCCTGGAACCCCAATGTCTTGCAAGTCAAGGTTGCAGGTGTTTCTGGCACTCTGTCCAGAACAACTGCTGACCCCTGATCTAATCTAAACATTCCTTGCTGCAACTGGAGACCACTGCTCCTTGTTCTGTCATTTGCAACCACTGAGAGCAATCCAGCTCCATCCTCTTTGGAAGCCCCTTCAGGCAGTTGAAAGTTGCTGTCACATCCCCCTTCAGTCTTCTACAGACTGAATAAGCCCAGTTCCCTCAGCCTTTCCTCCAAAGGCCTTTCCTCCTGCATCTTAAAAGGAAGACCTACAAAGGATGGAGGACTGGAACCACCACCAAGGAGGAATACTCTGCTCCAGTCCAGACCTGCAAAGAGCAAACCAGGAAAGCCAAGGCTTCAATGGAACTCCAGCTACCTACAAAAATCAAGGACAATAAAAAGT
>NW_017729018.1:0-1003 GCF_001723915.1 Gavialis gangeticus | reverse complement strand
CTCCAGTCCAGACCTGCAAAGAGCAAACCAGGAAAGCCAAGGCTTCAATGGAACTCCAGCTACCTACAAAAATCAAGGACAATAAAAAGTCCTTTTTCAGATATGGAGGGAGCCAGAGAAAAAGCAAGGGCAACACTGGACCCCTGCTAAACCAGATGGGGCAACTGACAACTGATGCCCAGGAAAAAGTGAACTCGCTAAATGGGTACTTTGCATCAGTTTTTCTACCAGTCCCATGGGATGCCCCTAACCACTGTGGGTCAGGGAGGCCTGGGTGAGGAAGATTACCCACCCTCCATCGAAGCTGACCTCATGAAGGAACACCTTGACAGGCTGGATACCTTCAAGTCAGCTAGCCCTGATGGGTTACACCTAAGGGTACTCAAGGAGCTGGCTAGCATCATATCTCAGCCCCTGGCATGGATCTCTGAGAGCTCCTGGCGCTCTGGTGAAGAGCCCAAAGATTGGAAGAGGGCCAATGTGGTGCCTATCTTCAAGAAAGGGAGAAAAGTAGATCCAGCAAACTACAGGCCCATCAGTCCTGACACCTATCCTGGGGAAGGTCTTGGAAAAAAGATTATCAAAGAGGCCATCCTTAACAGACTAGATGAAGGCAATATCCTGAGGGATACCCAGCATAGGTTTGTTGTGGGTAGGTCTTGCTTGACCAATCTCATTTCCTATTATGACAAGGTGACCCATCAGCTAGACAAGGGGGAAGAGATTGACATCTTATATCTTGACTTCAACAAAGCCTTTGATCTGGTACCCCATTATCACCTCTTGGCTAAACTGGCTAACTGTGGTCTTGACCTCACCACGATCCACTGGCTGGGGAATTGGCTCTGCGGTAGGATCCAGAGGGTCCCCAATCATCTTGGTGCGCAGTCACCAGTGAGGTCCCTCAAGGCTCTTTCCTAGGCCCTATACTATTTAACATCTTCATCAGTGATGTGGACATTGAAGTCAGAAGCAGACTGGCCAAGTTTGCCAATGACACCAA
>NW_017729017.1:13320097-13327159 GCF_001723915.1 Gavialis gangeticus | reverse complement strand
CCAAGTGCAGGGGGGCTGGACCTGATGATCTTGTAAGGTCACACATGAAGTAGGACTCATTCAGAAATGGGAGAACCAGATTCTAGGCCCACCTCAGCCTAAGGGGATTCAAACCCACATCTCCCACCTCCAAGAAAAGTGCCATAATCACCAGGCTATAGCAGATCCCCAGCTAAAGCTATATCATTGGGCAGAAAGGAATGCAAGAGTCCTGGATCCAGACGGTGAGCAAACAAAGCAGCAGCTTTTGTAGTTTTGGGTTAGGATGCTTCCCTGGAAATAGGAGTACTGGTCCCAAAACTATTTCTTTTTTCATCCAATGACTCTTAAATATAAAATGCATAAACAATCTTTTAATTGTTTGTTGAAAGTAATGGAGCTTAATTATGAGCCTAAGTACTTTATTTAATATAGTTTCCTGAACCTTTCTTAATAAGGGCAGCAACTAAGTCTGAAATAACCCAGCCTGATTCTCAGTTCCCGAGTTGAGTTTTCAGGAGTGACAGGTAATGGGAAAATCTTTTAATTTATTAACTGAGCAAATGTTATATGGTGCCACTGAAAAGCAACAAAAAAATTCCTATGATGCCATTTTTTGCTGTCACTTCTCAGAGCAGAACCAGACTTTCAGTCTTGAAATAGAAATACACACTGAATTATACAACACTTGATAATTATTTGTTAGTGCTGCTGCTAAAAATGGCCCATTAACAGGTAGCATGTCACCATAGAATTCTGTCAAGCTATTGCACACTGGGATTACTTTTCCAGATGCATTTTATTTACTTATTTTTGCAGGCCCAGGTCTTGAGACCAGGGAGTAAATATTTATATCTACAATAAAATAGCTCCTGCTGATGTCAGAGCTAATTACTTTCAGTCTCACCCACCACCAAAGTGCAGAGCTAGAATTGGCAAATCCCTGGGTACTCTACTGTTTTACAAGTCAGTTTGCCAAGATCTTTCCGATACATTTCAATTTAAAGGCACGACCTTTCTCATTACTCTCACTGTGGTTGGCAGTCTGCAGTGAGAGGCAGTGTCTCTTACCCTTGTATCCTGCCTATCAAAAGATATAACTCCTTTATTATTAGCAAAAGCAGTTTCTGATAAGAGTCTGTTCAGAAGTGGTAAGGACCAATGACTCCAACCAAAGAGAGCTGCCAGTACTCAGCCCTTCTAAAAATCCTGTCCTAGAATTTCACCTTCTGTTAGTGTACCATGACCCAGTCTGGTCAACAATACCGCACTTCTACAGCCAAATCAAACCCCCTTGAGCAGTCTTAGCCAGTACGGCTAGGGATAGGCATTCAAAAAGCCGGAGTCTGAATTGATTCAGCCTTTGCAGGTTAGTCTAACCTACGTAGGTTGAACTGGTTTGTAACAGGACAAACATTTTCTCTGGACTGAGGAACTGGGCACATGCCTGCAGTTGCTCAGGCCAGGCGCCAGGGGCACTAGAGTGTGCCCTCAGCTGCAGGGAAGTATGCAGGTGGGGCATGGCCAGTCTGGGCTGAAATGGCCAGAGAGGGGTTTAATTCCCCCCCCGCCCTGTGCCACCGGAAGGGACCCACCCCAAGCCTGCCAGGCAGTCCCCCACACTGCTGCAGCAGCACGGCAGAATGGCCCCTGAGGCAGAGGGGTATAGGGAGAAGGGTTAGTCTCCCCTCTACCACCACTGACAGCCAGGTCTGCCTGCCAACACCGCCACACTCACTCTGTGGTGAAATAAGTCCCCTGCTGTCCCCTCCGCTGGATGCCTGAGAGAGAGGGAGTAACCTCCATCCCTGCCCACTCCTTCCCTGCAAGGGGCTCTGCTCACCAGTGTCCAGCTGTGTCCCAACCCCACTGCTGCAGCGGGAAGGGGAAAGGCCTTTGGTGGGGGTAGCAGCCCCTGTCATAATGTCGAGGAGTGCAACCCCTTCCCAGCGGGGGCGCTGTGCTATGGGGCTGACAGAGCTGTGGTAGGCTGTGCGCAGCAGCACCAGGGTCCAGAGAGGGCCAGAGCCCTCCCAGCTCCCCTACAGAGCAGCTCTCTACTGGTAAGGGTCTCACAGTCTGCATTCACTGCTTGGTCTACACTTGGGGCTATCCCCCTCCCAGCAGGAGGGGGCTTATTCTGCTGGATGCTACCTCGAGTGCAGAATGAGAGATGGCTGCAGCCTAGCTGGGCAGACCCAGCTGTTGTGCCCCAGGGGCAGAGTAGGGAATAACCCCACTCCCTGCGGCCCCCCCAGAGGCCCTGCAGGTGGCATCTGACCCCGCCCCTGGCGCCGCCCAGCCGCTGGAGCAGCGAGGAGGGAGTGAGTGTGGTGGACAACAGCCCCCATCATGTTTCCCCAAGTGTAAGCTCCTTCCCAATGGGGAGCCATGCTGTGGTCAAGGGAAGATACTGTGGACCATGACAGTGCTGGGGGCCAAGGGCAGACCAGAAGGGCTCTGATGCTCTCTGGACTACGGTACTGATGTGCGCAGCCCATCACAGCTCTGCCAGTCCTGCAATGAACTGCCTCTGCCAGGAAGAGGATCGCACTCCCCATCATTATGACAGGCGCTGCTTCCCCCATCAAAGGCCCTGCCCCCTCCCACTGCAGTGGTGGGGCAGACTTGGTCAGATGCTGGTGGGCAGGGCCCCTTGGGTGGGGGAGGGACTGGAGTTATTCCCCCTCCCTCCAGTGTGTGGCAGAGCAGACAGCAGGGGACTTATTCCGCCACAGCTCTGCCCAGTTACGTTAGGCAGACCCAGCTGCCAGTGGGGCTAGAGGGGTGCTAACCCTCCTCCCTGCCCCCCCCGCCTCAGGGGCCATGGTGCCCCCACTGCTGCAGCAGCAAGGAGGGAGTGTTTGGCAGACCCAGCTCAGGTCTCTGCCAGTGGCACAGGATGGGGGGCATTAAACCCCTCTCTGGCTAGATAGACCTCCTGCCTGTGCCTGCTCCAGCTGGGGAGCAGAAGGGCAGGACCAGTCTGGCTGGGCTGGAGCAGAGCACCCAGCTCAGAGAGCATGCCGGGATGCTGGGTGAGTCTGGTTTAAGTTAAACCAGGAAGGGGTCTGGGACAGGCATTGCATGAACCAGTTTGAGCCAAATCAGTTAAATCTGATAGTACATTCAATCAGATTTATCTTAAACCAGTTGCGGCCGTTTTGGAATTGGTTTATGTGCACTGAATGTCTGTTCTGTTATAGGCTTAAACCAGTTTCTGATCACTTAAAGTGGTTTATGAGTAATGTCTGTCCCTAGTCTGTGAGCTCAATCCTATAGGGTCCTAAGGACATTGGCCCTGGTCATACAAAGCATGGCAATATACCCTTACTTTTTAAGCATGTAAGTAGGCCCAGGAAATCAGTTGGCCTAAATGTGTTACAGAAGATTTACTCTGCCAGCTAAAAGCATTTTAAGAACAGATAATTTTTATATAGTTTTTAGCAAAGATGAGTTAGGTCAAATAAAGCACTGGAAGCTATAGAAACAAGAGAATGAGGGTTTTCAGACCTTGGAAAGTTTGCAACTGATTTTTGGTGTCCTTGAGAAATGAAAAAAATACAGATGAAGAGTTTGAAATGTACCGTGTTTTTTAAGCTGCACGACAAATTGGGTTTTTTCCCTTTTCTTTAGTAATTCATATTTTATACATGTGTGTCAATATCTAAACTTAATATAATAAACCAAGTAGGCTTAGTAATGGAGGAGAAAAAAGTATTAAAAGGGGTTTTTTGAGTTTGGGTCTCCAACTTCAAGCACATCCACCAGGATGTGCTTGAAGTTGGAGACCCAAATCTCAAAAACCCCTTTATTGCAGTGGCTCGCAACGTTTTTTATACAAGGACTGATTTATAAACATTGACTGCCAGTCCCTATCCGGTAAATAATTTAAGTAGAAAACAGCCCCCTGGCCATGCTGGTGTCCCACACTCAACCCACAGCCCCCCTGGCCCTGACCTACAGGTCTCTTACTCCAGACTTACAGGTTCCTGGTCCTGCAGGTGCTCCTCTCACCTGACCCACAGCACCCTGGTCCTGATGGTGCCTCTCACTCCCAGCCCACACCCCCAACCTTCCCAACCCTGCTGGTGCTCCTCACTCCCAACGTGTTGCCTCCCACCCCCCATTCCCTCAATGTATGGGGCTGGGGTTGGGCGTGTGAGCCAGGGGGAGGGTGTGGGGCATGGGGAGGCACATGCCCCCCAGATTTATGCACCCACTGCAGGCACGGGGCTGAAGCCTGATTGAACCAGCATGGGCAGGAGCCACCTCTATGGCCCAGTGGTTGGGTCCCAGTACAGGAGAACAGAACTTAGCAGTGAGACTTGTTGCTGCTGCTGCTGTGGCCATGAACCCAATACCAGCTGTGGTGCTATCAGCGCAAAAAGTAATGGATGGGGGGGAGGTACGGTGACACACTGCCCTCACCTCCTCCTGCCAGCCACTTGTGTGCTGGGCTACAGCTCTACCCTGTGCCATGGCCCAGCTGCCACCACCACTGCTCCCCTCAAACCGTGGCTCTACCCCAGAGGGGAGTTGGGGTTCTGAGCAGCACTAGCAGCCTGAGGGGAGCAGTGGCAGCAGCAGCCAGGTCATGGTGGTGGGGTAGAGCCATGGCCCGGCATACAAGCTGCTGGCAGTGGGAGAAGGTGAGGGCAGTACGCCTCTCCCCACCCCCAATTCATTACTCCTTGCACTGCTAGCAGTGCAGCTGGCCCAGGGTTAATGACGGCCACAGTGGCAGCAACAAGTCTCACTGCCCTGCTCTGCCGTTCTGTGCTGGGACCCATCAGCTGGGCAAAGGAGCCAGCTCCTGCCTGTGCTAGTCTGGCCAGGCTGCAGCCTGCTGCCTGCTGCAGGTGCACAAATCTCAGGGGGCACATGGCCCCCGATGTGTCACCTGTGCCCCCCCCTCACTCCCCTAACACATCATCTATGCCCCCCACCCAGCTTCATAGACTTATCTGCAGGGAGCTGCAAGAGCCGTTCTTCACCCTAACTTTCATGTGCATGTGTGCACGTACTCATGAAGATGATGCCCCCTGCCTGATCACCCTCCTCCTGCTCTCCACCAGCACCAAGCAGCCCCTTGCAGGCTGGGATTCTGCCAGTTTGCAAGGGGAAACCCATGGTTTCTCATGTTTTTCTGTGATGGTTCCAACCCTTTCAAATATTCTTGTGACCCACTTTTGGGTTGCAACTGCTCCTCTATTGGATTCTGCTCTTATCTATTCATTGTTTGAACTGTCTAATTATTTGTACTTCATTATGGTTATGTATAGCCCTCTATGATTTCTTAATCTTTGATTTTGTTATAACCATATAGAAATTCAAACTTAGTATTAAAAGTTGTCTGATAAAGATTCTCTGAGAATTTTTTACTACCAACAGCTCTGCTCTGAACCTTTTTAGGGTCCAATAAATATAATATTTCATCTGTACCAAATCTAGCCAAACCCAATATTAAAATTAAAAAGGAAAGGGAAGACAACTGAATTGAGATCAGTTCTCTGTACATTGAAGGATCAAGTCCTAAATGAGTACTTGGGTGTTGACTTCTGAAGCCACCGTTCACATCTAGTCAAATCTTAAGCCAATGCTCACGTACGAACCTTTGCAGACATGCCTAGTGTAAAATTCCATAGGGGATGTGGTGATATAATTTCTGGTCAAGGTAGAAGCTACAGCACAGGTTTCTATAGGGTGCATCCACACATACAGATATGTGTGCTTCCAGCAACTCAAATAGCAGGGGCACAAATTTGTGCTGGGGATTTCTGCTTCAGCACATATACCTGAACATGCACTTTGGTGCGGGGCAAATTGTGCCACTTGGGCCAAAATGACCAGGCCCAGGTCCTCAGAGATCTTCAGCCAGAGGGATCTAGAGTCTGAGGCCAGCACCTGTGCTAGCCCCAGCAGTATAAAACACCTGACCCATGCTGGCACCAGGAGTTTGGAAACCTGCTCTGGTGAGCAGCTCAGGGATACTTGCCTTCAGGAGCTTGTGAGACCCAGCCAGTTGGTATCTGGGGACACTACCCCTTGTGCCAGCTGATCTGCTGAAGCAGCCGTAACCTGTAGTGGCCCCTGCACCTTCTACCCACTGCAGCTGCCTGGCTGTGACCTGTTGCCACCGGCAACAGCATCTGTCCTCTTGGACCTGTAGCCCCATGGTTGTGCACCTGCCACACCTGGACAGGGACTGCATGGATGCCTGAGCAGCAGTATGGGCCATTGCAGAAGAGCCTCCTGCAACTCTGGGCCAGCTGCCAATGGGCTGTGACTAGGCAGTTGGCCTTTGGGCAGCACTGCTGTCATGTCTTCTGGTGACCCCACTCTGCCTCTGGTCAGCTGTAACCCAGAAGATGTGCTCCTTGCAGTGGCTCACTTTGAACTGTCAAAAGGTGTCCTTTTGGCCCCAAATGGCCAAGAGTTCAGCCACCTCATCTGCCCTCCAACTGGGATCCTGGTGCTGGCCCTGGGCAGGTTGCTCTGCCTGGATCTCTCCCCTTGCCTCCTTAGCAGATATCCTGGTATTTACTGTTTAAAAATAGCAACTTCTCTGATAATAAATCCAAATTTTCGTATTAAAAACACCCAAAAATCCATGTTCTTCTGCTATTAAAATGCAACATCACTATATATAGAGAGATTAGTTGAGCAGTGTTTTATTGATTATGTACCAGCTGGGGGAAAAATCCTACGGTTGCCATCCTCTCCCCTAGTCCCCCCAAGTTTGCATTAACGCACCCTCGTTCTTGCCCACCACGTCTTGATCTTATGAAAGTTAAAGGGAGGTTGCCTCTTGTCTTCCTGGTCATGGTTCCTACTACCCTGATCCTTGTCTATGCAACAGGGTTCCGAACACCCCAGCCTTATGGGCTATCCGTGGCTCCAACCACCCCGTACCACGCCCCCAAGCCTCGCAGATGTACCGAACGTTGTTTGGTCTCTCTTGCAATCGCGCCCCCCCGGCGCTCGGGCTTTCCGCAGCCCTCGTCTCGCAGTCGCGCCCCCCCGGCGCTCGGGCTTTCCGCAGCCCTCGTCTCGCAGTCGCGCCCCCCCGGCGCTCGGGCT
>NW_017729017.1:13318940-13319542 GCF_001723915.1 Gavialis gangeticus | reverse complement strand
GCTCTCCGCAGTCCTCGTCTCGCAATCGCGCCCCCCCAGCACTCGGGCTCTCTGCAGCCCTCGTCTCGCAATCGCGCCCCCCCAGCGCTCGGGCTCTCCACAGCCCTCATTTCGCAATCGCATCCCCCCGGTGCTCGGGCTTTCTGCACCCTTGTCTCACAATCGTGCCCCCCAGGTGCTCAGGCTTTCTGCAGCCCCCTTTCTGCGGCTTCCTGCTGCCCCCCTCTGGGGCTTCTCTGGGGGTCTCCACACGGCCATGGCCTCCCTATGAGGCCTCCTCCATCCCCTTATAGCCTCTCCCGGTCCTCCGGGCTTACAACAACAACAAAACAATAACACAAGCCCCTGGGCTGTAACACAAAGCTAAACCGCTCGGCTAACCTCCTTTGAGTTGCCCTCCACGGGTGCTCCAGCCTTCATTAGCATAACCAACTGCTCATGTTCAGGCTTTTCCCCTTTGCTTAGTCAGGCAGCACTCCTTCTCCTTGGCTGCCAGCTGAGAGCCCACTCTTGGTCTCCAGCCTGTGCTTTATAGAAGTCAGCCCTTCCCCTTCCGGTCAGCTGACTCAACAGATGTGGGCCCCTAGCGCCTCCTGTTTGCC
>NW_017729017.1:13317555-13318421 GCF_001723915.1 Gavialis gangeticus | reverse complement strand
CCTGCCACACCTGGACAGGGACTGCATGGATGCCTGAGCAGCAGTATGGGCCATTGCAGAAGAGCCTCCTGCAACTCTGGGCCAGCTGCCAATGGGCTGTGACTAGGCAGTTGGCCTTTGGGCAGCACTGCTGTCATGTCTTCTGGTGACCCCACTCTGCCTCTGGTCAGCTGTAACCCAGAAGATGTGCTCCTTGCAGTGGCTCACTTTGAACTGTCAAAAGGTGTCCTTTTGGCCCCAAATGGCCAAGAGTTCAGCCACCTCATCTGCCCTCCAACTGGGATCCTGGTGCTGGCCCTGGGCAGGTTGCTCTGCCTGGATCTCTCCCCTTGCCTCCTTAGCAGATATCCTGGTATTTACTGTTTAAAAATAGCAACTTCTCTGATAATAAATCCAAATTTTCGTATTAAAAACACCCAAAAATCCATGTTCTTCTGCTATTAAAATGCAACATCACTATATATAGAGAGATTAGTTGAGCAGTGTTTTATTGATTATGTACCAGCTGGGGGAAAAATCCTACGGTTGCCATCCTCTCCCCTAGTCCCCCCAAGTTTGCATTAACGCACCCTCGTTCTTGCCCACCACGTCTTGATCTTATGAAAGTTAAAGGGAGGTTGCCTCTTGTCTTCCTGGTCATGGTTCCTACTACCCTGATCCTTGTCTATGCAACAGGGTTCCGAACACCCCAGCCTTATGGGCTATCCGTGGCTCCAACCACCCCGTACCACGCCCCCAAGCCTCGCAGATGTACCGAACGTTGTTTGGTCTCTCTTGCAATCGCGCCCCCCCGGCGCTCGGGCTTTCCGCAGCCCTCGTCTCGCAGTCGCGCCCCCCCGGCGCTCGGGCTTTCCGCAGCCCTCGTC
>NW_017729017.1:13288131-13312555 GCF_001723915.1 Gavialis gangeticus | reverse complement strand
CTTTCTGCAGCCCCCTTTCTGCGGCTTCCTGCTGCCCCCCTCTGGGGCTTCTCTGGGGGTCTCCACACGGCCATGGCCTCCCTATGAGGCCTCCTCCATCCCCTTATAGCCTCTCCCGGTCCTCCGGGCTTACAACAACAACAAAACAATAACACAAGCCCCTGGGCTGTAACACAAAGCTAAACCGCTCGGCTAACCTCCTTTGAGTTGCCCTCCACGGGTGCTCCAGCCTTCATTAGCATAACCAACTGCTCATGTTCAGGCTTTTCCCCTTTGCTTAGTCAGGCAGCACTCCTTCTCCTTGGCTGCCAGCTGAGAGCCCACTCTTGGTCTCCAGCCTGTGCTTTATAGAAGTCAGCCCTTCCCCTTCCGGTCAGCTGACTCAACAGATGTGGGCCCCTAGCGCCTCCTGTTTGCCGTGGCAACCGGCACCTGGTGGCCATTCCTGGTCTTCAAGTAGCAGGCACCTTAGTGCCCTACTACAGATATATTTACAAGTTTAAAGCAATTTGGAAGCCTACCAGTGCCTCTGTCATCATAACAAATGAATTCTAAATATTTATACGCTTTGGTGTTTGCTTTTGGTATTTTTGCCATAGAAAAATCAGAGCTGCCTCTGCCCCCTTTGCTCACCAGGATGTGGAACACTGAGCACTACTGATATGCCAGTGCTCTGGCCCTGCCCTTGCCACTTCACTCTCAACCCACAGCCCACCAGTGCCCCTCACTCCTGAGCTGCAGCCCCTGCCTGCCCCGACTAGCTCCCTCCCAGCCACAGCTCTGTCCCAGCACCAGGACATGAGTCCAACTGTAGCTGTCTCACTGGCTGCTTTGTGGCTCTGAGCAGTGCCAGCCCTTGCTCTTTTGCTCCCTGCACCTGTACCCAGGCCCCAATGATCCCTGAACTGTTCCTGGGAAGCCCTTGACTGGGGCTTAGGGACTGGACTGATCTAAGCCCTTTTCTTCCAGGCCAGAATCCCCCTGCATGGAGTAGGGGGACTCTAAGCCAAGCTCTGGTGGCCTCTCCTACCCAGAGCACTCCCCCACCCGTGAACCCCTTCTCTCTCACCCACACTCCTGCTGCCACCTTCACCCCTCCCCCCAGCCCATCACACACACAAGTGGATCTTGGGACCAGGAACCACCCCAGGCTGGGGCCTCATGTCCCAGCACTGGTGAGGTTATGGGGCAGGGCTGCAGTGTGGAAGTTGTCCCTGCAGGCACAGCTCCTGCCAGCAAGTCCCATCCAATCCCCTGTGGCTGGCTGGGCATGCAGGGTGTAATTTGTGTGTGGGGGGTAGAGTTTGGGGGGGAAGGGGTGTGGGGATTGGGGTTTGTAGGGGCAGTAGGTAGATTAGAGGTGGGTGTAACGTTTGTTGGGGGGTATAAGGTTTGTGCGGGGGCTTGGAGGGTGTGGAGTCCATGCCTGGGTATGTGAGTGGGGAGTTTGTGGGGGTGGTTTGGGGGCAGACTGCATGGGTTGGGGGGACTGCTCAGGAGGGGTGGGTCCCCCGCCTGCCCCCCACAGGGCCCACAGCCTCCCTGCAGCAGCCATGGGGGTGTTTGGGGCTCGCTTCTGGCAAGGCCCCTCCATAGCATAGCATAGCACAGTGCGGCCCTGGCCTTCTGGCACCCAGTACCACCTTTGCCACATTGTGTGGGCCCAGTTGGGCAGGACTGGGTTGCTCTTGCTGTCAGCCAAGGTCATGGCACCACTCACAGGGCCTGCACACCCTCAGGCCAGTTCCATGGAGGCAGGACCCAGGTTGGCTCACGGGTGTGTGGCTCCTGCAAGCAGTACCAGGACCCCAGATGACAGCAAAAGCTGCCTGGTCCTGCCCAAAGCCAATGCCAGGCAGCCAGGGCCACGCAACACTGTGCTGTGGAGGAGCTCTGCCAGGAGCGAGCCCTGAGCACCTCACGGCTGCTGCTGCTGCTGCTACTGCTGCTACTGCTGCTGCTGCAGGGGGGCTGTGAGCCATGCAGGGGGAAGGCAGGGGACCCACTCCTCCTAAGCAGTCCTCCCCCCACATGGTTCCCCCCACACACACCGACACACATCCCCCATACCCCCACAGCCCCCTTCCCTCACATCCCTACTTACCTGGGACAGCTCCTGGTCCCAGGTCACTGCTGTAGCTTTTCCTGGTTCCTGCTTGCCCCACACATTGAAGCAGTGTGCTGGAGCATTGGGGAAAGGGGCAACCAGAGAAACACTTTGGCCAGCTGCCAGGGTGTCTCTCTGGAGAACCCAGCCTCCGGTTGCCTTATGGCACACTACAGGACCCTGCGCCGCTTTTTTATACCATTTTTTTTTTAATACCTGGATTTCCAGATATCAAATTTAGAGCCCACACTGCAAATATGCAGCACAGGGAACATTTTTTTATTCCCAGTGTGCCTCTTGTGGCGTCTCAAACTGTTTTGAGATGCTGCAAGAGGCATATGCTCTCTCGTCTGGATGTGCCCAACTACTGTGTTAGATTCGGGATAGAGGATACATACATTCAGGTCCCAGTTTTATTCATGGTTGGCAAGAAAGCTGGCATAGATCACTCCACAGTATTAAGAGGACATAGAGCTGTGCTTTGTGGTTTCTTGTATAACTATGCAGTGAAACCATGGTAGTCCAGCTTCAGTTTGCACCTGCTAAGGGGAGGGTGGGATTGGCAGTTTTGGTCCTAGCTGCTTAGGAAATCCATAATGCTGCAGTTACCTTGTATGAAAATTGGACAGGTTTTGAATTTGTGCCAGTCCACACGTTCAGAGCAAAAAAGTAGAAGAATATCTGCATGATATTAATTATGACTTTTTAAGCTTTGCCTAATTACATTGCCTCTCTTAAGACAATGACACAAATATTTGAGAGTGAGTTTTTTATACTCATTGTAATCAGTGACATAAATAAGTAACACCTTTATAAAGAGTTAATAAAAATGTGTAAACACAGGATGGAACAGAAAATATTGAGCACTGTGCAGTAAAACATTCCAATGTTTATTATATTAATTGAACATTCATGAGATGCCAATTTAAATTACAGTTCACAACTGTTGCTGTGTTTAATGAATAATTTAAACAAGTGTGGCCAAAGAGATTTCAACGCTGCATTAGCAAACTGCAAGGGATTAGCAACAGAGAATTTATAATTAGCTTTGTATATCCTATAATAAATTCATTGGAAAGATGGTTTTAATTATCTCACATGTTAATTCATAATGCAGTGCATTATTTTTCAACTGAAAAGTAACCCTTTCCTCCCAGATAATGTATTTCTCTTTTTTTTTTTTTTTATGTTTAGTTTTTGACATCCAGGTTCTGTCTACACAAGATGCTTTACTGCACATTAGACTAATCTAATGTGCACTAAAACATCACTGTGTACATGTTCACAGCAATTACTATGCAGTGGATTAGTCTTATGTACCATTTTCATTGGTGCTCATTGTTGGATATTTGTCTGTTTGCCAAGTTAGAAGGAGCTCCAGCTGCTATGTGCCAATATCACAGAGGGGACAACCTTGCCATTTTTACATTACTTAAATATTGCCATGAAAGGAGGTCACCTCACATTTCAAGTCATATAGATTGGCCTTGGTGGCAGGTTGAAATCATAGCAGAGAACCTGAAGTACAGCTGGACAACCAGCATTGATTGTAGGTTTGAGGATTGTTCCTTCCTTTGTGTGCTTAAGCGGGCTTCATGACATTCAGCAAGGTACTGAGGGCTACTGTGAAGTCCTGAGTACTCTCCATAAAGAGTGATGATTGTTGCAGTCAAGGATACTGAGAGATGCCCAGGAGTTGAGCCTTTGATAACAAGAATGTAATAACCATGTTGGAGAGGGTAGACAAAGCTATAGGTAACGTTTGCAATTATTCAGCATACTAAAAAAGCTGAAGAAGGTTCAGTATATTCTAGAAGCCTCATTCTCTCCATCCTTGTGGAGGGAAGCAGAATGCAGGTTCAGGGTGAGGGTATGAGTATCAAAATAAAACTCAGTGATACAGAGATCAAAGGGAAGACATATAAAAAGTATCAGATACAGGTTGTGCACTGGAGTTCTGTTCTTCAATGGCTGTCTGTGGATTACCAGAACATGAGCTGCTTCTGTCAATCAGGATATAAATAGAGGGAAAGGATAATCCAGGAGATGAGTGTTCTGTGATTTACAGTGCTGCTATTATATGGAACAGACTTGTGCTCATCATACTTAGCTAAATTGAAAATGTTATTTTATTATTTATTTATTTATTTATTTAGATTTAAAATAATGAAGTTACACCAATCTGAAGGTGTAGGCTTTCCATCACATCAGTAACAGTATAGTAAAATCACAGCAGCATTAAACTCATCATCTTATGTATAACCATCCAGCCAGACACCCAGAGAAATTCCTTGCTGTCCTGTGTTTGTTAGAGGGAACATGCTCTCGCCTTTCTGTAAAACCCTATCAAAATGTATGTTTTGCAGTGCACCAATGAATTCAGGAAATGTAGGTTCTTTTTAGACTGGGGTTGGGGGCTGTATGCTTGTCTCACAGCCTCAGTTCCTTGTGTGTAACACCCTGTCAGACACCACCCCTCATTCAAACAAGGAGGATCTAACTGGAATGCCCATGCTAACTGCAGATGAGGTATTATGGCCCAGGAAGAAAACTGGTCCCTTTGGTAGGCTGGTCCTAGGCCATTATAATTTCATAGGTCATAATCAACACCTTAAACTCCAACTAGAAGTCAATAGGTAGCCCACACAACCTCTGGAGCACTAGAGTCATACTTCCAGTGTGATTGCCTGGCTAAGTAAATAAGTGTCTGCATTCTGCACCAGCTTCCATCTCCAATGGATTTAAGGTGCAGCCTCATATGGAGAACATCATAATGGTCTACTCCTCTTGCAACAAAAGTATGAATAACAGAGGCCGGATGACAGGAGGCTGCGGCTGCTGGCAAGTGTCTCGAGTTTTGCTTTCAAGATTTTGAGACACAGTTTCCGAGAAACCTCTGCAGCTATTCTTTGTCTTTGAAAGGGAAAATCATAACCTCCTGCCTGGATGCAGACAGTATAAATCTAATGGGGTAATTGTGGTGGTAACATTGAACAGCGTCTGTGAACTGTCAGATTCACTCTTTAAACTTAAACTGCTGATGTTACCTCAGTCTGCCTTTCTGGCTGCTTCCCTCAACCCACCATCATCACTTCAGCCTGGTATACCGTATTTTCACGCATATACTCCGCAGGCTATACATGTTTTTACAAACTTGAAGGATGGGTGCAGGCTATACAGGGGTGCAGGCTATGCAGAGTCTTTAGAACAGCATAGCCCATTTCCACCCATCCCCAGCTGCAGGCTCCAGCTCCAGCTCCGGCTCTGGCGGCCGTGCCCAGCGGAGTGTGGCTGGCGGCAGTGGCGGGGAGCAGGGCTCGCAGCTCCTCATCCCTCTCCTCCCCTGCAGAGCCCGCAAGCCCAGCAGAGCCCGCACTTGCGGCCATGTCTCGGGGAGCGGGGAATACATGGGTGCAGGGAATATACAGAGTATTTAATGAAAATACAATTTTCCACGGGTTGTACGTGGGTGCGGGTTGTACGTGGGTGCGGGCTATATGCACGAAAATGCGGTACTCTTCTCACCTCTAAAACAGTATTCTGTTCATCTGCATGGAGACAGCTGAATCTCTTGAAGGGCCTTGAAAACAAGTACTGAAATTCAGTTGACAGGGAAAATTAGTAAATATTTTAAAGAACACAA
This sequence comes from Gavialis gangeticus, assembly GCF_001723915.1. Taxonomy (NCBI): domain Eukaryota; kingdom Metazoa; phylum Chordata; order Crocodylia; family Gavialidae; genus Gavialis; species Gavialis gangeticus. Next base: position 13,306,805 of record NW_017729017.1, on the reverse strand, counting down.
ACCTTTAGGGTTATGTTAGGCAGGACATATTCAGTAGGGCTGTGTGAAATTTCACTGAGTGTTTCATTTCAAAGCTCAAAACAGTAAAATTGAAACAAAACAAAAAACTTCAAAACAGCTTTGAAATGAAATGAGGGCATTCAAAATGTTTTGAAAGTTCAAAACATTTCAAGTTTCGAAGCAGCCCAGTGGCAAGAGGTGGGGGAGAGCCAGGGCTGCGCTCTGAGCAGCTCCACAGCCCCATGGAGCTCAGTCCAGTGGTGGGAGGCAGAGCGCAGCCCTTGCTCTGCCTGCCTCCCACCACCAGGCTGCACTCCATGGGGCTGGTGGACCTGATCAGAGTGCAGCCCTGGCTCTCCCCTGCCTCCTGCCACCGGACTGGAAGGTGGGCAGAGCCAGGGCTGCGCTCTGCCTCCTGCCACCGGGGTGAACTCCATGGGGCTGTGGAACCGGTCAGAGAGCAGCCTGGCAGTGGTAGATGGGCACAGCCAGGGCTGTACTCCACCTCCCACAACTGGACTGAGCTCCATGGAGCCCGGCGCTGGGCTCAGGCTACGCCCAGCACCAGTCCCAGGCATCAGCAGCAGCCTCCTGTCATCTGGCACAGATCCAGGGGCCTGCACCCTCAGGATGAGTCCGGGAAAGCCCCACAGCCCTCCCGGGGGTGCAGGCCCCTGGATCTATGCCTGGGGCCAACGGCAGCATCTGTCTTCCTGGCACTGGGTGCAGGTTGCGCCCAGCACTGATCCCAGGCTGCAGTGGCAGCCTCCTGTCATCCAGCGCAGATCTGGGGGCCCGCACCCACAGGAGGTGTCCGACACAGCTCCACAACCTTCCCTGGGTCTGTGCCCAGATGATAGGTGTACCTTCCCGGATCTGTGCCCAGGTGATAGGTGGCTGCTGCTGCTGCCTGAGGCCAGCGGCAGCATCTGTCTTCCCTGGCACTGGGTGCAGGCTGTGCCCAGTGCTGGACCCAGGTGACAGTGGCAGCCTCCTGTCATCCGACACAGATCCAGAAGCCTGCACACCCAGGATGAGTCCAGCACATCCTTGCAGCCCTCCCAGAGGTGTGGGCTCCCAGCTCTGCACCCGGATGACAGGAGGCTGCCGCTGCTGGCATGTTTCTCAAGTTTTGCTTTCAAGACTTTGAGGTGCAGTTTCTGAGAAACCACTGCACCTATCTCCTTGAAACTTGGCATACTTCATTCCCTCAAAAGTGGCTACCATCTCTGTAAATTGCATCTGAATCAGGCAACAAATGACAACATCTTAGGCATTTTCATGATTCCCCATTATAGCCCATGGACAAAATGTTGAAACATCAAAACAGCAAAACAGTTTCAACAAAACAAAACAGGACAGTGCTTCTAAATGAAATTAAAGAAAATGAAATACTGTCCCTTCAAAACAGTGAAACGGACGTTGAAATGAAGTGATGGTGTTTCGCACAGCTCTTTTCAGTGCCTGACATGCAGATTTGGAAGATAGTTTTTGGCTTATAGCAATGATTCTCAACCCACAGCCTGCGGGCTGCATGTGGCCCAATCAGCATGCTGCTGCAGTCCATGTGACATCCTGTTAAAATATTTTTAAATGGATACACAGGAAGTAAATTGTGTGGGTATTACCCACATAACACATTGAGAACTGCAAATGTGGCCTGCTATGGCAAATAGGTTGAGAACCACTGGTTTATAGTAAATGAAAGTTCTTCCCGTGCAGGTGGTATTAATACCAGGTCACCAGGTTAATAAAATCTGTGGAATGTGTGATTTGATCTAGAATGTAAACACTGACTTGGCATGGATCCTTAATGTCTAATTGGATGGAAATACAAATACAGTGTTGTGTGTGGCACTCCGACCTGACATATGAGGCAAAAAGAGGTGTCTTTTCTAAAGGGCCTAACTGAAATGTTTGCTGTCGCCTTCAAGTTTTACTGTTTCTCTTAAGTATGTAGTTCCCTGTCAAGTTGAATGTGGGCAATACCAAACTGGAAGCCTTCTTTTTTTTGCCTCCCCAAGGGCTTTGAAAAAATGCTTTGTTCTGTTCTTTAGTGCTTGTGGTAAATCAGCATCCATTTGATCACTCTGGTTCCAAAATACAAATGCAATAACATGTCGACATAGTGTTGTGTTTTGTTACATTATAGATAGAAAGACAGAACCTTCCCTGTTACTGTGTGACTGAAGGTATGTTTATAGTACGGTCTCTGCTGTGACTGGGGCACATGAAAGTATGAGAAAACTAACTTACTAGTTTGGCTGCTGCTGGCAGTTTAGTTATGGTAGCACAGAGCTCAGTACTTTCCAGCTGCCTGAATATTTACTTAGCTTCTCAAGCTGCTTTTAAAGCTAGCTTGGGTACATCTACATGAAGTCAGAGCAGTGAATAAAGGTTAGAAATACCCTCAGACTTTGATTGCTAGTTTAGCACATCTCCCTTCAGTTGCTTGGGATTATGTAGTATTAAAAGTGAATAGTGTAACTACAATGCATTATGTTGTACTTGACACTTACTGACTGGAGCTTGAAACTCCCCCAGATGTAATCCTAGTGGGAAAAACAAAACTGAGATAGGGTCACATATTCTTCTGTGTTTTCCTCTTGGGATTAAACATTTAGAAGCAGTTAGGAGTGAGGGGTTTTGATGACCTAAGTGTAAGACCATTATCTTAATTAATTAAGGCTTGAAATTGTGTGCGGAAATACTCTTCTTATAGGAAATCCAGGACATCTTAGATCCAGTGAATTTCAAATGAGGAGTAAAACGGACTTGACTTTCTTGATGTTAACAAGGGAGGGAAAAGAAGAAAGAAGGAAATTTTTTAGTTATGTGTTATCCCTCATAAAGATGAAAGGGCAGAAGCCCAATTTTTAACAATCCTTTTCAGGTCCCTTTTAATATATTATTACTGTCAGGACAGGTATACCAAATGCTACAAATTTTAACCGTAAACATGGTATTTCCTGACAGTTTGTGTGATGTTAATATTGCAATTTTATAGTTTCTTGCATTTACTCTAGTCTCTGAATAGCATCTGCAATTATACTAGCTGGTAGGGGTACACCGATAGATTTTTGGGGCTGATACCAATATTCGATTTTTAACGAGGCATATCAGCTGATACCAATCCGATTCTGATACAGCGTGGACAGCTGCCTCCACCTGGTAAGTCTGTTGTGGTGGAAGGGGAGGGGGGAGGGAAGAGGGCTTAGGGGGGCATATCAACACCCACGGTGAGGGAGGGGACAGGGACAGGGGCAGGTGCTACCCAGCCAGGGCATGACAGGGCACGGGATGGAACTGTGGCTCATGTGGGTGCAGGGCATGGCTTCCACTGATGCTTAAACCCTGGGAGGGCTTGGGGCGGACTGCAGCTGCTGGCTGGAGCCAGGGCTGTGCCAGGTGTGCAGCGGTGCTGGGAGAGAGCTACAGCAAAATTTGGGGTGGCTGCAGCCCCCTCCATCGCCCCCTCCCTGAGCCCAACCCCCCAGTGAGAAGAGCCCGGCACAGCCCTGGATCCAGCCCACAGCTCTTGCCCCACTCTGCACAGATCCAGGGGGACATGCCCCTCCCCCCCATGCCCTCCTAGAGTGCAAGCAGCATTGGGATCCCCCTCTCCCCATGAGCCATGGCCCTGTCCCATGCCCCACCATACCCCAGCTGGGCAACGCCTGCCCCTGCCTTCTCCTTCACCATGGGCATTGATCTGCCCCGCCCCACCATGCCCCTTCCCTCCCTCCCTCCTCCCCTTCCACCACAATGGACTTACCAGCTAGAAGCATCTCTCCACACTGCCAGGCTCTGCTCCCCACTGACTGAGTGCTGCGCTGCACCTGCACAGATGTACGCACTAGCATTAATTGGCCAAATTATCGGCCCAATCAGGCCAATTTTAGATACAGCCAATTTTCTTTATATCAGTACCAATCTGATATTGGACCAATGTATCAGTGCACCTCTACTGGCTAAGGCAAAAACTACAAGAGCACATCAATTATCATGAAATGAAAAAGAAATTGAACTGGTTAGCATCTAAGTTAAGGGGGTAATTCCCTTGTGTCTTTTCCCTCGTGGTGTTAGTACTGGACATATCAGAGCTTGACAGATGTTTCACACCCCTTTTAGAAGTAATCCATACCATATTAGATGGATTGTTGGTCTAGTCTGCTATCTACTTACATGGCTGTTGCTGCAATAATATTTGAGCACCTTCCAGGATATTGGATTTACCCCTGTGAGATGAGGAAATCCTCATTTACATTTTCAGAAGGGGAACAGGCACAGAGAGTAAGTGGCCTGTTTAAGATTTATGTGTTGCACCAGAGATTGGAAACCATGGGCTCCTATACATGTGCAGGGAAGCTGTTCCAACATGCTGTAGTTACAGCATGTCAGAGGAGACTCAATTAATCGTGTCTGCTGCAGCATGGTAATTACCATGCTGCAGCAGACTCCAGAGTCACATGTATCAGCATCCTCGCACTGAAAAATGGCAGTGGGGAGCTTTAAACTAAGGCTCATTCGACAAACTTTTAGTTCAAAGTGCCTCACTGTCATTTTTCAGCATGGGGATGCGGATACATGTGACACTCCAGGCATTTTTAATTATTGTGGCCCTCAGAGCTGGACTAATTAAAGCCCCTCATCCCACCTCCTGGACGGCACATATATAAATGCCCCATGTGTCTAGAGTTCCAATAGAGCATAGATTTCCTAAATTTCATAGACATTTGGGCTGGAAGGGACCCCAGAGGATCATCGAGTCCAGCCCCCCAGGGCCAGGAAGTCAGCAGGGATCATAGGATCCCAGCAAGATAAGCATCTAAATGTGTTTTGAAGGCATTCAAAGTAAGTACTTGAACCACCTCAGGTGGCAGTCTGTTCCAAACCTTGGGGGCTCAGACAGTGAAGAAGTTCTTTCTTAGGTCCAGCCTGAACTGTTAACAGCGGAGTTTGTGACCGTTTGATCTTGTCATCCCTTGGGGGGCTCTGGTGAACAGTCATTCCCCCAGATCCTGATGAGCACCCCTGATAAGCTTATAGGTGGCCACCAGATCACCCTAGAAAAGCGCAGACTCAGGGGTGATCTGGTGACCAGTATAGTCATAAATGGGACAAAAGTCTCCTAAATTTAATTGTAGTTTATTGAATTCTAGGAAAATCAAATGTAAGAAGGCAATATTCAGCCATGATTTATCCCCTGTGCAGTTCCACTGAGTCTGTTGTGCTTGTCTGGGAAGTAGCAGAGGGTTCAGTTTATCCCAGGTGTGTACTACATGTGATACATTTTGGAGTGCCACATTGCTGTTTCTTTGCAGGGGCCCTATGGAGCTGTTTAGATTTCACTGGGTGCATCCACACATGCAATTAATTAGAAGCAAAAAACTCTGGAACAGTTTGAGCTGGAGTAAACTACTCCTGGGCAGAGTGTCTACATGGGACAGCAATTTGAGCTGGGGTAGAGCAGTTTAGGTCAGGACCGGAGGCACAGCGGGGGGCCAACCCTGGGCTCCAGTTAGTGTCAGGCAATGGAGGGGCTGTCTGGGGCACAAGGGTGCTGAAAGTGCAGAGCCATATGGGAAGGCGGCAGGCAGGAATCTGGCCCCCTGCTGCCTGGGCTAACCGGGCACAATTTATGTCTGAGGTCAGCGTCCACATGTGTGTTTAATCACAGTTAATTACCTTGCCATAAGATAGTACTGTCCCTTACAATACTATCTTACACTGGCATTAATTAGTTTATTACAGCCTAGTAGCATTGAACATATACATGCTTTACTTTAGTCTACTCCACAGTTAAGCGCACATGTTGACATGTCCAGTGTTATGTTTCTGAATAATTTTTATGATGTTTGAAAACTGAGTTGTTCAACTTTGCAATGAAAAAGAATACTTTTAAAATTAATTCACAGAGCACAGTCCCACAGGGGTGATTTTTCTGTGTAGTCATCCCATCTTTCCTGTTGGGTTCTAAAATCATTCTTTTTTCATGCTCCATGCAATAAAACTTGGAGGCCTGTCATTACTTTTGAGCCTGTGACTTTATGGAAATGCAATATCTAAAATGTCTGGGAAAGGCCAGGAGAGACATAAAACAGGGTGGATGGAACTGAGCAAAAAAAGTCTAATAAAATGCAAAAGCTGATGTGTGAGGGGGTGCAATGTTATTCATAGCTAAATAACCATTGCACACCCTGTCACTCCTTTTTCTCTATGATGTGGGAGGGATGGAATAGCAGAAACTATGCAGCAAGTGGCCCATAAATGTTGAAGGAGCACATGTGAGCCATCTTGGTACAATTTCCTGTCCTGGCTAGATCTCTTTGGGTAAAAGAGAGTGTAACTGTGTGACAGAAAAATCAGAAATGCTCCTTAGCATCTTCTTCCATCAGCCCCGCCTGGTTTCCTATGGAAATCCCCATGGGAGTTTTTTTGATGTCACTGAGCACACCTACATGTGCAATTCATGCACATAAAGCTCACTGCACAGTGAAATACTGTGCAGTAAGCTTTTCCTGGGAACATGTCTACACGTGCATCCATTGGCATTAAATTTGTTCCCAAAGGGAGCAGCTCAGGGCTGGCCTACTCCTGCCCTCCTCTGTTCCCATACAGTAGCCAGGGGGAGCTCTAAGATCCCCCAGGTGCCAGCCCTGAGCTGGCAGGGGACACCAGGGTTAGGCCTGAGCTCTGGGTGGCTGCCCTGCCTCCCAGACAGCTGTTTGCCGGTCCTGTGTCCTAATCAGGACACCTTCCCAGCCCCCTGCCCTGATCAGCTAATTAGGGCAGGGGGCTGGAAAAGTATCCCCTCCCTTGCAGCTGTTCCCCAGCCCCCTCTCCCAATTGGCTGATCTGGGCAGAGGGCTAGGAATGTAGGGGGCTGGGAAACAGCCACGAGGGAGAGGACAATTCCCCCGCTGCCTGGCCTGACCGGGAGCAATTTGTTCTCAGTCAGCTGTCTACATGAGCAGTACTGAGCAGTAGCTAATGCCCAGTTAATCTACTACCTGTATTTGCAGGTAGTAGAAGACCACACATTAGACTAATTTACTGTGCAGTAGCTGCTGCGCACAGTTAAATAGTGACATCTTATTGCGCAATAGATTAGTCTTCTGTGCAGTAACGTGTCTCATGTAGACACACCCACTGTTAATTCCCATAGTTTTCATGGGCTGGGCTAAAGTATAGCTTCTTGTGGAGCTTCACAAGGTAAATAACTCCCTGAGTTCCATGATACTGTTTTTAGATGTCTCTGGTCACTGTTGTTCCCACAAGCTCCAAACACCCTTAGTCTTAATTATGCAACTGGAGTGAACTACATGCTATCCTCACTCCTGTGGACTTTTCCATGGAAGAGGATGATCCAGCTTGGTGCACTGTAGGAGAGGTTTTCACAGGAGCATAAGAGCTGCCAGACCAAAACAACGCAGTGGTTCATTTAGTCAGGTATCTTCTGCTGCTGACAGTGGCCACACCAATGTTTCAGAGTGTTACATGATTCCTTTTTATTCTATGCAGTTAACTAAGCACTTCAACTTTATTTGGTTTCATTTTCACCATGTAAATATAAAATAAGGCTCTGTACTTATGGCTGCAGAAAAATAACATGTCTTGTGTCCAGCACGGCAGAGACTTAGGTATGGGCTTAACTTTTTGCACAATGGGCAACCCCAATAAAATCAACAGAGGTACTAGCAATGCATAAAACTACATGCCTAATAGGGGTGTGAGAAACAAGCTGTATTTGATTCAGATTCGGCCCAAATCGGGGACAATGATTCAATTTGTTGATTCAGATCACTGTCCCCGATTTGATTCGGCCGAATCCAAATCTGAAGATTTGATGCTGATTCGGAGAATCAGCAATTTGGCCATAGACACAGCTTTAAATGTTTTTTCTACATACCTCGAGGTGTCAGGTATGGCTCATGAATGCTGCCATGCTGGGGTGGATGGAGCATTCCACAGAAGTGCGCCTCCCCCTGTACTTTTGGTCCACTTCTGGGTTCAGCAGGGAGTGCACAGGCCTCCCCCCATGTCCCTCCAGCTCAGCAATCAGCTGCGAGGGGACCTTGGGTGCCCCCCCAGACCCAGGAGGCACCAGTTGCCCAGCCAGGGGGTGCAGGGTGCCCCCCCGTGCACTCCCTGGTGAATCCAGATGTGGACCGGAAGTGCTTCTGGTCCAGTTCTGGGTTTGCTCCTGTGGGATGCTCCATTCACCCCAGCATCACAGCATTCACAAGCTGCCTGCTACCTTGAGGTATGTAGAAAAAACATTTAAAGCTGTGTCTATGTCCGAATCTCCGAATATTTCCAAATCTCCCTGAATCGATTCAGAGGGTTATGATTTGACTTGGAGAAATTAAAGGGTCTCCTGATTTGATTTGGATTCAGAGATTCAGCCACCAAATTGGGCTGAATCTCTGCCAAATCAAATCAGGGACTGAAGCTTCGCATAGCCCTAGTGCCTAATGCTTTTCAGGATTGAGGCCTAAATTGCTCTTTATGTATAGAGTTATATGCAAAATACTATGGTCAAAGAATGTTAAGGTTATAGAGCCAAGCATTCAAACCCTGTGTTTCTCTAGATTCCTTTACCATCTTCAGAGCTATCTGTCCACTCCTGAACAAGTTATATAGACACACACACACACACACACACCCTAACTTTAAGCACCTGAGTAATCCAGTTAATGTTAATAGATTTACTTACAACAAAAAGAGATAATTAACAAAATATATTTTTCCACTGGAAGAACCAAAACTTACACTCTTCTCAGAAATGCACCAGATTCAGCCATTCAGAGGGACAGTGATTCAATTTGATTCGATTCGATTCACTGTCCCGATTTGGATTCAGAGTTTTGGCGCCAATTCAGATTCAACCATAGACTATAATGGGGAATCACTAAAATACCTATAACTTTGTCAATTGTTTTCAGATTTGGATGAAAACATCAGGGATGGTAGCCCCTTCTTAGGGCATGAAACTTGCCAAGTTTCAAGTAGATGGGTGTAGGGGTTTCTGTGAAAGTGCACCTCAAACTGTTAAAACCAAAGCTCATATCACTTGTGTGTGTTAAGCCAGAGAGGGATGAAAACAGCAGGGATGGTAGCCCCTCATGTGAGTATGAGGCCTTCCAGGTTTCAGGCAGACTGGTGCAGGGGTTTCTGTGAAAGTGTACCTGAAGGTTCTGAAAGCAAATAAAAAAAGCAAATAGGTGCTGAGTGAGGAGGGTGGCACTCACTCCATCTGCATGTGGAGCCTGGGGAATTGCAGCAGCAGGAGGTTCACCTTCAAGAACACCAGCTTCTCCATAAAACCAGGATCCAAGGAGACGCATTGGGGTGTCAGAACATCATCAGCAATGCTGAACACCCTCTCGCTTGGAACAGGACAGGTGTCTTGGTGGACAGGACAGGTGTTCCCAGGCAACCATAGCCAGATCCTGCCACATCTGGCTGTGGGTTGTCCAATAGGCCGAGGGGTCACATTGCAGTGCCTCCACATCATCAGCGAGATATGTAGCCACCAAGGCCTCTGTGCTACCTTCTGGATGGTGGCATTTGGTGCCTCTGGACCCCAACATTGAAGCCATGCCCTTAGCCCACATTGCTAGCAGTTGTGGTGGAGAAGATTGATTCGTGCTTGGAGTGCTGGCATGGGACAGGAGATCCCCCTCTTCCACATCCCCCTGCTCTGCTCTTCTGCTTCCCTGTCCCTGTTCACCACCAGCACCTCCGTCCAGTGATCAAGGGTTTTGCTGCTGCAGATGCTCCCCTTCACTCTCAGGTCACACATGCCCACCAGCATGTGGACTGTACTGGACTGCAATGGATCCAGCTGTTTTTTGCCCTCCTTCAGCTACTTCACCAGTGCCTGCACCTGTGGTGAAAGTTTTCCTGCCTCAGCCAGGAACATCGATCCCCTGGGGCTTCTCCAATTGATTCTCAGGCTCCTTCACAATGGGGATCACCTCACAAAGGTGGGGTATCAGCAGCACTGAGGCTATTGGTGGCCTTGAATGGCTTGAGGACCACCAAGATCTGGGAGATGGTATCCCACTCAGCTCTATTAAGGGGCCCATGATCCCAATCTCCCTGAGGAAGGCCACCTCATGGATGGCCTTCTATTGCTTCACCAGCCTTTCCAGCATCAGGTATGTGGAGTTCCACCGAGTCTCCACATCCTGCATAATTTTGTGCTCCATGATGCTCAGCTCTGCCTGTTTCTCCCGCAGCATCTTGCCCCCCTTGATGCTCCGGTGAAAGTAGCCCACCACCTTTCTGCATTCCAAAATGTGCTCGCTGGTTGTGGTAATAATGGCACCATCACGGGGAGCCTTGTCCCCGTCCCCTAACTATGAGGTGGAACATCCACATAGCGGATGCCAACAAAGTTGGCATCATGCACCACCTTGACCACCTCCTTGCTCCCACTAGCAGAAGACTCATAACTTCCAGGAAAGAGGGTGCATCTATGTTTGGGGCAGAGGGAACTTGCAACTCTCTCTCTGCTCCCTCTCCCTCCCCTGCCAGAAGACCTGGCACCTGCCTTTCCAGCATGCTTCATGATGTTTGGTGTGCTGCAAAATGTGTGTGTGTGTGTGTGTATAATGTATGTAATATATGTTGTGCTCTCCTGCACAGTGCTGACACACTGTCTGGGAAAACACAGAAGGAAGACAGGAAGTTATTATAAACACAGGAAGAATAAGTTGAAAAGAATGGATAGGGATAACAGTAGGGATTGTAGGTAAGGGTAACAACTTACAGGAAAAGAGACTAGCTAGTAAGAGATTAAGCCTTTCAGATGTTGCTGCTCCAAGAGAGACACAGCTCACAAAAGACACAGCTTTATATGTTGTTTCTATGTCCCTCCCCCAAAGCACTGTGATTGGAAGGGAATTTGGAGAAAGATCACAATCACTTGAAGCTACAGCTGTCTTTCCCAGAGCAGTCTTTCCCCACCTCAGCCTTTTCCATATATGGAAGATCAACCCATCCCCCTCCCTCTTCTCAGTTTCTGTTTGCTACAAGGCTTCCGAATCTCCGAGTCTCTCCAAATTGATTTGGAGGCTTCTGATTCAATTCAGTCCTTTTAATGGGTCTCTCAATTCAATTCAGATTCAGAGATTCAGCTGCTGAATCAGGCCAAATCTCCTCTGAATCAAATTGGCTACCAAAGCTTCACACAGCCGTACTCTGCTGGTTCCAGAGTGGGGACTTCCATACTGCAAGTGAGAACCCTCACTAAGCTGCTGTAGCAGCCATCTCTCACTCAGAAATATGTGGCTGTCATATAGCTCTTTTACATCAGTAGTGCTTAAAGCATTTTACCAAGGTGATCCATGTCCTTATCCCCATTGCACAGATAGAGAAATTGAAGCACAAGCAGATAAAATAACTTGACCAAGGTCAACCAGCAGCCCAGTGGCTAAGTTAGAACAGAAACCAAGTCTCCTGAATCCTAGCTTAAGTTTCTATCCACTAGGGTACAAAGTAGGACATATGTTTTTGGCTACTTTGGAACTGATTCTGTAGGCCTGTGCTTAGAACACTCACCCAGGATGGAGGAAAGTAAAGTTCAAATCCTTTTTCTGTATCGGGTAGACCAATGGCTGCAGTCCACCCACATCCTGGTGAGTGCCCTAACTACGTAGCTATTAGCACTTTGAGGGTGAAATTCTTTGTCCTGGAAAACCTCCAAAAATAAGGGGTGGAGGGTCTATAGATGCAATCCCCCAACCTCTTTTTGCCAGCTCTGAGATATATTAGAGCTCCTGAGGCATGGCCCTAATTTATGCCACTGCTTTATGTTCTCCCTCTCACCTGATGTGAGAAAAAGATCAAGCATAGCTAGTGCATTCTGCCATTTCCCTTCATGTATCCAACATATCCTCCAGTATCTCAGGAAGATGTGTGGAGGTATCCTTTATAAGAGGCAGTTCTAATGGATAGTTTAACTGCACAGGAGACATTTTTTGCTGTGTATTTGTCCCAATGTAAGTCACTTGAGTGCTGCAAAGAAAATTACCCTAAATTTCTCTCCCCTTCCTTTGCAGTACCAAAGCAGAATACTGTCTGGCACAGCATTTGGAGGCTCTGGGGTGAAAAGCACATAGAACTGCAAAAATATTATTCTTTATTATCATAACCTCAGTGGAAGTTTCAGACTCTCTCCTTTTCTGTAAGTAAATCCAGCAGTTTGTTTGGAGACATCAGAGTTCACCCTCCCTGGATCCAGAAGATAGGGAACAGTGCTGATAGGAATGTTTCAGTTGAATATGGTAACTCCTCTGGGCAGTCTGATTGCTAATTTTCCTTTCCTTCTTTCCTCATTATTAACGAGGGGCACCTGGTCTTTGTTCTGCATGTTTCAGTAATGGCATTCTTCTGAGGCAGTTTGTCATATTGCAGAGGTTTTCTTAAAACTTTTCCAAATATTTAACTGAAATATTCCATTCTGATGCTTAAATGATTGACCTCTGCCTTTTTTGCAATTTCCCTACAAATTTGCAGACATTTTCAAAGTCTTTTGTTAGCCTTTTCTCTACAAAACATATGCCTGGGTTTTACAAGCCTTCTCTCATTGATCTTATTTTCAAAGCTTTATTTGTTTCTCTCCTCTAATCTTTTTTATTTTTTATTTTTTTTTGGATGAGAATTTTGAGTCCCAACGCTAGTGAAGGCCTTGCCAGAACTGAGTAAAAACCAAACTAATACACATATTTGAAGAAAAACATTTTTCTGGGCATGTCTACACAAGAAATTTAACTTTGCATTTCTATAGTTTACTGCAAAGTAAGCATGTGTGTCTACATGAGCACATGCTTACTTCGCAGAAAATTACCTTAATTCCAAGTAAATTTGTTATCTGCAAATGCAAGTAGCAAATTTACATGAGCTTAGTAATGGCGCCATATCACTTGTGTAGATGCCTGACTGGAAGCAAAATCTGTTGCCTGTAAGCTGTCCACCAGGGAGTGGGAGATTCCTTCCTGCCCCTGGGAGCTGCCTGCTGCCAGTGTGGGCTCCACCACAGGAGCTCAGGCAGGGACTATGTCCCCCTGCCCTGGCAGCAGGGAACTGCATGCCCCCAGCTCCAAGATTGTGATCAAGGAGTAGGGGCTGGGAGACCCTTATCTCCCATCCTGAGCCCCCAGCTGTGGAGCTGAGGTTGGGAAATAAACATCTCCCAGCAGTGGTCCGTGGTCACCGAGCCACTGCTGGGAGATAAAGGTCTCCCAGCCTGAGCCCCTGACGGCACAGCTCAGGCTGAAAGTTCCCTGCTGGCAGGGACAGGGGAGCCTGCTCCCTGCCCAGCTCTGCAATCACAGACCTGGGGTTGGAAACAGCCTGGGAAATTGTTCCCAGCTCCACAATCATGGAGTGGAGACTGGGAACAAGCTCCTCAGCCCCCACTCCTGGAAGCTCCCTACATGGGGACAGTTCCCTGCCCAGCCTGGAGCTTGCTGGGACCTGACCCTGACCTGGACAGTTCCCAGCCAGCCCCAAGCTGTGAAGCAAAGCACATGCAGCCTGAAGGTGGTTGGCGACTGTCCTGTTTTGGGCAGTCCCCCTGCAGCCCAGGCCTGGCTGGAAACTATCCTGGTCAGGGGCAGGTCCCAGCTTCATGCCCTGATTTGGGTGACTGAGGCACAGGGCTTGGAAAGAGCTGCAGGGATGGAGTAGGTCCCACTGGTGGATAGGTCCCAGTAGCTAGCTGGCCCACTGGTGGATTGGGGCAAGGGACTGGGTCATGCCCCTCCCCTGCAGTTCTTTCCAAGCCCAATGCCCCTGACCAGGGAGCCAGGGGCAGGAGCTCCCTGCTGCTGGAGCAGTGGGACATTGTCTCCGCCCCTGCAGTAGGCAGTCCCCTGGGGCCAGGAGACATCTGTTTCCTGGCCCGGTACTCCCGGGTGGGCCCTGAACTAGCACTCAGGGGAAGCCTGGAGCTTCCCCCAGTGGCCACAGGGCCCATGGCAGGGGTACAGGGAACTGGGTGCAAATTGTCTCCCTAATCTCTGAATGTGTAGACACCTACCCAAACACCCATACTCTAGCTTTGTTTACACTAGAGTAGATCTAGACTGGAGTAAATGCATGTGTAGATGTGCCCACTGTGTGTATACTGTGTGTGGCACCCCATGACTCACCCCTAAAACAAAACCCTTCTCTTTTTGCCTCTCCAACATACACAGAAGAAATATAACTTTTTAAGCTTTATTATTGCCTTCTGGGCCCATGCAGTCAGCTCAGAATCTGGGCTTAATTAATTAATCCTAACTGTCCATCACAGTAAAAGGAAATAATTACAGTTATATACTTGAATGAGAAATCCTGGCTCATCAGTGTGATGCAGTGATTTTATGGTTGGGTAAGTTTCTATTGTCTTCATCTGGAGATGATTTTAAAAAGATCAAATAATGAATGTAAAAATACTATGGAAATTAATTGAAAAGATTATTTGGAAATATATTTGTTGAATAATTTTTGTGATTTAGTTGGCTATAATTAACCAAATTCACCTGAATATTTTTTTTTTAATATTACTAAGTTCACTACAATCCATTATTTGAAGAATATTAATTGACATTCTCTATCTGAGGTCTGGAGTGATCTTAACTGGATGACTCATGAAGCCTGATTACTTAGAGTGTTCAACATGAACCTGACTCATCTCAAGTATCAGCATTTCAGTACTTTATTTCTTAATGGTCTACTATGATAAACATCTGCACTTAGAAGATCAGTTTGCATGGAGAAACTTGTAGGTGGTTTCAGGCCCTCTTGTTTGAGTGGGTGTAACCAGAAATGGTTACCATTGAGTTGTTTAGGGCCTTAATCTTGCTTCTGTTAAGTGAGGGGCAAAAATCTTTCTAGCATTAGTGTTCCAAGATTAAACTACTGGGATTAGCTTTGTCACATCCAGACACTGGGTAACACTTAAGGGTCACTCAAAGAATTTGACTATTGAAGACTGCAGTAACCTGTTTACTTTAGGGCAAACTTTTCCTTGGCATAACCCCATTTCTTCAGCATGGCCCCTCACCCTCCAGGTGCCCCTCACTCCCAACCCACAGCCCCCTGGCCCTGCTGGTGCTTCTCACTCCAAACCCACAGCCCCTCACCACCCAGGTTCCCCTTACTCCTGACCCACAGCTCCCTGGTCCTGCTGGTGCCCCTCCTAACCTGCAACCCCCCACAACTCCCAGGTGCCCCAGAGCCAGGGTCACCAGCCTCCTGATCCCCATCCCCCAGCAGCGCCCAAGCCCTGGCTGCCTCCCACAGAAGGCAGCAGTTGCTGTGGCCAGAGCAGAGTCTGGAGCCCGGTTCCTGCCCCCTCACCCATCCTTTCCCCTGTGGGTGGCATGGCCAGAGTAGAGCCCATTGGGGAAGGATGCAAGCTGCTTGCTGTGGGCTTGAGGCTTCCTGACTTGGCATGAGAGGGAGCACTGTGCTGCCAAAGCCACCAAGCTGAGGTGCCCCCTGCCCTCCTGGCAGCAGTGGGGGCACAACTCCATGCCACCACTGCTGCCACACCTCACCTTAGTGGTCATGATCATGTGATGCTCCCTCCTGCACTGGGTCCAGCCCACTGGGCTGCAGAGGTGGCTCCCACCTGGAGCTGGTTCAGCCCTGTTGCAGCCCCACACCCCACTGTGGGCATGGAAATCTCAAGGGGATGTGACCCCAACCATTGATGTTGCAACCCACAATTTAGGAACCACTTCTTTAGGGGCTTCCCAGTTGTAAAAGGACCATGCCCCAGTGGTGGCCGTGACACCCCCTGGTGGCTACGTGGATCCTGTCCCAGGATACTCTCATTTCTCTCACCTGCCATGCCTTGATGGAATTATTTTTCTGTTGTAAAAAGGAGGCTGCCCGAGGGTCCCTGAGTGAGCCTAGCCCAGCTCCACCTTGCCCCCGGGCATTCAGCTGTGGCCCTCTCTCAGGCACCTGTTGCCTTATGGCCTATGTATAGCCTCCATCAGCCATACACATGCCTTGAAGATGTTATTCTAGATTCATGTACCAGCTTATATGGGCTTCAGCCCTGTTGGCTTTAGTCTGCTGGTTACTCTTTGCTGTTGACTGCCAGCATAGACTCACTTCTTCTAGCCGAGCTTCTGAATCTCAGCCTTGCCCTTGCCCTTGCCCCATCTCACTCTGTTCATTCCCTCAATCCTATCTCATTCTGCCTGGGGTTCAGGCCCTGGCCTTCACAGCTGGAGACTGACCCTGACTGGGATGAAAATCTGAAGCACCTCCCAGGCACCCCTGTGTCTCCTCTTGTCCTCCTCTCCAGCCATTAGCAAACCCACAGAGTCTTCCACAGAGTTTCAAAAAGCCCAGTTTTCATTCTAATATTAAACAAAACTTCAAAATATTAGGAAAATTCCATTTCAATAAGCTGTACTGGGGCCCATTCATTTATGCCAGGAGCAAGTAAAGATTTAGCTGTTTTAATGTCCTTTAGTCTTTGCTGCCAATTCCCTCTTCTTGCCATGCTCTGACATCTGAGATTAATGTAGGCGTGCAAATTATCTTTGCCTGGACTTCCTTGCTGACTGAGGTCAATGTCTTCTCAGGTCAGAACTCCTAACTTTAAAGAGGTCTTGGCATTTTCTGTCCAACAGACCTCTGCCCCATGACCTTCAGTGCAAGTAGAAAAGGTGTATGCCTCATAATTCATTGCACATTAAACAACATAGAGTTAGCTGAGTCAGCACTCCAACACTGGAACTTTTGCCCTAGCTATTAACACTGGTAAGCATATAGTTACAGTTTTACCTCAATCATAACTGCGTTCAGCAGCTGTATATAGGGGGAACATAGATAACAGGAAATAGACAACTAGATGATCTATCCATAAGGGTCAATATTGCTTCTCAGTCAAAATTTGTCTCTTGGATCAGCACATCATGCTTGACATAGACACAATATGTGCTGTAGGCCTGTGTGAATAGGGAATTATTCGATTCAGATTCAGCCAATTCAGAGGACAGTGTTTTGATTTGGAGATTTGGATTACTGTCCGAAATCAATTTGGCCAAATCAGCTTTGGAAAATTCAGTGCTGATTTGGAGAGGTTTGGAGATTAGGCCATAGCCTATAATGGGGAATCACTGAAATACCTATAACTTCATAATTTTTTGGCAGATTTGGATGAAAATAGCAGGGATTCCTGCTATTTTCTGGTAGGCTTCATTCCCATCTGAGGGAATGAAGCCTACCAGGTTTCAAGGAGATAAGTAGTTTCAAGGAGATAAGTGCAGTTTCCCAGGGGTTTCTGCGAAACTGCACCTCAAACGGCTGAAAATAAAACTCATGACGTGTGTGTGTTAAGGCAGATTTGGATGAAAACAGCAGGGATGGTAGCCCCTTCTGAGGCCTTGAGGCCTGCTAAGTTTCAAGGAGATAGGTGCAGGGGTTTCTGGGAAACTACACCTCAAGGGTTGACAAGCAAAACTCGTGACGTGTGACTTTATGTGTGTGTGTGTGTGTGTGTGTGTGTGTGTGTGTTAAGGCACAGCAGGATAAAAACAGCAGGTATGGTAGCCCCTACTGAGGCCATGAAGCCTGCAGCTTTCAAGGAGATAGGTACAGGGGTTTCTGGGAAACTGCACCTCAGGGTGCTGACAAACAGAACTTGTGCCATGTGTGAATTTCTGTGTGTGTTAAGGCACAACAGGATGAAACCAGCAGGGATGGTAGCCTGTAACAGGGGGCTTCTCAGCACTCAGGCAGAAACAGTTCACAAACGGACAGAAAGGCTGCAGACAGAGGCTTATGTGCTGTTTCTACGTCCCTCCCCCAGAGCACAGTTATTGGAAGGGGACTCAGGGAAAGATCAGTCACTGGCCAGCTACAGTTATCAGTTTGTCCCTCTCCCACCCCCTTCCTATTCTCAGTTTCTGTTCCCCTGAAAGACTGCCTTTTAAATTTCTGAATCTTTTTCTGAATCTTTTCTGAATTGATTCAGAGGCTCCAAATTGATTCAGAGGCTCCAAATCGATTCAGAGGTTTTGTTGGTCTTCTGATCCGATTTGGAGTCAGTGACTCAGCCTCCAAATCAAACCGAATCTTCTCTGAATCAAATTGGTGGCTGAAGCTTTGCACACCCCTAATGTGTGTTCTATAGCTGGGCAAAAAATGTCTGCCTGCTATATAGGTGGGCAAACAGAGACCCCAGAGGCTGAATAGCATATTTGCAGACATGCCACAAACCAGAGCAGAGACAAGAGCATGATAGTAGCATATAGATGCTCAATTCTGCCCTGTGACTTAAGCACTCCTTGCCATCTAGTTGGACTACAAGTAACATGGCACCATTCTACTTATACTTTGTAGAAGTGTCAGTTACATTGCAAGGTTCAGGGCTGGGGAGAAAATAGGCTTGGGGTGTCCTAATTCCATGTCCTGTCCTAACCACTGGACAGCCTGTCAGTTTGCTAATGGCTAGAGGGGAGGACAGGAGGCAACACAGGGGTGGAAAACACTTTTTGGAAACCACTGTTTAGGGCCTTCTCAGGAGCATGTTCCCCAGTTGTAACAGGACCATGCCCCAACAGTAGCCGTGACACCTCCTGGTAGCTATATGGCTCCTGCCCCAAGGTACCCTTCTTCTTTCTCTCTCCAATTTCACAGCTCTATTCTCTTAA
>NW_017729017.1:13266720-13283131 GCF_001723915.1 Gavialis gangeticus | reverse complement strand
GAAACCACTGTTTAGGGCCTTCTCAGGAGCATGTTCCCCAGTTGTAACAGGACCATGCCCCAACAGTAGCCGTGACACCTCCTGGTAGCTATATGGCTCCTGCCCCAAGGTACCCTTCTTCTTTCTCTCTCCTGCCATGCCTTGATGGACTTATTTTTCTGTTGTAGAAGGGATTCTGCCACAGGGTCCCTGAGTGAGCCTCCAATCTTATAATATCCTTCTAATTCAGAGTGGTGGGTGCAGAAAGTATTATATGTTAGGAGCATAGCTCAGAACTTCTCACATCTACCTTCAGGCAGATTTAGGGGGTAGTAAGTGCAGTGATTAAGCTCCAGAATGATAACTGGTTAACAGACACTTCAGTATCCTGACATCTGACAAGTAAACTGAATGAGATTCAGGATAATAATTAAAGCAGAGTGAAGCTGGAGGAAACTTCTCTGAAACATACCCCTAAGAGAGGGAGGTCTGGGGCTGGGGTATTATCTCAAGGTAGGTATCTTACACTGCTTTTAGTAGAGGAAGCTTTTAGCAGAGGAGGGGATGCTGGAGTCCTATGCAGTTCTACCCCTGGCTCAAATCTGTGCTTGAAGGAGAATGAGAAAGCCTAGTTAGTTCCCTGGTTGTTCCCCAGCTCTGTCAAATGCTTTCCTTTCTCCAAAGTTCCAGATGTTTCCTATAAAACCCACTGTCTGTAGGGCTCCCCATAAATCTCATAATGCTTTCTTTTCCCAGACAGCATTGTGTAATATACAATATAGTAAATTCCTGGATCTTTAATAAGACATAAGTACATAAATATGTGTGCCTAAATGTCTGTGGAAACCTACTCTTGCAGATGTGAAATAGAGAAATGGGAGAAGGAAAAGGAATAGCTAACACAGGCCAGGGTAATGCAGTGGCAACTCACAAGCATTGTAGAATTTGTCAAAGATACCTTGTTCCCTGGATTGGGATATCCAAGAGAAAATCCTTTTGTCCCAAATTCTGTTCCAGTTTACTACATCAATAAAGAGTGGACTGCAACCCTGAAAATCATTCTCTGTTATTATTTTTATTTCATTCAAATAAATATATTTTGAATGACTATAAAACACAAGGCACCTTATGGTCCTTTTCACCCCCATATTTTAAATGTCATCTGTAAGTACTTTAGCTGTTAACACTAAACCCAGCTGTTATGCCTCACACTCAGGTTATAAATATTATTATTGTATTCTAGTAATTTCTGTAAACCTGGGCTGAGGTTGAAGCCCATCAGGCAATGTACATAGTGAGAGGTAGACCTTTCTCCTCAAGGAATTTACAGTCTAAACAGATAAGTCATCAAAGAATGAGAAGAGACAGTTACAAAGAGGTGAAGTGACTCACCCAAGCTTGCTCAGAAGTCACTTGCAGACCTAGGTGTAGAATAACATAGTGTTGATTCTATTTGGAAGTGCATTCTATGTGGATTACTAGAAGTCTGCAGCCCATCATGGAGTTAGAGCATATCAGCTGCTGCACAGGCTGGGGCAGCAGCGGCTCCCCACCTTCTTGTGAAACCCTCTCCTAGTGAACATTTGTCTATGTCCTGGTTTGCATTGGCACTGGTGGAACAAGTGGGACCAGTAGACTAGATACTTTTATTTCTTTTGAATCCTCAGAAAGATGTTTTATGAAAGATAAAATCATAATGTAGTTTATGCAAGAACTCTGCTTGCCCCAAAGGTTTCCTGATTAAAAAGAGTAAGGTTCCTTCCTGGGTGTTGACATTTATCAGATTTGGTATCACTGTGGATTGTTCTGCTACTTTAGTCAACAACAATATTCATATCGGCAAATTTACACATGGCATGTTTGTGTAATATGAAAAAATATTATTTAGCTCTCCCAACAGCCAGAAGATCCCTCTTGGTGATGCCCTTACAGCGCAGAAAGAAGTCAGCATATAAATGAAAGATGTCTTCCAATTGTTAAATGTTGTCTCCATCCTGTTTTCCATTGCTTTTCTTGAACAGAAGTTACAGTTTATACTCAAGTAAAGCTCCTACTGAAGTCTTTATAAGGACTGCAAACTGAAGTCCACAATAAAGACCATAGACAATGTTTTGCCCAAGTACTTAGGTCTTATACAGCACTAATGATGTAATCTCACACGTATATCTCCTACATTCTTCATATATAATTGCTTTTATCCTTGGGATCACGACACAAAGCTGCATTATGATTTCTATGGAGACCGTTTTATGTTAGAAAATTCGGGGTATCTTTCATAAGTTACTTAAAATCTGTGATTCTGGTTATCAGAGATATTTACTTGGTCAAAGGATATTCAAATATGGAAAAAATAAGCATGTATAAATATATGCCTCCCATACCTGTAAACTTGTTCCCATATCATTATACATGAAACCAGATTCCCTTCTGAATTAAAGCACTCTGCTGGAAGGTGAAGTAATTCCCAAAAGGCTATGGAATTATTACACTGCTCACTGGTAGAAATATAGGCCATTAAATTAATCTTTCCATAAGTTTATTAAGGGCTGGGTTCTGCAGATGTTTTAAGCACATCAGTAGTTGGTTTCCAGTCAGTGGGGGTATTCACATGAGTAACTTGCATACATACTAAAGTGTTTTGGAGGCCCATGCTCTATGGTATATTAAAAATGTTGTTTTGTTTGACACTGCTTGCAAAATACAGTACTTTTACATATCCTGATTTAAAGGTGACCTGCAAAAGGAAAAAATGTGATGTGCCTTTTTGCTTCTTTCCTTTGGGCAAAATAATATGTGGAAGCATTTTGTTGGAGTATTCAATGTTTATTTATCTCCCCCCCTCCTTTTAATATAAAAAATTATCAGATCCTATTGATTTTTTAAAGACTGAAGTGATTAGAAAACTAGTGAAATGATCAGAGATGAGCAAAAAGCTTGCTTTTGTTAACACCTATATGAGTCTGTGACTAAACAGTATTTCAGAAAAAGGAGCTTTATGTTAAAATGTCCAACTATCACTCAGTCAATTAAGGCATAAAAGTACCTCTATACATCCTCTAAGAACCACCCCAAGTTCTGCAAAATCAGAAGAAACCAGAGTAGACATTCAAAACATTACAGGTGATGATGCAAAAATAGACACATGTGAGGTAAGGGAACCTTTGAGAGAAAAAAATGTCAGGGTTTAAGACAATTAACTTTTTAAGTAAACCTTAAAAACTTCATCTTCTCAAATATAGGGAGAACACAGGTAACTGTTAAAATTAGAAGATTTTAAATCTGCAGGTCTAGAAAACTTCCATTCAGGAGTCTTACAAGATCTGGTTTAGGAGCCATGTGAAATGTTATTTTCAGTAAGTCTTAGAACACTGTGGAAGTTCTAGATGACTGGAAGAGAGTTAAAGTTGTACAAATATTTTAAAAAGGAAACAGAACAGCTGAGGTAATTATAAGCCTGTCAGCTTGATATCAATCCTAGGTTAAGTAATAGGATGGAAGATTCTGGCCTTAGTTAATAAAGAATTCAAGAAGGATAATATTATTAATGCCAGTCAACAGGGAGTTAGGGAAAAAATGTCTTGCCCAAGTAACTTAATATATTTTTGATAATATTACAAGTTTGAGTGATAAAGAACAGAGAGTTAATATAATATATTTAGATAGCTATGAAGCATGACATGGTACCAAAAAGTACTTTGAATGAGAACTAAAACAATATACAAATCAATGTGGTGCAGGTTAAGTGCATTAAAAAATAAATTAAATGAGGAATCACTAGTGATGGCCTGTATTTCTAGGGAGTCCCTCAGGTATCAATTCTTGGCCATAGTCTATTTAATATTTTAATAGTGACCTGGAAGAGAGCATAAAATAATTACCAATAAGAGTTTACCAATGACACAAGGAATGGAGGATGGGTAAAAAACAGAGGGAAAGTCTTGGATACAAGAGTTCTGGATCACTGGGTGGGCTGCTCACAAACAAACACTAAGGAGTAAATCCTTTTTCACTTTATGGCCTTAAGTGGCATCTACACAGCTGTGTAGCTGTAGTTTTGCGCACTTATGCAGAGTTTGTGATTGAGCTCTGGTTGTGCAAATTCAGACAACTCTGGTGCACAGCTGCATGGCAAAATAGGATCCCCCAGATACGTGTATAAAGCCTGGTAAGTCCCAATTTGTAGCTGCCCAACACCCATAACTAACACTTATTAGTCAGCCTTTTATTACTCAGTGATCAGGGCATCTGCTAAGGGAGCTGGAGAACCAAGTTCTAGGCCCACCTCACCCACAGGGTGTTTGTATCTCCTGCCTCCCATCACAGTGGTCTAACCACTGAATCCTTCTGTAACCCTCCTCTTGAAGGTGGCGCGTAGGCAACCAAGAGAGGGAGATAAGTGGGGCTAGGAGGCAGAGGAGAAGCCAGAGTGTGTGTGATTCAGTGAGATACACGTGGCCCCGGATAGGTGGGGTCCTTGGGTTCTAAGCTAAGGCAGAGAGATTGCCAGTGCTGCACATCAGTTTTATCTAATGAGTATCAAATGCAAGGTACAATGGGCCAACTTCAAGAGGAAGGTTGGAAAGGCCCCTGGATAATTTCTAGTTTTATGGTCTTATGGATACAACACCCTGAAAATGTTGAGTGAAGGAGTTCTGGGGGGTCCTTCTCCCAGAGTGAGGTGAGTACTCTTCACTCTTCACTCTTAAGTTAGACTATTAGACTACATCTTACTCTTCCACTTTATTTCTGGCCTTCCACCTGCAGGGTGATTCTATTTTTGCCACAGGATGTGATAGTATTTAGCCCTAAGTGTTTATATTCATATTATGTAAAGTCACACACTAGAAACAAATAATATAGGCCACACTTATAGAAAAGAGGTATTTATCTTGAGAAGGGGTGACTCCAAAAATGGTTTAGAGATCCTAGTAGATAGCCAGGTGAATGTGAGCTCCCATTGCAATGTTCTGGACCAAAAGGTACGTGAAATACTTGGATGTATGAATAAAGAAATATCAAGCAGGAGTTAGGAGCTTATATTAACTCTGCATAAGGCTCTTAGGCAACTGCTTCTAGACCAATATGTCCAAGACAAATACCCACAGTTCAAGAAAGATAATGATAAATTGGAGAGTGTTCAGAGAAAGATCACAAGAATGATTTAAAATGGGAAGTCTGCCCAGTGCAAAACTTCAGGGGCTAAATCTAGTGAATTTATCAAAGAAGCAATTGAAGGGCTATTTAATCACAGTTCGTAAGTGCATACATGGAAAACAGAAAGTTTATGAGAAGGTTCTTCAATCAGTAGATAAAGGAACAGCAATAACCAATGGGTGGAAATTGAAGCTAGGCTAATCCAGACTAAAAACAAGGTGCAGATTTTTGCCACCACTGGCAATTAAGTACTGGAACAGTTTGCCAAAATCTAAGGTTGATTCTACATTACTGAGAACTTCAAAATCAAAATTGAATGCGTTTTCTTAATTTCATGGTCTAGCTCAAGTTAGAGTTAATACAGCTTGGTACACAGGAGGCATTCTTGTTTTGTCAAAGGAAGTCCAAATATATCAAGAGTGGTGAATCAGTGTATCTTCCTATCTACCTTAACTTTGGTCAAAACCAGTGGTATGCAACATTTTGAAGCCGCAGCCTTGAACAACCATTCTTAGGTCTAATCCAGCTGCTGCTGCTGCTACCACCACCTTCCCCTACAGCCACTTCTCCCCAGGTTGTCTAAAATGCAGAGATTGAACTGATAAGGAAATGAACAGACATTTGATTCAGGAAATGCAGCCCCATGCATGCAGTGGCTCAAGCCAGAAGCCAGGGGGTGCTAGAACATGCCTGCCAGCCACCACCAAAGGGAAGAGAGCCCTGCAAGTCTGCTGCAGCTTGCTGCTGCAGCGCCCCTCCCCCTCCCCTGGGTAAGAGGCAAAGAGCGGAAATGCAGTGGGAGAGAAGCAGCGCCCCAGGGCACACTTTGTCTCTGCCCACCCATGCATACTCCCTGTGACCTTTCTAAGTACCCCTAGGGGTATGCTTATTCCCGGTTGACAACTCCTGCACTAGGGGCTCAGAAGGAAGGTCCATTCTTCCGAATCTGAGGTACAGTACAGACTCCAGGGCTAGGGATGGACATTCAAAAAACCAGAGCCTGAAATGATTCAATTATTTCAGGTTAGTCTAACCTGGCTAGGCTAAATCACAGACATCCCAAACATGCAGGCACATGCCTGCAGTGGCTCAGGCCTGAAGCCGGGGGGCACTAGACCAACCCTCCATTCCCTTCCGCAGTGTTGAACTGAAGGGGGCATGACCAGGCCCTGGCAGGATGGCCTTGTTAGGGAGGGGTTCCCCCCCTACTCCGACCAGCCCAGCAGGGAATTAATGACACAGTGTTTATCACACCTAACTCAGTGTTTATCACCCCTTTAAGAAAACAGCAGAGGGATATGACCAGCTACCTGTTGATTCTGCCTGTGTCCCGTCTGCTACAGCAGGGACCATAGCCAGCATGTGGTCTTCTAGCTAATACACAGACATCTCTCAGCAAGGTAGAGGGGAGTGGAGAATTCTTGCTTATCAGGGTGTGATGAGGACGGGGAGGGAAGTAGCCTGCAGTGTCTGCCGGAGCTCCAGCCAGGGAGCAGAGGGGAGGGACCAGCTCTGTTGTGGAGCAGAGAGCCCCACCCAGCCCAGAGAGTATGCCAGGATGCTGGGGGAGTCTAGTTTAACTTAAAACAGGAAGGGGTCTGGGACAGACATTGCATAAACCAGTTTGACCCAAATCAGTTAAGTCTAATATTACATACAACCAGGTTTATCTCAAACCAGTTTTAGCCATTTTCAAACTCATTTATGTGCACTGAATGTCTTTCAGCTTGCAAGATTGGCCCCTACAGCTGGGAGGAGAGTCCATTGTAGCACATGATAGATGCAGCCCCTACAAAAATAAGTTGCTTCCTTTTTAAGTCCTTCCTTACTGCTCACCTCATATTCATAATAGGATGATCAGTGGAACCAAAGATGTGGCTGTTACTTTAAAGGATAAATTAGTTTGACTCTTAACTCAATAATTAAAACTGTTGTAGCTATAAACCTGCAGGGATAATGTACTATTATTATAGTCATTTGTTTCAATTAAATGCTTACTGATTTTACAATAGCAACTGGGCACCTGTGTGAGATGTCTTGTTCAGAGTAATAGCTATCTCAAATTCCAGCAGAAATTTGTCACTGCACTAGAGCATTTTACATATACCATGAAAGTTTATTAGGAGCAGTTGCACATCAGGAAGAGGAGTGGTGGCAACTGGGGAAATACATATATATATTATCAGCTTCTCTCTGTCTTTCTAAAGTAAATCATCTTGAAATATCTCAGCTATGGTGACGTGTTTACATTTAAACTTCAGTACAGAAAAAGCCTGCTGGAAAAACAAAGCTTCAGAGCTGTTCAGTGAATTTCTCTCCCTGGTTGATTGTGATTGCAATGGCTTGTTCCCAGAAATAAGCCTAAGGAGACATAATCTACAACAGAGTTGGGGATTGTCAGAGGATCCCTCGAATAATCTGCTGTTGAAATAGTCACTCTTCCCTCACGGTGATATAGTTTTTAGTTAGCCACAGACATAGAAATGTATACCTTTGTGGAGAATATTTGAAAATATAAGAATTTGCCTTTTGAGACAAGCTGCAGGAATTCGTCATAGAATACCTGTCAAGTTGGAGTTTTCTCCTTACCTACTAGTATGTATGTTGCTTTTCGTGGAGGTTGGTTAAGGATAGACAACTTGTCTGCTTTGATATCTGTGGCTCATCTCATCTTCCATCACCTTTAAGTGTTTACACAGCAATTTTTTATCAGGTACACAGGGCTTGTTAAAGCTAGGGAAAATCATCTGTGTGAAGTCAGGGTTAGCTAACACCTTTTTGCAAACTGTAGTTTTGCCTCTTTTTGCTTAGCAAAATTAGAATCTCTTGGAAGGCAAACTTCTCTCCAGTGTTCTGTGTGTGGAGCCTTCATTGACATGAAACTAGTGGCTGTACATGAAGAAGAGGTAAAATATACTATAGAGATTATTTGGAGGAAAAGTGGTTTGTGAGGAGGATGTTACCTTCTGTATGGTATATATAGGGATCTGACTTCCAACCACCAAAGCATGATTGTATCTGAGGTACAAAATGACAGCAGTTATAACAACACAAGTCACATACACATCAGTTTAGGGGCAGAAAGAAAATGCCATAAAGAAAGAAACAGGGACCATAATGGGGTAACTGTCAGGGCCAGGCACCAGGCTGGCCTACCTCCCTGTCTAGGCAATCTGCCTTCCTACACTCACCTGCCACACCTTGATGTAAACAATAAATTGTTTATTTTTAAAACAAGAGGCTGCCCATTTTAAAGCCCAATGCCAAGGGTGTATTACAGAGCTCCAAACTTGCCCTTATACCATGTTCCA
Organism: Gavialis gangeticus; assembly: GCF_001723915.1. Classification (NCBI taxonomy): domain Eukaryota; kingdom Metazoa; phylum Chordata; order Crocodylia; family Gavialidae; genus Gavialis; species Gavialis gangeticus. The sequence goes on along the minus strand of NW_017729017.1, from coordinate 13,274,687 downwards.
AGCCTCGCAGATGGCACCCAAATGTTCTGCTACTCCCCTGGCCCTTTTCTGGGCCTCTCTGGCCTCTGGCTTAAAATAGGCCTCAAGTATCCGCAGATGTGCATGGGCCTTTAACTCATGCCCCTCACTGAGGCCTCTCCTCCAACTATCCTGGTCAGCTTCTGTGTAGCCCTTCTTCAGGACCTACTCTACACTGCTGCCAGGTGCGGTTAGTCTACTCAGCACCTGTGTAGCCCTTCAGACCATCTTAGGCCCTATGCTACACGGCTGCCAGGTCCCTACAACTCTGCCCTTTCACTGGGGCCTCTCCTCAGGCATCTGATGACTTACAGGTTTAAACCACTAACAGCCTATGGCTGTTCAAGCATCTGTCCACTTACCCGAACCCTACCTCAGGTCCCATGCAGTGGGCCTGGGACCCTGTGCTTTTCTGTTGGGGTGTGCTCCCCTAGCCTTTCCCCTCCATGAGGTAACCCATAAGGCAGTGGGGGCTGAACTTTCTGGCATCCCATACTCTCCCTTCACTGGGGAGGCACAGGTGTGGCTTTTCCTGGAAGCTGCTGTGCCAAAAACTCCCCCATCACACCATCCAGCCAGGTGTAGTTTTAGGTCATGCCCAGGACCAGGAACTGCCTGCCATCCCCATAGTTCCTACCCTGTCCTCTGGGTGTTTTGGAGCAGTAGCTCCAACTGGGCAAAGTTCTGCCTCTGGCTGCTTGCAGCAACTGCTGCTGGCTTTCCTGCTCAACCCTGGTCTTATGGCTAGCAGCTGAGCCCTCTTCCCCAGTCAGGTAGTCTCCTGCTGGCCATGTGACTCCTGACTATGGAATGCTGTGACTTGCAGGCTGCCCCTGCTGCCTGCTCAGGCCGTTTGAGTGGCAGGCACCACAACAGGACTTTTAGATAGAACAAAATTACCAAGGGAAAATTCAGCCAGTGCTTGGGCTATCACCTTGAGTCTTGCAAAACAAGGCCAGAAGTGGTAAAACAACTGAGTTATGCTGTTCACTGTGAAAGAATTCTTGATCCCACTCTCTGTAGTGTGATGCTGCTTAGAATAAGAAAATACTGTCTATTTGGACCGATTAGGTAGTGCTGAACTGCTTTACTGCAGGAAAGAGCTGCCTTTTACCCATGAATTTTCTGGAAGTTAACATAAAACTACATTTGATACATTTAAAAACATTATCTTTACTGCCATTTTCCAATTCCCAAATCAGAATCTTTACTGCTTCTAATGGTGTTTTGCCACTCATGCTGCAGAAACAGATTACCATTTTCCCTGTAAATAAAGAGTTTAGAGCATGTGTGACTTGTCAACCTATTTTTCTTTCCTTTAAGAGGATTAACAGAACATTTATATGCCTGATATGCATATTCATTAAAAAAAACCTGAACTACTGTGAAAAAGGAGGCTGTCTTTGAGTTAGCACAGCCTTTGGGACTCTGTTAAGTAAGATGCACTTAATTACTTTAGCAACTACTACATCACATTTTACTCATATTTCCTCTGAGATGCATAACATCTTATAAGCAGAGGCAGCAAATGTGTCCTTTGGAGACTAAAATTTTGCATTTCCATAGTGCTTTGCTATTAGGATGCCAATGCCCTTAATAAATATAAAGGGCCAATTTCTCCCCTCAGATACTCACACAGAGATTCTATGTAAATCGTTGCAAACTACGTGCACACTTTGGAGGCAGAATTTAAAGTATTGCCTTCATTTTGTACAGATCTAGGATTAGTACCTAACTACCTTATGACCCAAATCTGTGCTTTGTTTTACTCACTACTACACTATCTTCTCACCTTTCCATTTTTAACATCTTAGTGATGATTATTTAATTATGAATGTATTTGCAGATGGCTCCGTAGCAGCAGTCTGTGCCTCATAGTGCATACATGCATAGACCCTGCCCCAGTGAGCCTACGATGTAGATTGCATTCAACATGACAAGAAGCATGGAGGAGATTACACCAGGGAAATGAGAGAGGCTTACTCAAGAGAAGGTGAAGAGACACTTCCTGTGGCAAGACAGCCGTTGTCTTTGTCATCTTGTTTTATTTTTGGTTTGTTCTTGTATCTGTATTTGTCATTTATTTAGGCTAGAAGCAAGTTAGGCTATTTTAGGCAGGTGGACCATTTTTTGAAGAGATTAGAAAGGCTGGAGCCTCAGAATCCTGTCCCTGAGCCTTTCCTGAGTAAAGACTTCTTTACTCGCCAAATGTGGCCAGTGGATATTATTGATAAAACACCAGCTGTTAGAAAGTGCCTGGAGACCATCAAAATCATTCCTGTCCTCTAATAAAAATATCAGCAATTGTGATAAACAGAAATAAAAGTAGGTCAAGGAAAATGAAGGGAAACGGGCATGCAGGGGCAGTTTCAGGACTCATTTTAAAAACTATTTTTATAAGAAGGAAATCAATGTGAGTGACAGATAGCAGATCAGATCCTGCAGACATGAATAGCCCACAGCATTTAGTACAACTGATCACTGGGTACAAGAGTGCTGACACTGCATACCCATGTAATTCAGGGCCTAGTTATAAGTGGGAACTCTCCGTTATTAATGTAGTCAATAAGGAGATTAGAAACAAGAATGTTGCCTTCTGTGTTCATTATTGTTATTCAGATAATTACTTTAGTGAGTTGTTGAAGATTGAGAGAGAAAGAAGGAAGGAGTGAAGTAGTGAGGAAATGAAAGTAAAGGAAAGAGAAAAGAAGGTAAGTGGGAAAAGGAATGTCTTGAGAAAAAAAGTACGCAAATACTCCTGTGCTGAATAGTAGAAGCTCCTGGAAACAAGAGAAATCCTTTAAATGCTTATTACCCAGAAGGGTCTTCCTGTCTTTGATTAGGACTAAGGAAACCTTCTCTGCTTTTCCATGATTCTGTGACTTTCACCTCCCATTACTGAAACACTTTCTACTTGAGCAGCTCCAGATAGTGTCCCCAGCCTCAGAGGTATTAGAAGTATTTGGCCCTTGGCCTCCATTGCTCATCTTTGACTAGGTGCTAGTTAAAATGTTTTAATTCTGCAGATGTTGGGAGACATTTAAATAAGCTGCCTCTTGCTGTTTTACTGCAATAGTTGATGTTACCATCTACATCTGAGATCTCTGAGCTGGGTGGCAGGACATGTTCTGTTGATAACCCACCTGTCTGTCCCTCCTTTTCCCATTTTTGGGCTCTATTCCTTCTTTTCTGTGCTCTAGGATTATTTCAAAATACATGTATGCTTGTTTTCACATAATTCAAATATGACCCAACACAGTGACCTGCGGGCAGTAGTTCTTTTCAATTGCCAGTTATCCACCACTCTAAACTATGAAACTGGAGTCCTGTCTTCTTGGAAGGGGATACATACATGGTTTGGAACAAATGGTTGCTGCTTGGCAAGACTGCAAATGAGAGTGAGCTGTTTTAAATTTTATTATTTTTAAATTTCATTTAATTTCTTCCCTTCTATGTGAGTCAATTTTCACTCATGTAAAATGGGTAATAATGAAGCTTTCTTCTGGGAGTTAGGAGGGTTAATTAGTCCTGCAAGACAGTTTGAGACAGCAGGACTTCTGATCCTCTGTTCATTGTATATATGGACTGCTCAAGGAGAATGTTATGTGGCGTGGGTTGTAGCGCTATCAACATGATATGCAGTGCTCTCTCCTTTTCAAGTGGTGCAGCCATAGGCGGTGGAAGACTGGGGTTGGAGGGGGGGGCATAGCCTCCCGCAAAACTAATTTTGCAATGGCTGGTGACAGCAGCAGTACCATAGCACCACTCAGCATACTGCCAGGCCAGCACCCCATACGTGTTTAGCTCCACACAGCTGAGGAAGAATAGGCTAACCATGCAGAGCACCATGGAAGTTGTAGTTATGCTGACAGATGCATTCAACCTACCCAAATAATATTTTCTCCTTCCATCTGTGGGTGCAGCTGGTTCAGTTTATCAGTTTTCCAACACCTACCGGTGGTCAGGAATTAGGTGGGAGGTTGACTGAAGTCTAATTGGAACAAAGCAGGTTAAGGAGAAGTCTGGAGGCTAAGACAGGGAATGTGCCTATTCCCTTCAAGTAGAAGCTCACTCAACCCTTGTCATGGAGGCTCACAGTTTTTGGTGTACTCCTAGAATCCCAGTTGCTCCTAGAATTCCATGGCATTTGGTAATAAAATTCATGCTCAAGTGTTTGAAAGACAATGAGAAGGTGGAGCTGTTGCCATGTCCATTCTGACTGCTGAATAGGCTCTCTGAGCACCTGATCCAAAGTCCATTGCAGTCAATTGGAGTCTTTCCATTGACTTCAGTGGGCATGGGCTCAGGCCTTAACTTATTCCTACAAATTTTCATAAAAATGTGCAGGATGTGCCCCATAGCCAGGATTACACTCTGAGGCTTGTTCTGCTCTGATGCATAAATAATACACACTTTAAAGAAAAAGTGTATGATTACATAGTTAATGGATAAATGGAGCCGGTGTGGTCTATTGACCATATAATAAGAGTTTTAAAAAAAATGTCTTAATACAGCATTTACCCAGGAGACTGACAAGACTGTAAATGAGAATGAGCTGTTTTAAATTTTAGGATTTTTTAAACCTCATTTCATAGCCTTCCTATTTATAAAAACTCCCATCTTGTAAACTTTTCTTCATTTAAATTTAAAATGAGGACAATGAATTATTCTTTTCCTTAGCAGCTAGCAGATCATCTTAAATATGAAAGGTCTGGATTAAACTGACAAAAATCAAGACATATTTACCATTTTCTCCTTCACAGTTTGCAAGTGAACTCACTGCTCATGAGCCAGACAGGGACCATACAAGCTCCTCATCTAGCTTCCCCACTCAACCTCTCTCTTTCCTGTGTCACTGAATTATTATTCCCAGCCTGTCCTACCCCTCTGCAGGGAAAGCTAACACACCCCATGTTGATATCTGTAGTAATCTCTGCTACTCTTTTCTAGGATTGCTACCCCTTTCTGTCAGTGTGTTTGCAACACAATCCTGATCTAGAGTTAGTTTTTTGTAGGTTTTCCATCCAGAATGAACTATCATGATTTTCTGTGCAACACTGGTGAGAGAACTTCTCCCTGTTACCTCTCTATTGAGATCAGTAACTTGTATTTTGCTAAAGCCTTCTTTGTAAAAAGGCAGTCAGGCATAGTTTGAAGAATCCACCACTTCCCTGAGTAGTCTGTCCAGTAGTCTAATCCTCCAACTGTCAGAATGGTAAAACAAAAGACCATATGACAGACAGTCTGTATTCAGGTGGTCCAAGGCTAGGACCTCAATTCATCAGGTACTTAAGGACATGCCTAATTTTAGAGTCAATAGAACCATTCATATGCTTACAGTGAAGCACATATTTAAATAACTTGCTGAATTGGGCCCTACTTCTGAACCTTTGTAAACAGATACTGCCTGCCATAAGGTATTTTGTTTGATACACACAGAGTGCATCTATATGAGACGCTGACTGTGCAGTAGCCAAAAACTACTGTGCAGTAACGCATCACAGGACAGATAGTGCTAATACACTTTTGCACAGTATTATTAGGCTACTGTGCAAGTAGCATCACCTAAAAGACATTCACTGGCACTACTGTGCAGAAACTCTGGTTACTGAGCATTTATTTAGTACTTATTGATACAAGTGCTAAATTAATTCACAGTAACAACCGTGCAGTAGCATCTTGTGTGAACACACCCACAGGAACCTACATCATTCCCAATCACCTCTTTTGTATTTGTGGCCTGAGATAGCCTTTGAGATTAGTTCGCCAAAGCAACCTGCTGTTCGCAAACTCTTTCATAATGTTGACCACATTTCTATGCACAAGATTTCTCAGTTATACCTCCCCTCCCATTTATGATTGTTCACCATTCCTGTGGTGAACTGCAGCAGTCACTTGAATAGAGAAACTCTAACAGACAAGTTTTTGATGCATTTGTAAGTGTCTCTTTATGCCACTTTAGCCTTTGGAAACAAGGATGGGCTTGTGACCAGTCAACTTCTAAGAAGCCCTGGTCAGAGTTAAGGACATCTAAAATGACCAGAGTTAAGGACATCTAAAATGACCAAGATTCAGATAGCTCCTTACAGGTTGATAGCAAAGGCCGGTTTCATCAGTGTTTCTCCTTTTATATATTTGAATTTTTCATAGCTGTGTGAGCCAAATACACTGATTCAGCTTGACCTTGAAGGGTATGAATCACAGTCATCCTAAATCAAACTCTTGTTATTTCAGTGCAGAACATAGTTCCTGCATTCAGGTTAAAACCCAGCATTTAGTAATTAGTACGGAAACAGGGTGCTCTGGCAAAATCTATTCCCCACCCTCTGGCCTCCTACACATGTACGAATCTGAATGTAAGAGCAGAGTGTGCTGTCTAGCATTGTGGTAAAGCTCCCAATTCCTGGCCCATGGCAGTAAATCTGCTTCTACATTGAGATTTTTTTTTTTTACTGAAGCCTACTGAGTCCTAACAGATCTTCCCTCTATTTCTAACTTTATCTGCTATTAATGGAGTTGGCAGGTCTCCCCTGTTAATGGGAGATTGCACCTCCATGGGCTTATTGGAAATGAAGATTGTTAATAAATAAAGCCCTGGGTCTTTAAACTCATGTTAACATTAATCAGATTAATATAAAAATAAAAAGTCTGGAAAATGTTAAGGACAGTGTTTGATTTCCCTCCTGCTGGCTTCTTCTATAGCAGAATCATATCATACAGAAGTAGTTGGCTTAACTCTGCCTCTGAAGTTAGTCAGGGAACTCTGATACGCTGATACCAACAATGACATGTGGATAGGCCTCATTTGTAGGGCAAAAATGTACCTTTTAGATCTGTTTGCAAGAAGGAGAAATGGACAAAGAACTTCCCTATGAACCTTGGCTGGATTTTCTCTGGTAAAGGCAGCACAGATTTAAGTTGATTAGTCTTTTCTTGGCACATCTGAAGCCACTGTTATTTGGGTAACAGTGAATTTTGACTTGACTACCTCATTCACCTAAGTAGTTCTCATTCATATGGGTAGCCCAGCTGAATGAGATATGACTGCTTGTATGTGCACAGATCCCTGATGTGTTTGTAGAATCAGGGCTATAGTGATGTTGAACACTTGGGTCCCCTATCTCTCATATTTGGAGAGCTGGATGCATTCCAATATCTTTTCAAAATCAGGGCTTAAGAATACCCCAGTGAAGTGGTACTGGGTTTATTGAAGAAGAATTATACAAACTGGCATTCTTTTTCCAGAAACACCAACATTGTTTAGTAGCTGGTAGTACAGTGAGGGCTTCTGTGCCTAGCTGGTTCAAGCTGTCTTTGCACAATGCAGGATACTCCTTTCCAGCCCTAGCCAGTTTAAGATTGATTTACACCATGGACCTTGATGCTTTATGTCCTTTAAAATATTTTATTCTAAAGTATCAGTAGAGGTTCTCATTATCCATATACATCTCATTGTTTTTTTAATCATCCAAGGACTCACTGGAGTCAATGCCCGTGTGTAGAAGAAACAGGAGCTCTAAACTGAAGCAGTGAGTTTTTTAAAATACCGCTACAATTTAAGGCAAAGTAAACCCCTGTGTCATGTACACCCATCTCTTACCTGTGTCTCCAGCAGCAAGGTGGGGAGGGTGAGCTGCTGGTGGGCAGAGTGGTCCCTGGGCTGCAGGGGGGAGGGGATAGGGGAGGAACCGGTGCTTCCCTCTGAGGCAGTGGTAGCCCCCACCCCCAGGCAGCACCCACCCACAGGTACCAGGTCAGGCAGTCCCAAGGAACACTGCAGCCATGGAGGAGAGGGACGGGTCCCCACACAGCTCATGCAGGCAGGCAGGCCGTGGGAGAGACACCGGGGAAGAAGGGACTCGCCGTCGCTGGACATGTCAAAACATTTGGAGACGCCGGTCAGCAATGATCAAGGCACAACAATGCCTGTGCTCTGCTGGGGGGACTCC
>NW_017729017.1:13257177-13261720 GCF_001723915.1 Gavialis gangeticus | reverse complement strand
CAGGCAGGCCTGCCACTTTTTTTTTTTTAGTTCAGTGGAGTTTGCCTTCCTGGACTGCTGCCACGCTGCAAGCACGGAGCCCGGTGCTTCACTCCACGGCTGTAGGGCAGCAAACTAAAACTGCCGTGGAGGTGTTTTAGTTTGCTGCGCCCCAAGTCACTTAAGGTGCTAAAGTGGCTGGAACTAATGTGCAATATGCTGCCAACATGTGCAAACACCAGCACCATAAAGCCGTGCAAAAACATTTAACCTGCCTTACAGTGTGGTGCACACAGCCCCTCATTTTGTCTACACATGCCCAATAATATCTGGAGGCAGTGGTGCATCTGCCAATTAGTTATGCAGTATTCATGCATCCCTTTTTCTGTTTGTGGTTAATTGCCTTTCAGTCTTATCACCTGTCCCCTCATTCTTGCATTGTGAGAAACAATAAATATAAATTTAAATTTAAAGTAGGCCGTTTATTTTTATGTTCAGCTGTGACATTTCACCTCACCTAAATCTCATTTGAAAACTATGTATTCATCTTTCCTGTTCTTTTTTACATGGAACTCTTTCCAGGCCTCTGACATGTTTTGTTATCTTAGTCTGGACACCTTTTATTTCTCCTTATCTCCCTTAAATGTGATCAGAACTGACTGCAATTTTGAAATTCTGAAGAGCTGTCTCAAAAGAAAATTGTATCCATATTGGCCAGCGGTGCAACCATCAGGTGTGAGAAAAGCACCTCTCACCTTGAGTTATCTGAGTTACATCTTAAAATGAATTTAGATTTGTTTCTGAACTTGCTAGCTGTGAAGCCATCTTGCTTCAGAGTAATGTCACATCTTTGGCTGGTTTGGAGCCCTTGTGTAAGAGGTTCTTTTTTTTCCAATCCCTGGGGTGAAAAAAAAAGAAATTATTTCAGTGTTTGATATTAAATTCCATTAAATCGTTAAAGTTTCAAATGTCAGTAAATTTCAAGGCTATGATTGGACCTTCAATCTTTACCTCCTTGTGCCTGTTCATTATAGTATGGTATTTAATTATATGCACACATCATTCTCAAGTATTGCAACATAATTTTCAGTATTTCTCTACAACCTTAGATCCAAACAAGGACCATCATGTAGCACTACTGCTACAGTATTTATGCCAGATAAGCAGATTCCAGAAAACTCATCCTTGAAAAGTACAAGGGCATGCAGCAAGGCAGGATAAGGATTCAGATTTGTCCTCCTGAGTTTCTCCATCTGACAATTCTGCATTTATTACAGGGCAAAGTTTTCAATAGCAGAGGAAGATTCTCCATGCAAATATGCAGTAGCAACTATGTGTGCTTCCTTTGGTGACGTTACCAATGGAAATTAGTTCAAAGAACCTCAAGATATCTATATACAAGCATAATATTTGTGTACATGGAATGGAGTTTGAATGTTTAGCTTTTGTACATGATTCTGTACCCTGTAAACATTGTTCTGAAAGGTGTAACATCAAACAATAAAACCTGAAAATAGACTTTGAATAAAATAGATTGGACACTGCTATGGGGTTAATGGCCTTTACCTTGGGTTCTCCTCGGATACAAAAAGCACAGTTTCTTAAGCCTGATGCGTCTAATAGTGTTTCTCCTCTCAGTGAAAACTACCTTCTTATCATGTGGCTTAATCTGCTCCAGATTTCTCTTTCATGAAAAAAAATCATGTTCCTAAACCTGAGTTAAAGTCACTTGGTACTCAGATACTGTTGTGACAGGCTGATTTAGTAACATCTTTAATAGATAGTCAGGTTCACCAGCTGTAAATCAGCATAGATCTATTGATTTTGGCTGAGTTACCCTGATTTACACCACCTGAACATCTGCCCTTTATCTATCTATTTTATCTAGTCACTCTATGTGCAGCAAGTGGGTTCCCATACTCTGCCTATCACCATGGTGCTGGGGGTATCTGCGATACCTCAGTAGAAAACTTGCAACCAGAGAAGATCATATTCAAAGGACAGACATCTAAATGGAGGCTAGATAGATAGTTAGATAGATAGATGGATAGATAGAATCTATCAAGAATTTTTGAGAAATGGATGGCAGCATGATAAGACTGGAAACAGCTGGACAACAAATATTTTTTAGTGGTATAAATCATGAATTTCAGCTTCTCTACAATAAGGTTTCTCCATATAGCCACACTCCATAGCACACCTTAAGGATCATTTGGTATTTTACTAGTGCTCTATTATTTGATGATTTATATAGCACCTTGTACAGATAGGATTTGCAGTTAAACTGATGATAAGGGTCTGTTCTATCTTCGATACAAACTGGATGTACAGATTTTCTACCCAGAAAAATGGAATTCTTCCTTTTCTTTTTTTTAGTCCTTCTTGCACAGTTTGATTTTTAATGGTTTCCAGCCCTTTCAGAGGCTCTAACTTCACATTTCCCCCCCGTGTTTTAAGGAAAATGTTGCCATTAGTTCTGTGTTCCAGGGCATTGGGTAGCAGGTTTTAAACTTATGATTATAGATAGAAACTTTTCCCTTCTCTGGTAGTTCAGCAGGCTCAGACCTACCTGAATGGACCCCTTGTTTTAAGTACAGAGGTCTGATGTTAGTGAATGAGTTAATCAGTTGTATCTGTTATTTAAAAAATAAAAATATATTCCAGAAATCCTCTGTGAAATTGATACTACACTCAGGGCAGTGGCAGGTAAAGAGGTTTGGAGATCAGTCTCTTGCATCATACTTAAAGCTCTCTTTTGTGTGCACCTGTCAACCAGCATAGCCCCTGGGAGCATACTCTCCCTGAAAGTCCACAATATGTTAACTGTAAATTGCTATAGTGCCTCCATAAACTTCACTGGAACTGCAGTGACTGGCATTTTTGAGGATCTGTTTTTTTGAGCTAAATGATCATTCTTTTTTTAATTCCCTTTTTTTCCTTTAGTTTTGTATTGTGTTGTAAAAGAACACATTTTACAACAAAACTTATTTATACATTGTCTTGTGTCCCAAAGCCAAACCCAGGCATGTCTGGTCGAGGGGATGAAAGGGAGGGCTTCCACTTGTTCTGCTTCATCATTCATGTTTACTTATACTTTTAAATTTCAGTTTAAGCCCAAGAGAAAACTAACGATCCAGATAAATAACAATACATAATAAGAAGTGTTGGCAACTTTTTAAACTGAAAGTCCTTTTTTGGCGTGTCAGTTGTATTTGTTCATATGTAGCACATGTAATCAGGACTTAATAAAGCTATGTTACTGAGTGCACCAGGGCTGAGCTTTCAAACATGCAGGCCTGAAACAAGCCTGCATATCATATGAATTTGCTCACACCAGTTGATTTGGCATCCAAGGACCAGAATCAGATGCTTCAGCTCAGGGTGGAAAGTCCACACGACAGTTTTGTCCTGACACCTGGGCCACGTCCAGACAAGCGTGGCTGTGCAGTATGTGGCAGCACAGACACATCTACAGTGCCATATACCACAAATTCAGCTGTTCTCCACACTATAAGGCAGCAGTGCGGGTGGGGAGGTGTTGGGTCATTATAGATCAACTAAAAAAGATATAAAGAGCATAAGTTGTCATGAACTCAAGCTCAGTTTATCAGATGCTATGAAAGGGCAGCATAGAGCAGTGTATAAAGTGAAATGATTTGAATACAAAAGGTAGGAAGGAAGGAGGGAGTGGGAAAGGAAGGGAGACAGTGCTGGGAGAGGCATACAGGTAAAGAACTATAGGAACAAAGGGGTCACAAAAGCAAATCCAGGTAATGGCATAAGAATCCATAGTCCCTGTTTAAACCCTGCTTAACACAACCTGGTTTGTGGATGATTTCTTGTTTCACTGTTTCCCATTCAAACTATTTTTTGAAATAGTGCCTAAGAACAACAACCCTGAGGTCAGTGAAGGAATGACCAGGGAGGTTAAAGTGTTCTGGCACAGACCTTCAACTGCCTATATTTGTGCTTGTTCACATTCTAATTAGAATGCTCCAGTGTCACCTCACCGTCACGTGTATTAAGCCCCCATGCACTTTAAACTGGCTGTGGGGGTGCTTTATTTAAACCTCATTGAATGAAGTTTAGATAAAGTGTCCTGCAACCATTTTAAAATGTGCAGGGCCTTAATACACGTGACAGTGAACCGTTTTAATTAGAGTGCCTGTCCAGGAACTATTCTACCATCCCACCTACCCACCCTCTGGGAACTGTTCTAGTACCCCACCTACCCACCCCCACGCACATGTATAGGGAGCCTTTGTGTCTTTCTGCACTTGATGTCAGATTAGTGTTCATTCATGCTTACACGTAGAGATCACACCATTTGTCCAATATAAACAGGAAGTGGTCATTATAAAAAGGTGGTGGGATATATTATATATGCAACTGCAGGTGAATGAACCTTAGATGTTTACTTCTTGTTATTTGGTGCAGTGATGATGTGATCTCTAGTGATGTGGGGCATAGAAGTCATTAGGGTCCATTGCAAAGCCTGACTCAGTGAGGATGGGAGTTAATTATTCTGCCGCTTGAGAGATGCAGTTTGAAGTTGGGGGGGGGG
>NW_017729017.1:13243133-13256902 GCF_001723915.1 Gavialis gangeticus | reverse complement strand
TGAGGGGGGGGGGGGGGGCGGGCTGTCTGTAAGCCAAGACAGATTTGTCCCCCATGACTACCTTGAGACAGTCATCCCTTTCCAGGAGGGGTTAATTATGGCTGCTTGCAGAAGTTAGAAAAAACCCAAACACATGTGCTTTACCAAAAGAAGCAGGGTGTTACTTCAGCCTGGCTCTGCAATGTCTATAAAGATTGCATGCTTCAGCGGGGCTTTTTGGAGCTTTTAGCTAAAGCTGATTCAATGAGCTATTAGATAAAAGCACCAAAAATCCTCCCTAATGCACTGGACCCTTACCAAAATCCAGTGAGCTGGGTTGAAGTAACGCACTACCATTTTTGGGCATGGGCAGGGCTCAGCATGGGTGTCAAGTTTAAAGTAAAGCACTGGTTTTTGTTTGTTTGTTTTTTTGTACATGTGCAAGCACCCTTTGTATCTAAAGTGTTCAAGCTGGGGGCTACAAATGACAACCAGAGGGATTATTTTGTCCTTGTCCTAGGGTTAGTATTGTAGCAGGTCAGAATGAGGTCTGGCTCTGGCTTTGTTGATTTGAGTCACTATAAATTTGGGATTTTATTGTAATTGTAGGAATCCCTTCTCCAGAGCATTACGGTGTGCATCCCAGTTGGTGGGATCAGAGCAGATACAACTGTAACAAAGAACTTGGCTATAGATAATGGATCTAGTGGTGTGCTTTATAGTGAAAGCTGGTGGCATGAAGGTAGCTGTGGCAGCTGGTTGGTTTCTTATACAATGTGGTGATCATGCAACCACTGCAGACTTTACTGTAGTGTCTAGGAAATGAATCTGCTTTGTGAAGTATTCCAGAAGTAGTTTGATAGAGGGGTGGAAAGTATTAAAGTCCTAGTGAAATTGCTCTAGAGATACCTTCTGATGTGTCCATATTATGAAGAAGCTATTGATGTACCTAATGTATACCAGAGGGATGAGTGGGCAGCCATGAAGGAAACAGACTTTAAGGTCTGCCATAAATATATTGGCTTATTGTGGGGCATAGGCATGCCTGAGGCAATGCCTTTTATTTATAGGTATAGGGAGTCCCCAACCTGAAATAGTTGTGTGTGAGGACAAATCAGGAGAGTATAATGGAAACAAAAGCAGTGTCCTCATCACGGATCAGGTTCTTTATGGCTTTTAGTCCATCCTCATGGGGGATGGTGGTTAACAGAGACATGGCATCCATAGCAGCTAATATAGTGTTTGCTGGAAGCTTGTCAATGGAGCCCAGTTTCTTTAAGAAATATGGGGTGTCTTTCAAATAGCTCATGCCCCAAGTGGTGTATAAGAATAGGACAGAGGCAGGAATAGGATAGCCAGAAACTCCCTCAATGATGGTGCCAGTGCCAGAGATAATGGGGCATCCTGGGTTGCCAGTTTTGTGGATCTTGGGTACTAAGGAAAAATTAAAAATATACCCCCCTCAAATTACCTTCAAATGTGCAGGGAAAAACTGTTATCTCAGATATATTTCACAGGTACTTAAATGAGACAATGGGCCTGTATATCTATAGAATTTTGTAATAAAAGGCTTTGTCCTGGAAGAAATGTGGGGTCTATTTTTACCCTTAGACCCCTTCACAGAGGGAAAGAAAATTCCAGGAAGTAGAAACACTGAGTTAACATTGGGCAATTTGCTTTCTTCTCTTGTTTTGGAAAAGAGCAGGAAAGATTTTTCTCAACCAGTTCTACATCGAATTTCTAAAGCAAACAATCAAATTCAACAGAAAGTAATTTTATAATACATTTATAATATATAAATACATTTTAATTAAAAAGTAATATTCTCCTAACTCAGATCCAGGAGATGGTCCATTCGGATGCCACTTCCTATGATTCCAACCGTCAAGTTCCCCTGATCAGTCGACCAGGGATGTTAACCGGTCCCATGACTGCCCTCAGCCAGTCACAGCTGATTTCTCAGATGGGTATGCGGAGTGGTGTTACCCATGGTTCCCCATCACCCCCAGGAAGTAAATCTGCTACACCTTCTCCCTCCAGTTCTACTCAGGAAGAGGAGACAGAATCACATTATAAGGTACGTGCAGCCATGCCTGTTTTGACAGACATATTGTAAGAGAATGAGAGATGATTTTTACAGTTATAGAAATAACTTGCAGTAATAAGAGAATAAGCCTTTGTCTTTCCATTGGATACAAAAAAGAGAGACTTTCCTTGAGACAGGGAGATTGTTTACAGAGAACAATTCTTAGCTATGAAGTGGGAAACTATGACAGGTTTGCAAATCATATCAAACATCCCTGTGTTGTATTGGAGTTTGTAACAGCTAGCATAGTGGAGGCCCCTAATTCTGAGAGAAATCTCTTCCCTAAAAGATTTCTTATCTTCTGCAATTGCCAGATGCATCATGCTACAGTGTTTTCTTCAGATAGGATTTTGATAATAAATACATTGTTTAATGCTTGATTTTTTTTCCAATCGCAAGACTGCTCTGCAGACACACATCAGATTTTTTTGGGGGGGATGGGGAGCAGGGGGAGGGAGAATAAGGGGCAAAACACAAAAATCGAGCCAGGAGCTTAGCTAGCCCACTGGAAGTTGTATGTGTTAGCTAATCATAGCAGCACAAATGTCAAATAACACAGAAACATCCTCTATCTTTTAATTCACCTGGGTAGCTTTTTAGACAAAAGTTTTTAGCTAGAACAGTCAGTAAACTAATAATGACACAGGGCATGTCTACACAACAGTCACAACAAGCAAAAAAAGCAGAGTAAATTCAGCTTCAGTCAGCACATCTACACAAGATGTTTCTTGCAGAGCTGACTAATTAGCTCTGCAGTAAATGTCTCGCTGTCTATACGTGCACCCTTATTGGGACACAGGAGACCAATAAACTCCACAGCAGGGTAGTACTTGTAAATACTACCCTATAAATACAAGTACTACCCTGCTGCAGAGTTTTCTCATGCACAGCATGTAGACACTGACCTGGCTGGCTTCAATGTGGGGGCTACCTGCCAGCTAGCTCAACACTGAAGTACACTCATGCTCCAGCCAGCCCCTCCACAGCACATTGAGCCTGGTTGGAGCAGCCCCAGGCTGGCAGGCTGACCCTCCTCAACCCCCTGCCAGCTAGGGTTGCTCCAACCCATCTCAATGTGTTGTGGTCCAGGGTCACATGTAAAATAGTGTGCCCAGGAACTTCCCAGGAGCAATAAACTCCAGAGTTTATTGGTGCACATTAATGGCATGAGTAGGCATGCCCAGTGAGTTCCATGTTGCATTGGTTAGAGTGTTACCAGTTCTCAAGCCAGCTATATTAAAACTAGCTCAATTATAAGTATAGTACACTGTAGTCATCTCAGTGTAGACCACAAGTGTCAGAGACATGACTTATAGGCCAGATCTGGCCTGTGAATCCCTATCATCTAGCCCCTGGTGCTGCATGTCCCTGGCTCCAGGGTTGGTGCCATGCATAGCATGGGTCATTGCCAGGCTGGAGTGGGTGTGATGTGTGTCCTGGACTGGCTAGAGAAAGCACTGCCTGCACTGGATCCAATGTACAGGGGTGGGGGCAGGAGGGACTAGGTCCATGAGCCCAATCTGTCACATGGAGCTGGCCACATGCCGTTTATCCTTCCCATGGACCAGCCCTATACTGTTCACCTGGCCCACAGAGCCAGATGAGTTTGACACCCCTAGTATAGATAAACATCTTGGCTTTTGTGAAATTTGCTTGCTATTACTATTAGACTGCCAATCAAGAGCTGGTAGATGTGAAGTGTCTTCAGTGGATGAAGTGAATTGGTATATGTAAGATGTTGAGAAGGCAGGATTAAATGCATAGAAGAGAATATAGAGTAAAAATCATTTGCCTCAATGGGATTGATAGGAAAGAAGGATCAAAAGAGAACTTGGGCTAAGACTTCTAGACCACTTTAGTCATCCTACAGTCTTCTTAGATAATACACCAGCAAAGCAAACTCCTCCTGCCCAGGCAGAGTATAGTGATGGTGATGGCACAGCTACAGTGTTCGTGGGCACTCACTGATCATTCAGTACTTTGATGCCTAAACCAGCAACTTTGTGGGATAATGCTTACCCTTCTTTTAAGACTTTCATGGAAAGACTACCCCTGGAAGTCTTTTACTTACTATTACTTCTAATGATGTAATAGTGTTGAAGTGTTGTTATTTCCTGGATAGTCTAGGAAATAAATGAAAGGTAAGGAATTTTTTAGTGATATCTCTTTATTGGACCAGCTCTATATTTGGGAGAAATGTTAGACAAGCTTTTGAGCACAAAGGCCATGAGCCCACATGTAGTTTAGCTACACAAACTGCACACATGGAACATTAAAGTGTGCCTCACACTGCAAATTTGCAGCATGGGGTCAAAATTTGTTACCAGGATTTCCTGGCAGCAAAAAATAAAACAAAAACAGAAAAAAACCCAGTACGGCGTATGTTACAATAGCATGCTCTGGAACAAATGGAGGCATGGTCCTCCAGGGAAATGCTCTGGCTTCTGGCCAAAGCATCTCCACTCCTCCATTCATATCCTGCTTTGGGAGGAGCTGGACAAGGTTCAGTTTGCCCCAAGTGGGACACAGTGTCCTGCAACAAAGTGCATGTGCAGGGGAGTATGCTGAGTTACAAAGCGGCACAAATTTGTGCCACTACTATTTGTGCCACTGCACATCTGGATACAGCTGAACTGTCATTCCTAAGGTCTCAAATGATTACACACTTTTACGAGGATCAGTAGTTTGTTGGCAGTGCAACCACATTTTCAAAAGAAAAACTTTCTGAAAATCAAATTGTAACAAGCTCTGTGTGTATAAATGGGTTAACAAATAATACAGTGACAACAGAGATGTAGCACCAGGGCTAAGCAAAAATAAGTTCTTCCTCATGAGATTTCAGGAAAAAAATTCTCTATTTTCATTTCATTTCCCATAAATAGCAGTTTTCACTTCAGAACATGATATATCAGAACATTGTGTGTGGACGTTGATCTTCATTGGAACTAAATTGCAAGAATTGACATTTTTATCTGAAAACAAATGGATTTTCTGAAATCCTTAGATTTTACAGTGTTGGAATTTGATGGTGACTATTTGGCACAGCCCTAGCAACTAAAATTCTCCTTGTCAATACAGTATGAGTTTGAGACTTACTCTGTGTCGGCTTCATTGTTCTCCACTATATCTCTTCCAGTTTCAGTTTGATAATGCAGTAGCATAGGACTAGGCTGTAAATCACTCTTTATTTGCTGATACATTTCTTTTACATCCACTGTGTCAGTGATGGATGTTAGTGATAATGAAGTATTTGGAGGAAGTGTGAGATTCTTACAAGACAGTTAAGGCAACTTTTAGGCTAAGTACAGACATTCAAAAAGCCCAAGCCTGAATTGATTCAATCTTTAGAGGTTAGTTTAACCTGAATAGATAGAACCAATTTGTAAGTAAATAGACCTTCACTTTGGATTCTGGAAGTGCAGCCACATGTCTGCAGTGGCTTAGGCGAGAAGCCGAGCGGGGACAGGGCACTGGAGCAGCCCTCCATTCCCTTTGGCAGGAGCCACAAGACTGGAAGGAAGCTGACTCAGGGGGCGGGCCTTGGCCAGGCCCTTGCAGGCCACTGAGAATGAGTGGGGAGGGGTTTTAACCTTTACCCTACCCTGCAGGAACCCCAGCCAGGGTGTGCCTGGAGGGCAAAGAGGGAAGCAGCCATGCCAGGATTGTCCCCGGGTGAGGGGTGGCCAGACACCGTCCAGAACAGCACCTCAGGCAAAGTGGGGACAGGGAGGGTGATTAAACTCCCCTGTCTCCCCTCTCTCCCACACACATGGGGACCCCAGCTGGGGTCTGCCTGAATTTCTGCCCCACTAGCTGCTCATCCAGCAGGGGGCGTGGCCAGAGCTGGCCAAGGCAGCATTCTCAGGCGAAGCCGGGGCGGGGAGCAGGGAGGGGGATTACACTCCCTTATCTCCCCGTACAGGTATGGGGACCCCAGCCAGGGTCTGCCCAGCTTTATAACCTGCTGGCTGCTCCATGTGGTAGGGGGCATATCCAGAGCTGGCCAGCATGGCCCCGTCATTTGCCTGCCTCACCCAGGGCTAAGGCTGGGGTTGGAGCTGCAGGGTTAAGCTGAGCTGGCCCACAAGTCCTGCTGAGGGTGGGCGTGGAAAGGCCAGCCTGGGCTGGGCTGCAGGAGCTCCGGATTGCTTCCAGCTCCCCACACCCAGGTCTGGCCAGACTGTAAAGGAGCCAAAGCCAGCTGGGAAGAGAGCTGTCCCCACAGCCCAGCCCAGGCCAGGCCAACCCCTC
The DNA here is from genome assembly GCF_001723915.1 of Gavialis gangeticus. Lineage (NCBI taxonomy): Eukaryota > Metazoa > Chordata > Crocodylia > Gavialidae > Gavialis > Gavialis gangeticus. The sequence continues at coordinate 13,250,586 of NW_017729017.1, read as the reverse complement.
CACACCTGTCCTCACCAGTGTCTGCTGCCAGGTTGGTTCAGCCCTGGGTATGGCAGGTGGAGAGTGGGCCCTTCCCAGCCAGCTGCAGCTCCATGACAGCCAGGCCCAGCATACACAGGCAGCAGCTGGCAGGGCAGCAGCCCAGAGACAATGCTGCTGCAGCTGTGGGCAGGTGCCTGGGCAGCCAGATTGGCCATGAAGGACAAGTCCTTCATGCGTGCTGCTACCAAGGCCAGCTTGGAGGTGCCGGCAGTCCTGGAGCCTGGTAGCTGCCTGTCGCAGGAGCTCATGTGCCTGCCAGCTGCCTCCTCCACCATGCTTCCCCTCTGAGCTTCTATATGTGCTCATAGCTAGGCTTGGGCACTCAAGAAGTAGGAGCAAATGTGCTTGTGGACTTGTTTCATGGGAGCACTCCCAATCTTAGTGGCAGATAGTAAGACATACCTTAAATGACATCACTTCCAGTGTATTTAAAGCTTAAAAGTGAGTGTTAGTGTTTGCATAAAATCAGAAAATGCAGTGGTTTTGTTTTCACTCATTGTGTCCTGAAAGCTAAACAGCCTTGAATCTGTGTTCTTTCGTCCAAAAGCAGTGGTCTGAAATTGCTTCCATTATATTGCCAGGGATGGGATTTTCAGAGGAAAATTTAAGAGCAATTTTAGTGGATTTGGGGTGTCTAACCCCCTTGGAAATTCCAAGCCTGACTGTAGAAGTAAGATGCATTCAAAGTCGTACTCTCCTAGTGTGGGGGGCCAGGACTCTCTATAGCCCCCATCATCAATGCTTTAGAAATCTTCTTTATTTTATGAAGTCAAAAGGTAACGTAGAAGTCCAGAGGTCTAGAACATCCTATTTATAAGTTTATAGTCCTAACCTGTGAATTGTCCCATCTTACTCCTTGGTTACATCCAGTGTTCTCCTGCCTGTCCAAGGGAAGAAAATATTTTACTACAAATTGGTTACAATTTCATAAATAGCAAAGAGCTTTACCATGTTTAAATAAAATTGACAGTTATCTGAAAGTCAGTTGCAGCTCAGGAAACACCTTAAGATGTACATGCATCCCAAACAGTATCTTTTGGAGGCATCCCACAGCTATTATTTAGGATCTTTACCAAGAGACATTTAACCCTCATAGCAGTTCCCTCTGCAGCAAGCAGTAAGCTCATGTATCATATCTGGAGAGTACAAGAGTGCTCAGTGAGCCAGATTGTACCAGGAAAGCACTGGATCACTCAGGTGGAGCTAGCCTATCCAGGGAACAGCTGCAGGGATGCCTTGCTAAGCTCCCCAGGCTTTGATGGGATCATGCACGATGCACCATCTTTTTGGGTTACCATATTTCCAGGTCCAAATAAGATGACACCTGTCATCAGGGGGTGGGCGCAGGTAGGGGGATTATGATGGTGGAGGGGGCAGTGACATGCTGGTGCCCTGCCCCTGCCCATTCTGTGGCCCCTGACTGACAAGCCACACCTCCACAGCCCTGCTACTGCCCCTCACTCCAGACCCACTGATCCCAGTCCTGCCAGTGCCCCTCACTCCCAAACAGCAGTACCCTGCCCCGCACCCCTTGCTGGTGCCCCTCATTTACAACCCACAGCCCCCTAATACTGCCCGTGCCCTGCACACCCAACCCACAGTCACCCATCCTGTCCCCCATGCCCCTCACTCCTGATCCGCAGCCCCTGTTCCCCAGCCCTCCTGGTGCCCCTCACTCCCAATCTGCAGTCCCTGCCCCCCCAGCGCTGCCAGTGTCCCTCACTCTGGTCCTGCAGCCTCTGCCCCCCAGCCCTGCTGGTGCCCCTCACTGTCGACCCTCAGACCCCTGGTGCTGCCAGTGCCCTGCACACCCAACCTACCTTCACCCCTCCCATCCCCTGTGCCCTTCACTCCTGACTTGCAGCCCCTTCCCCCCCAGCCCTGCCAATGCCTCTCACTCCCAACCCACAGACCCCTGCTTCCCCAGCCCTGCTGCCCAAGCAGCTCCCTCACTGCGAGTGCTCTCTCTCTTTGTCCCCCTGCCCCCCAGGCTTGTTGGAGCCCACACGGGGAGCACGTGACCCCCAACAGCCAACCTTGCCCGTTGCTCCCAGCTTGGAGCAGCCAGCCCCAGAGAGCAGAAAAGCTGGACATGTGCTGTTATAAAACCTGCCAGGACACAACACAGGGGTCCAAAAAAGAGAACATGTCAAGGGAAAACCCAGTCATGTGGTAACCCTACAAAAAGAAAATGGCCAGACTTCCTTCTACCTTCTGTGCAGTGAAGTCTACCATCCTTCCCATGCGGCTGGGAAGGAGCAGCCACTGTGTTTCTCTGATTGCAGCAGCTTGATTGTCTTTGGCACTTTTAGAAAGGGAGCAAAAGTGATGTAATAGTTCAAGGGAATTCAGCCAGTTGAAATGAACAGTCCTATGGCACTGTTTGACTAGCTCCTTCCACTTTCACCTGCTATGACTGTGAGATGCGTCCTCTCTTCAGTTTTGACTTGGGCCAGTAATAATGTGTTAAGTTGTTTACACATTTTTAGGGAGTCCTTGTATGTGGAAAGCCTGCATGTGACCTGCCTTCAAGAGACCTGCATATACTCAGACTGTCTTACTACACTGCACCACATTCATTCACCAGAATATTAATTCAAACCATAGTCTATTTCTCAGTGCACAGATTATGAAAATTATAGATACTTCAATGGTATAAGCTATACGCCCTCACATAGTCTTTCATTTGGTTGAAAAGTATTATGAATGGTTATGGAAGTGATTGTGAAGTCATAATAATTTCTGATAATTAATGGTTGTTCTTGGCCCTTTGGTTTAATGTCATGCTTTGGCCAGGGGTGTAGGTTGTAGCCGTGTTGGTCTAAGGACATAGGCAGACAAGGTCCTTTGGGTAAATCCAATATTTTTTATTAGACCAACTCAAATAGTTGGGAAAATTCTTCTTTGCAAGCTTTTGGGTACCAATACCTTTTGTCAGGCTGAGGAACCATCTGCAGTTGGTCTGTGCTCTTTCTGGATGGAATAGTAGAGAAGACAGAACCCAGCATGCATGTAGGAAAGCCAGTCAGTGAAAATGTAAATTGAGGTAGTCAATGGGTGAGAGACAGGTGGAGGGTGGGGAAGGGGAATGAATATAATAACTGCAGGGTGGTTGCTCCCTCTCCCCTCCCCTCCCCCATATTGATTTGTACAAAAGATCAAACAAAATTAAAATTAGCTGTAACACCATATAACTCACCAGTAGGGAGAACCCTTCTTATGTTTTTTTTCCACCTAATAAGGTGGCCTTTCACCTCTAGGGACTCTAATTCAAGTCTATTTGGCAATTTTAAATTAAGTGCAATTTTTTTAGTCTCCTTTCTCATTTGCTAATGGGCAAGTGTCCATTTGACAAATCTCACTACACTGAAATAGGGCTTAATGACAAGTCAAGAGCTGATGAACAGAGAACATTAGTACTACTGCCCTTTAGTCCCCATGACTAGAACTGTGCCAGCTAAAATGAATCCTCTTAAAAACTCTACAGTTTCTTAGCATTGCTGGTCTTGCAATCAAATCAGCAAAACCATCATAACAAGGACCTTCTTTACCCAGACAGTCAGTCATGGTTCATTACATTTTATGCTTAATGAATCCATATTCAGGTCTGTGTCTATTTTAAATGTTTAAAACAAATCTTCCTGATCAAGTGGTAACTCTTTAATATAATTGCTTAGTAGCCTGTGCATGGCAGGGGCTTCATAAGCACAAAAACTCACTATCTTTTTGCTTCAGGGAAAGTGTTTCCAGAAGCTAGAATATGGGACTGGCAGACAGTTATCCTGTTATTTTCCTAGCTTAGCTTTTACCTTTGGAAAAGTCAATCTCTCTGTCTCTCCATTTTTCCATCTAAAAGATGGAGATAATAATATCCCCCTACTTCCAAGGATGCGGTGAGGCTTATTCTACTTAGATCAACATTTTGAGTTCCCTGACATATGAGATGAAGTAGTTTTAAAAGATCTTTTCCCTCTACATCAGTTGTTTTCAAACTTTTTAGACATGATACCCCTAGATTTGCTCAAGACAACCTTTGGAAAATACTAGCTCTTTGTTTTCACTTGCTTTCTGACTACTGAAAAATAGTAGAGCAATTATTTTGTTCCAGAGAACTCAGAAAGACAACAATAGGTCAGAATGTTTTTAACATTATAGTTTCCTATTTGAAATCTCTGGGTTTATCATGTGAATCATGTGTTAATGTAACACAGCACACTGATGCACCCTTGAAAGGATCTCAAAGTACCTTAGGCTTCATAGCACCCTGACTGAGAAGTACTTCTGTACCTGCTGGACCTGTATTTCACTCTAAGGGATTTTCCTTTTGCCTGCCACAAGCTGACACCTTACCCTCTGCCTGCAATAATATCCTTCACCAAGAAATGTACTTTTTGTCTTCATGTTCAACATTGTGACTATATGTCCTGTTTATTGGCTATCACAGATGTCAGACACTATCTTGTAATTATGGAAGGCCTAGGGGTATAAGTACAGAACAGTCTCAAAAAAGCAGTTACAGTTAAGCAATCTGGGTTGCAGGGTTCAGCAAGGGGTATTAATGCAATCTGAAGTCTAACACTATCATCAGAAAAAGTTGGTCAGTGGCACAAACTAAAAGGGAGCAAAAGATTCAACCTCTGAGTAAGCAGAGGGCATGTAAATAGTTTTCAGTGGGGTAAGAAGAGGCCATGGCTTTACTGTAGTGCAGCTGCTCCTTGGTAACTGCTCTTATTCTGTAGTAAGTGAAAGCCTCTTTCATTGAGGGTTGTGGCTCTCTGGCTTAACTTCTATTTACCTATATTGAGTAAATGACAGTTTTTGTGGAGCAGTTGGTACATAATAATCCTTGCCACTTTTCACCTTGCAGTTAGTTGTTTTTATGTCTATATCTTGAGTCTAGACCCCCATAAAAGACCTGTCCAGTTATATTCCAATGGCCCACAGAATGGCCTACCCAAAACAGTTGATCCCATGAGCCAAGATAATCCCAGGTGAACTGAAAGCAGCACTAATTCAGTGCATTTTATACATTCTAAACTCCCACCAGATTCAGTGGGCATTTGTGAAGAACATGGATTCTGGGGCTAGACCCATACTGTAGGGATCTCCCTTGAAATCTTCCTAGATGTTGCACAAAAATCAATTTATGTTATCTCAGTATTTGCAGCATTCCTGAAGCCCATGGCATCCAAGCAGCTGTATGTATTTGTTTAAGGAAAAAACTGGTATCTCATTAAGTTGATCACTGAGTATTTTCCTAAACTTGTGTCACAGTTTGCTTTGTGAATACCCCAGAGGTGAAATTTTCCTGCTGGTGTGTGTGCCTGCCTGCATGTGGTCATGCAATTTGCATGGTCTGCATCAACAGGGGTGAGGCACAGTTGCCTTTCAAATGTCAAATGTCTCTGAAAGAAGCACAATGATCATGTGTGGTTATTTTCTCTGTGCTCTACGAATGCATGTGGTTCCTTTGCCTGACTGGTGCAGGGTGAGGTTTGTACTGTATGAAGAAACATCCACACAAAACATAGTCAGGATGATGAAAGTTGGGGAAGGACTTGTAAAGAGGAATGATAACTTTATTAGGCTTGAAATCAGGATTAGAGCTGGTTGAGAAAACAATGGAAGACTGAATTAATTAATCAATCAAGGGAATTAACAATACAGAAGCACATTTTGAAGAAAAAAAAGGGTGTGTGCTACTGGCTAAAAACTACAGGGAAGCAAAACAAGTAGAGAATGGGGAGAGTTAGGAAGGAGTAGGAGGAAATTAGCAAAAGCAAGTGAAAAAACACTTGGGACATGTTTAATGGAAAGTTGTGTAGAAGAAGTGGGTAGCAGGTAGGTTGTAGCAGACTACCATTTCAGTCTTGATGTTCACAGAAGTAAATAAATATGACCCCACAGAAAAAAATGCACTGCTGGAGCAACAATGAGGAGCTCATGAAACTAATATAAAGAGGGAGGATTACAGTGCTATGATTGAAAGTAATGAATTTTCCAAGGCTGCATCTCACAGTTCAGGTAGATGAGATAGATACAAAATACAGGACTTGAGGCACAGTTAGAGTGAAGCAGAGTAGAAAACGGGTGAGAAGCCGGTGTGAGAGGCCCTCCTATTCAAAAGAGATCAGTGAAAAAGCTGTGGAAAACTCAGACCAGGAAGTCTAGGGAATGCTCCTGAATGACTAGGAGATGTTCCTGAATGACTGATCAAGCATGCAGTGGGAGACCAGGTAGAGATGACTGAGCACTATAACTCCACAGGATATCCCAAGAGAGGTCATGTTTAACTAACCTGATTAATATCTTTGGAGCAGCAACAATAGGAGCAGCAATGGATAAAATATACTCCTTAATTGGACAGTGAGAAGCCATTCAAAACATTGCTACTTAAATGGCTGATCTATACTAGATTTACAACATAATAGTGTGGTGAAATCCTTGAGTGACTAAGGAATAGGATGACTAGAGAAGTCATACAGAAGTGCTAGTGAGACATCAAGTGTGAGGCAGATAGAAAACAGTCTTCTATTCCAGGTTTGTTCATTCTCTATAGAACCGATAACCTGGAGAATACACATGGAAAGCCACAGTGCAGGACAGCAGTAACAGGACAGAGCTCTGTGGGAGGCAGGACTCGAATAGCAGTATATGCCATAGGCATGGAATAAGATGCCTTGGAAGGGTAGGGAGGCAGTGAGAAGAAACAATTCAGTAGGCCTGGCCCTAAGCAGTTAGATTTGTCCCTCACTCCTTTGAATTACAAGGCATTTGTATAGAAGCGAGAATGGATTCAGAGAGTATCATCAGGTGTGATCCTTCGTCTGCAGTCTTTCAGCACCTGGGGACTATGGTGTCGACACCTACACAGTCAAATGGCTCACTAATTGGCTGGAGGGCCACACCCAGAGAGTGGTGGTGTATGGGTCATTTTCAACCTGCAGGGATGTGGGCAGTGGGGTGCCCCAGGGCTCGGTCTTCGGCCCGCACTGTTCAACATCTTCATCAGTGACTTGGACAAGGGGGTAAACAGCACCCTGTTCAAATTTGCAGACAACACTAAGATGTGAGAGGAAGTGGGCACGCTAAAAGGGAGGAATAGGTTGCAATCGGACCTAGACAGGTTACAGGGGTGGGTGGATGAGAACAGGATGGGTTTCAACACTGACAAGTTCAAGGTACTGCACCTGGGGAGGAAGAATCAGCACCATACCTACAGGCTGGGGAACTCCCTTCTCATCAGTGCAGAGGCAGAAAAGGATCTTGGTATCATTATTGATGCCAAAATGAACATGGGCCAACAGTGTGGGGACGCGGTCAGGAAGGCCAACCATACCTTGTCATGTATCCACAGATGCATCTCGAGCAGGTCCAAGGAGGTGATCCTCCCCCTCTATGCGGCACTGGT
>NW_017729017.1:13226658-13238133 GCF_001723915.1 Gavialis gangeticus | reverse complement strand
TGGGTGTGAATTATGCTGACAAGTGGAGAGCTGGGGGTGGAGGGAAGGAGAGGAGAGGGAGAAGAGTCTTATTTGCCAGGGTTCACCTCCTTTGAGAAGCAGTTGCTACTGCTGCTGCCATAGTAGCATGGGCTCAGGCTGCTGCTGTTGAAGCATAGGCAGCAGCATGGGCTCCCCAGGGGACCGCTTCTGATGTTCTGTTCAACCCACATCCCCTGGGGCAGGGCTCTGCCTCTTATGGGTCATTGCACCCATTTACCCTGCAGGATATATTTTTGGGCATGGAGCTGTACCTGCCCAGCTCCTGTGGCTATCCTGTGCCTGCTGTGGCAAAAACTGTTTGGGGGAGGTGGCCATACCAGTGCCCCCTCTAAGTCAGGACCTAGGACTGATGCCCACTTGTTTTACCCCAGTTATGCTATTGTGTGTCTGTGGTAAGAACTCTTCTTGTATTGCCTTCCTGCCTCATTGTTTTCCCCATACAAATTTTACTTGAATCTTTAACCTCAGTGGAAGTGAACATATCATTAACATGTAGCTCTTGGTTTTACAGGTTACTGGAGAGAAGAGACCATCAGCAGACCTGGGCAAAAAGCCCAAAAGCCAAAAGAAGAAGAAAAAGAAGGACCCAAATGAGCCACAGAAACCTGTGTCAGCTTATGCCCTGTTTTTCAGAGACACACAAGCAGCTATCAAAGGGCAAAACCCCAATGCTACCTTTGGAGATGTATCAAAAATTGTTGCATCAATGTGGGACAGTTTGGGAGAAGAACAAAAGCAAGTGAGTTTCTGACCTGATTTATTGAAGCTGTTGAACTGGATTTTTTTTCCCTGTTAAAACAATATAGAGGGCTACCTAAAGCTAGGTGTAGTAAGGTTCAGGTTCTAGGGGTGGCTGTGACACCTTCTGGTGATCACGTAACCCCTGTCCTGCTCCAGCTTTAGATTATCCACCCCTTCTTGCTCACCTCCTACGCCTTGATGTATTCTTTGGATGATCAAAAAGGAGGCTACCTAAGGGTCGTAGAGCAAGCCCCAGTCCTCCTGGCAGTCAACAGGTCTCTCCCTTTCCCCACTGGTCTCAGTTGTGCCCCTCTTGAGCTTAGTGAGCCTGCCTGACCTGTTGATACCCCACAGGGCACTTGTACCCTTAACGGCTATTCATGGCCTCCATCTTCCCATGCAGCAATGCCTATGCCTCACAGATGTTACTGTACCATCACTCCTTTGTCAGGGCCTCAGCCTTCTTGGCCTTCACCCATTTGTATAGCTGGGCCTTCTAGCCCAGTCCTACTGTTCTGGACCTGGCCTTGGGGCATCACCTCTTGCCTTGATTATTTTAGTCCTGGGCACCCCTAGCCCTATCTCCATTCTACCCAAGTGGTGAGCCTGCTTCAGCTCTGCCTGGACCCCCTGGCCATGTTTCAGTACTGGTTTGGCCAATGAGCTGTTTCAGCCCTGCTTTGGGCAATGAGCCTGTTTTGACTCGGGCTGGGCCCTGTCTCCACCCTGCTCTGGGTGCTGAACCTATTTTGAGTCTGTGTGCCTGGGTCCCCTGGCTCTGCTTGGCTTCCGCCTGAGCTAAGCTACCCTCTTTCTCTTGGCTGCAACCTGTTTTTGAGCTAAAGGCGACACCATGTCCTGGGAACCTAGTGCCTAGCAGGCTTGGGACACCTGCATGCCCTCAGGCACTATTGGGATCTCTGCCAGCCCCTGATAGTCCCAATCACTAGTTTAAACTGTAACAAAGGAATAAACGCACTGACTATAACATAAATTTAGCCTGTTCTAGGTACACACATCAATAGTAGTTCATGGTCTTGCAGTAAAGCTTCCCCTTACCCTACGTTTATTCTTCTGTAAGGCACCAACCTCTTACAGGTAGTCCCCAGGGCAGCACAGAAGTGAGCCAGGTATCCTCCTGCAGCCTTCCAGACAAGCTATCACTGTGAAGCTTACTGGGCCAGACTGCCTGACTTGGCTCAGGCCCTAGGCTTATATACTGCCTAAGCCCTGCCCCTTCCAGTCAGGTAGAGCTCCAGTCTGGTTGGGGTTTCTCATTATCAGTCAAAGAGAGATCTGGTATTCTCCTGTGTGTTACATAGCTCACATTTACAGAAATTTACAATTCTACCTCAAAGTGTGGACTCTTGATTTAAACGCTGGCCAGCAACTTAGGGCCTGATCCACCTGTCACTGAGAACTCACTGAAAGGATTCTTAGCAGTAACTTTTAGGAAAGGTGCAGCAGATAGAACAAAACTAATGTAAAACTGACACTTATGCTGGGGAGTAGTTTTACGTCTCATTTTGCTTTGTGTCAGATATAAATTATATATATATAAAATGGGGGTAAAAGCCATTTTGCTGAACTGCAAGAATGTTTGACTGCATATGAGTAGTGTTTATAAGGCTGCCGGATACTTCCATACTCTTTTTCATACCATTCCTACTTGTCATCCCCTGATGTATTTTGTTCTCTGTAGTTCTGAAGGAAATCATTAACACGTGCAAATATCAAAATATAATATATCAATATTCACAGGCTCTTTTAATAGAAAAGACAGGCTCTTTTGATGTAACTCAGTGGTGCAACCCTCGTCCCCATCACTGAATGCTTCTGATGCAAAGAGTCCCACAAGATTTGGTGAAACTACAAGTAGTGTGACAAGTTGTGTCGAAATTGAGTCAATACTTTGGTTATTATTTACAATGGGCTTAACAGCTGTTTTATTGAATGTACTCTTGCAAATTACTTTCTAACACACGTGATCCTTTGCTGTTATTGTCGCCTCATTTCTCTCTCTGCTGCTATGCTATAGCTTCCTATTCCCAAAACATCCAAAGACGGAAGTACTCCCTCAAAGTAAAAACTGCCCTGTTCCAGATCTCTGATTTGGCCGTTGCTTAAAAGTCACTTCTACTTTGCTTTCACAGCTAAACATCCTGGGATCTATTTGATTTGATGTTGGGTTCTTTGTCCTCACACATCTTAACTGTCTCTCATGATCAACAACATCTCCTGAACATTCCTGGGTTTGACCTAACCTTGAACTTGCATCTGACTAAGTATTTAATCCTGCGGTAAACTTGACTATGAATCTTGTCTTTCCAAAATGCTGCTCTCTGAAGTCTGGTGAGTCTAGGAAGCTATGTTCCTACTTAATTACAAGACACATGATTTATTTCAGGAACTCAAGCTGCCCCTACATGTTGCAGGTATCACAAACATAATTGATTAACTGTACACTTACCTTTAGACCAGCTAGATGTGCAAAGTACCTATCATGCCATAAAAAGCTCTTCAACAAGCTATAAAGTTAGGTCTTGAAAAGGTGTACTAACTTTATAGCTGGTTGCTATCAGGTAGGCCTGTGTGAAGTTTCACCCAGCATTTCATTTTGAAGCTGCTTTGATGCATTTCGAGCTTGAAACAGTGAAATGGAAATGAAACAAAAGCCTTTGAAACAGCTTCAAAATGAAACAAGGGAACTTGAAGCCAGGCTTACTGGCTTCAGTGCCAGTCCCAGCCAGCAGCACCTGGCTTCTCTCATCTGGCAGGCAGATCAGGGGCTTGCCTGCACCCCTGGGAGGGCTGCGGGGGCTCTGCGCACAGAGAGGCATGCCCCCTATCTGTGCGCAGGATGACAGGACCCACATGCTGCTGCCTGGGGCCAGCGGCAGCACCGATCTTCCTGGTGCTGGATGTGGGCTGCTCCCAGTGCTGGTCTGTTATCTGGCAGGCAGATCTGGGGAACGCACCCCCAGGAGGACTCTGGCACAGCCTCCGCAGCCCTCTCGTGGGTGCGGGTGAGCCCCCAATCTGCCTAACAAATGAGAGGAGCCGGGTGCTGCCAGCTGGGACTGGTGCCAGGAAGATGGGTGCTGCCACTGTCCCAGGCAGCAGCATCCAGCTCCTGTCATCCCATGTGCAGATCGGGGGCCTACCCCTGGAAGGGCTGTGGGGGTGTTCCACAGTCCTCCCGGGCGTGCATGACCATGATCTGTGCACGGGATGACAGGAGCCGCATGCTGCCGCCTGGGGCCAGCGGCAGCACTGATCTTCCTGGCATTGGGTGTGGGATGCCGCCAGCGCCAGTCTGTCATCTGGCAGTCAGATCAGGGGCACGCATCCCCAGGGGGACTCTGGTACAGCCTCTGCAGCCCTCCCAGGGGTGTGGGCAAACCCCTGATCTGCCTGCCTGCTTCATTTTATGATTTCCCATTATATCCTATGCGCAAAACAGCATCAAAACAGCGAAAAAATTTTGACAAAACGAAACAGAACAGTGATTTCGAAATGAAACAAAACTCAAAATGAAACACTATTCCGTCAAAATGTCGAAACAGAAGTCAAAACAGAACGATGCTGTTTCATACAGCCCTACTGTTGAGCTTTAATTTGCTTATGCAGCAGGGTCTCCCATAATGTATTTCAGCTGACGGGGTTTCCAGCTGCACGGGTGCACCATGCCCAACTGGGGCTAGAGTCCCACAGCTGAGAGGACCCTCAGCCCCAGCAGCTGCTGACTGAGGGTTCCAGCAGCACGATCGCACAATCCCACCTCCTGACATGCATGTGTGGCATGGCAGGAGGCATGATTGTGTTCATCGCGCATTAGATCCCATCACACCTTTGCCCGCATGTGTAGAGGGGTCCTCTTTGCCACAAGATAATTTTAAAACTGAAAGCTTACCAGCAGTCAGGAAAGTATTGGACATTTAGATGGATTAAAAGAACATCTAGGGGCACACTACTATGGTAATTTTTTAAAACAAACACTTCCTCATTTTGGAAAGGTATAAACCATCTTGCTTCAGGATATGAGCCAATTCTCAATAATGGAGTCAGAAAGAAACTTACTCTGGCTGATCTTCCCACAAATGTCTATTGCAAGGAGAACTTCTTCTGATTCATCTATGTCTAGTTACTGTTGGAGGTGAAATACTGGACACACTGATGTGGATACATTTGTCTGGTCAGGTCTGGCAGTTCCTGTGTTTTCTAAAGATGGTCTCTGGGACCAGAAATTGTATTTTTCTTATCATGACTGTCACCTTGCCCCACTTCCCCATAAAAGAAATTCAGAATGGCTTTTGCAAATTTCAGATCCATATAGCTTTACGATAACTGCGGTTCTATGACCTCCTACCCATCAGCGTCCCACCTGCTGGCCTCTGATTTGATCTGAGGTGCAAGGATGTAGGAGAGAAGGAATTCCACTGAGTTACTCCTGACTTGCAAAAGTTTAGCCAGAAAAAGAATATAGCCCACAGAACACTTTTCTAGCCTGGATTCCTCTCTGTTCTCCTCTTCCATGCTATCTGTTTAGGCTGCTTGAGCTGCACCTTCCCTTCCCTCCCACTTTCCCTTCTGCTTGGGCTGCTTGGGCTATCTGCTTAGGCTGTACCTTCCCTCTGGAAATCTCTCTTTCCCTCTCATCTCCTGAGCTGCTATTTCTAAATATTCAGTTAAAACTTTTCTTTCCTCTCTAGCTCATGACTGAATCTCAAAGTAAATCATCCTGTGACATCATGCTATTTAGGACACTTTATGGAATTTAATAGGCTGCAGTCACTTGTTAAATGCCAATAACACAGGAGGCCAAGGGAAAGGACTATCAGACCAATGATCAGTGATGGCACAACATTGCAAAAGTTCCTCTTGCCTAGTGGCTAGGAGTCTGTGCAGCATCCCATGGCAGGGGAGAACAGGAGGATCTATGTAACACTGGTTCATCCAGCCTACACCTGCTTCACTCTCATCTTTGTGGCCAGGTATTTGCACAACTCACTATACAAAGTCAAGGAACCTCTCAATAACAGAAGCACAGAAGAAACCCAGCTTAGGCTTCTGAAACAGACATTTGCTCTGCCTTTATTCCTGCCATATAACTACAACCCAAACTACCTCTTTTCTTAATCTTGTTAAAATATTAAGAACATTCTGTAGACAGATGACCTAGTTTCATCTCAGTGAGCTTGAAAATTTGGTTTGCATAATGGAAACACTGGTATGACCCCTGACTTATCAAGGTGCAAACTTAGCAAGGTTACTGAGCTCTGAGTAACAAAACAGATCAAACTCAACCATTTATTTTCACTGCTATTCTCCCTTATATTCTTTTACAAGATAGGAGCAGTGCTTGCTGTTTCTTTACACGTGCTTTTAAATGGCTCAATTTCTCTATCTAATTGATATAATTAAGTCATTTGTTCCTTGTCTGAATACTTAAATATTAACTTCCTAGTTTTGTCTCCATCTGTACACATTTCTCCTAGACACAGTTACCTTTTTCACCTCTAGCCTTGGCAGTGGGGACAGTATTTACTCTGACACAGAGACTGAAACTGGTGGTTTGTGAGCTGGGACATGTTAACTCTTGAAGGGCAAGGCTGGGTTATGACTTTAGTCCATATTTAGCTTTCTTTCTCCTGGCCATGGTGCCAGTATTCCCAGCCAATGCTAAGGCAGGTAAAAAAATTATGTTATAGAAGCAAACTTCTTTAATATATGCAAATACTGACTAATGTTTAAAATAAAGATTCTCAGCCATGATGCCAAAGCACTCAGGTGCTAAGAGATCGTTTTAAGTGTGCCATGGACCGCCACACAATTCATAGTGTCAAAAGCATTTTCATTTGTCTGAGTTCTTTGCAATGAAAGAATCACTGTATTATTTTTCCAGTCAAGAAATGAGTGAAAGCTGAGAGCTGGCATTTTTCCGAGGGGTATCTTGAGTCTAACAAGGGGTGCCTTGGGTCTCAGAAGTTTATGAACCACTGAGTCAGAACATAAAGGGCATTTCTACACATGAAGGTATGTTGCAAAAACTGTGACACTGCCACTATATCTCCATAGCAAATCTCTCCCTCAGTATAGCGCATTGCTATGGTGATATAGCAGCTAAAAATAACTGTACACTGCTGGCACAGAGCAGTATGGAATGTTACTGCACCATTGGTTAGTACTTCATGATCTCAAAGCATGAATCAAACATTAATATATTTACTCAAACACTTCTTGGTAAGCAGATACATAACAATTCTTATATATTCCTTTAATAGGTGGGGGAAGTAAGGTGCAGAGAAGGTATGAGTTCCTCTTACAATAATATTTCTTATTTCCTACCTGGCTTGGTGAAAATACTTCCTGAGAATACTCAGAATGAGGACAGGAGGGGAGCAGCAAGGGAACAGGTTTAAAGCATGTTGGCTGATAAGTCCATTAATGTTTGACTATGGCTATTGCACTATCAACTCCCCCTGCCAAGGCTGACCATTTTACATTGGGTACCGCAAACGTATTGGCCAATCTGCCACAGTTTTGTCTTTAATTTAAAAGTATGCACAGTAGTCAATTAACTGATTCACTATCTCTGCACCAGTGAAGAATGGTCCATGAATATTATATGCCTGTATCTTTCAGCTAGGATTACAAAATAATATATCCAGTCTGTCTAACCAGAAAGAGTAGCCAAGTGCCAGTCTCCCAGGCAGACAGAATCTAAAACTGTCATATAGCTGGCTGATCAATAGTGTTTATTATATGTGGCATTTCTATAATTGAAATGAGACTCCACCCTTTGACAAGTACCTCTGACAGCATACAGAGGGTTAATCCTCTGTCATTTGGTTTACTAATGATTTTATAGTCTGCAACATCAATGTTGTAGCCGTTTATTTGCCATTGAGCAGGTGTTGCTGCTCCCAGAGAGTAAATTTGCTTTCTCCTGCTGATAAAATAAGCAAAATAAAGGTTGCTCACATCCTCTTTGAAATATGTTTTTCCTCCATGCAGTAGCTGAAAATCAAACACAGAATAGGAAGCAGAATGCATTATGCAAGAAAACATATAATCTAGGAACATCTTTGATTTGGATGCTGCTGTCAGAGGCATGTATTTCATAAAAGGTTTTTTCCCCCTTTTTTTTTCTCTCTTTCCTTTTTTCTGGCTTATCACTTGTGCCTTTGTCGTACTATTCATTCTTTTCTTCCCAGCCTCTTCACAATGAATCTTCATTTTCCCTCTGACACACTTGTATCTAAATTCCTCATTTCCTGCCTTTTTTATTTATATCTGTTGCTTGGTGATTTGATCATGCTATGGAATACAGGATTAGTAATCTCCCTGTCCTTGAGTAATACTCAAGGACACCTGTTCAGCAAGTTGCACAGTTTCCTTCCCCACCTTAACCCCTTCCAACATTGTACTTGCCACATGCTAGCAATAGTAATAATAAGAACAACAACAATGGCAACTTTAAATATCTCAAACACTGCATTTGCAAGAAATTATAATCTTCATTTTTCAACAGCTGGCATGGTCCTTCCTAAGCAGCTTACACAGGAATCTGAAGAATGTGACACTAAAAAAATTAATACACACTCTTTGAACTTTTCAAATAGTTTAGCAGTTGTTCCTGTAGAGATAGCATATATATTACTAAAAAACAGAAATGCTAATTCATCTATTATCATTGAATAGGGTACCTGTCTGTAATAATCCACCTTTAGCTCCCAGCTCCCTGTATTAGGTTCACACAATGTTTGCCTCAATGTAATTTTTTTTCATTAAATGGATATATACTAGTGTTCATAATATTAAACACAGAGGTTTAAACAAGTAGGCTGATTTGACACTAACTGTAGCAGGTTTGAAAACTAGCTTGAAATGAGCTCTATTAATTCAGCAGAGAAGATGGTGCCTTAGAACAGACAGTTCACAGACAGACATAACACTTGTTTTTAAGGGAAGACTTGCTGTTGGAGAGCTCACGTTATCTGAAACAACGTAACTGTTCCATCTGTTCACTGCTGCTCTGGTACAGTGGCTGTAATGCACGGGTTGTCAGGGGTACTTGGGAAGGCCCTAGGGGGTATGTGCAGGCAGGCAGTGACAGAGCACTGGCACTTACCACCACGCAGCGCCACCTCTGAGGGTGGAAAGGGAGAACGAGCACCCAGCCGGCTGGATGCAAGGAGGGGGAGCTCGAATGTGGCTGCTGCCACCACCACCCACCACCCTACACTGCCACTGCTCTGCATCCAGCCACGTACCACCTCCACCACTCTGCTCCACGTCTCTCCGTGTTCCACACCCCCAGCTCTGCATCTGGCCACTGAGGGTACACTTATTTTAAAAGGTTGAAAACCCCTGTTCTAATGGACTTTAACTTTAAACCTGAAACATGGACTAGGAATCTGTCCACACCCTAGTATTCTAGCCCCCTATCTAAACAGAATTGGTAAATTCCAATCTAATTAGCATAATCTACCTGAGCATGAATCATGTCCCAGCACTGTGGACATGTAAGTGTATACACACATTATATGCACAGGCTGAGTCCACTATGTGCATTGCCCAACTAGGCATTGACTAAACATGTATGTGTGACTATTGTGAACATGTGCAGTCATTTAAGGCCTTAAAACATAGGCAGCCCAAACCCATGACTAGCAGGTGTTAGACAGCACTGGAGAAGGAAGACCAAACACCCATGTTTTACCTCCAGTACCGAGGGGGTAGAGCACTCTCCTGAGAAGAGTCAGCATGGATTCACCAAAGCAAGTCATGCATGATCAACCTGATTGCCTTCTATAATGAGATGACTGGCTCTGTGGATGTGGGAAGATCAGTGGATGTGGTATACCTTGGCTTTATTAAGGCTTTTGATATGGTCTCACACCACTCTGGCTTTAGTAAGACTTTTGATATGGTCTCACAAACAAGCCTCATAGTTCTTTGATGGCACCTATCTCCAACAAGGATGAAGCCACTTTGCCTTGGTTTAATTTTTTAATACAAGGTGGATACTATGATTCCCTTGCCAGCCACTGTAGTCTAACACTGAAAATTAGCTGTCTCCAGTCCCTGCCTGCTTCTCCTGTTTCATGTGATATATGTTTGATATTTTAATTCCTTTTCATTCCTTTTCTTGAGTGAGAAGGATCCCTGCCCTACCACCCATCTTCTGATAGCTCAGCCCGTTGATTGACTGAATTATCTTCCTTTCCTTTTCCATGGGTCAAGCCTCCCCAATTATGTTACTTGGCTTTAATCTCCCCCAGGTCCAGTGGTACTTGTCTTATACCTCCTGTTCACTAGGAGGACTCGAGGATAATCTGCTTCACCTCTGTATGTCACCTTTCATTCTCTGAGGCAAGAGCCAGGTATTCCTGTCATGGCTGTGGCAGACAGAGTGAGCTACATTAACATGAAATGTGGAGTTTTCTCAGAGGCACTGCCAGATTAAAACTGTAGCTCACATTCTACCCTTCCTCACTCCCAGTGCAACTCTGCTGAGGGCAGTGAGGTATCAGGCGTAAACTCAGGCTAGATTTAGCCTTCTTTCAGTGCTATTTTGTTCATATTCAACATGAGGAATAAGGGCGGAAGATCCCAGATGATCATCACTTTCTCCTGTTCCTCAGCTTTGTATAAGTAGTCTCTACCTGACAGTATAGTTTCATAGTTTCTAGGGTTGGAAGGGACCTGATCAGATCATCAAGTCCAACCCCCTGCCCTGGGCAGGAACAAGTGCTGGGATCATAATTCCCCAGCCAGATATCTATCCAACCTCCTCTTGAAGACCCCTAAGGTAGGGGAGAGCACCAACTCCCTTGGGAGCCAATTTCAGAGCCTGGCAGCCCTAATCATAAAGTAATGCCTCCTGAGATCAAACCTGAACCTGCTCTCAATCAATATGTGGCCATTATTCCTTGTTATCCCAGGTGGTGCCCGGGGAAACAGAGCCTCACCTATATTTTCCACTGCTCCCCCCTGGTGAGTTTAGAGATGGCCACCAGATCCCCTCTCAGTCTTCTCTTGTGGAGCCTTAATAGATTCAGGTGCTTTAGTCTGTCTTTGTAGGGCCTGGCCTGCTGCCCCCTGACCATGCGAGTGGCCCTTCTCTGAACCCTCTCAAGGGCCCTCCTCTGGACCCTCTCAAGAACTGGATGCAGTACTTCAACTGTGGCCTGACCAGCACCACAGAGAGGGGAAGGATCACCTCCCTGGACCTGCTTGTGATGCATCTTTAGATGCACGACAAGGTGTGGTTAGCCTTACTGGCTGCTTCCTTGCATTGGCAGCTCATGTCCATCCCAGAGTCAACAATGACTCCAACATCCCTTTCAGCCACCGTGTTATTGAGAAGGGTGTTGCCCAGCCTATAGATATGTTTCATAGTTTCATAGTTTCATAGATTAAGGGTCGGAAGGGACCTAGTAGATCTTCTAGCCCGACCCCCAGCCAGGGCGGGAGAACAACAAAACCCCAAAAACAAGAAACAGGACTCAAATGAGTCCAGCCAGGTAGGCATCCAGCCTCTTCTTAAAGACCCCCAGGGTAGGGGCCAGCACCACTTCCCTTGGAAGTTGGTTCCAGCTCCTAGCCGCCCTAACTGTGAAGTAGTTTTTGCGGATGTCCAATCTATACCTCCTCTCCATCAACTTGTGCCCATTACTCCTTGTT
>NW_017729017.1:13200818-13226599 GCF_001723915.1 Gavialis gangeticus | reverse complement strand
CTGACTTGAACGCGTCCAGCCCCTCCAGAAGCTCTCTAACCTGGTCCTCCCCAACCTGAGGTCTGAAGGCGATCCCCTCGAGTCCGGCTTCTATCACAGCAGGGAAGTCCCGGTCCCTGCACAACCATGTTGCAGGTTCCTTCTCCCTAGATGCAGCACCTTGCACTTGTCTGTATTGAATTCCATTCTATTCTCATCTGTCCACCTCTGTAACCTGTCTAGATCTAGTTAGATTCTGTCCCTCCCCTCCAGTGTGCCCACTTCTCCCCACATCTTTGTGTCATCAGTGAATTTGGACATTCTCATCAGCAAATTTGGACAGCGTGCTTTCCACGCGCACCTCCAAGTCACTGATAAAGATGTTGAATAGCACAGGCCCGAGAATCGAGCCCTGGGGAACTCCACTGCCCACATCCCTCCAGGTCGAAAATGACACATCTAACACCACTCTCTGGGTTCCACCATCAAGCCAATTTGGCACCCATCTGACTGTGTAGGCATCAAAGCCACAGTCACCTAGTTTTTTTATGAGAATGGGGTGAAAAACAGTGTCAAATGACTTCTTGAAGTCCACCTCAACGACATCCACCTCAACACCTGCATCCAAGGACTTTGTGACCTGGTCATAAAAGGAAACAAAGTTAGTTAGGCAGGATCTGCCTGCAATCAACCCGTGTTGGTTGCCCCTGAGCATTACCTCCCATGCTAGGCCCCTGCAGATTTGTTACTTGGTAATTTTCTCAAAGGTCTTCCCAAGGACTGAGGTGAGACTAACTGACCTATAGTTGGCAGTTGGCAGGTAACAATATCTGAATGTCCAAAAGCTGAGAGGTGATATTAGGTTGATAAATCTAGAAGTGTTCTCATCAACACTGAAACCTTACCTAAGTTAAGACAGATGGTAAGGCACAGTGGTACCTTAGAGACTAATTATTGTAGTATCGACTCCCACTTTGGGAGCCAAGATTGACCATTTTACATTGGGGACCACAAACGTATTGGCCAATCTGCCCCAGTTTTGTCCTGAATTTAGAAGTATGCACAGTAGTCAAAGAACCTATTCACTATCTCTGCACCAGTGAAGAATGATCCGTGAATATTATGTGGCTGTACCTTTCAGCTAGGATTACAAAATAATGTATCCAGTCTGTCTAACCAGAGAGGGTAGCCAAGTGCAAGTCTCCCAGGCAGACAAAATGTAATACTGTCATATAGCTGGCTGATCAATATTGTTTATTATATGTGGCATTTCTACAAATTGAAATGAGAAGCCAGCCTTTGGCTGGTGCCTCTGACAGCATACAGAGGGTTAATCCCTTGTCATTTAGTTTACTAATGATTATATAGACTGCAGCATCAATGCTGTAGCCATTTATTTGCCATCGGGCAGGTGTTGCTGTTCCAGAAAGTAAATTTGGCATAAACTTTCACAGGTGACAGCCTGCTTTGTTATGTATAGGAATAAGTAAGGATAGTTTCTTTGCTCTCACATTCTCTTAGCCTTTTTCTTCCCTAACTGCATTCTCTTCTTGATATTCCTAAAGGTCATGTCTGGTTCTGGGGAATAAAATCCAAATGGCTCTCTTTTAGGGACCAAGTGATAGGGACACATCAGAAAAGGAAAAGACCAGAAAATATTAGATCATCCTCTAGATAAATAACTTAGATTTATATGAATTTCATTATGGAACCTGGGAACATAGGAGCATTTTAGGTTTGGTATCTCACTAAAAGTTTGAAATTCATACCAGGATCATCAAGAGCAAGCTCTACAAGTGGACCTGAACTAACGTAGGGTTTCCTGTTATGAAACTCACCATTTGTCAGAGTTTTAATGCAAAATCAGATTAAATCCAGCCAATTCTATTACATTTTTAGTGATTTGGGGTTCATTGGATTGCACAAATGACTAAGTTAAATATATCTCACTATGGCTGTTTTACACCTAGAAAGGAGCACAGTCACTATGCCGAGCAGCTACATGTCGTACTCCTGGCAAAATGCATACGTAATGCTCCCAGTGCATGGGAATTGATCAGAGTTTACACTTGATCTGAGCCTTCAAGAGGCCAAGAAGCAGATAAATGGATAAATCACCCAAGGACAAAATTACTCAGGAGAATATAATAGATTACCCATCCAATCCAATACATCTGCTTCTTCAACCAGATGCTTCAGCTACTTCATAGACATTAGGGGCTGGAAGGGACTTCGTGAAATCATCAAGTCCAGCCCCCCTTCCATAGGCAGGAAGTCTGGTGGGGTCAAATGATCCCAGCAAAACAGACATCCAAACACCTTTTGAATTAATCCAGAGTAGGTGCTTGCAACACCGGGGCGAGTCTATTTCATACCCTGGGCACTTGGACTGCAAAGAAATTTTTCCTTATGTCCAGTCTAAACCAGCCTTCCAGGAGTTTGTGGCTTTTAGACCATTTTATCCCTTGAGGGGCCCTGGTGAACAACTGTTCTCCCAGGTCCTAATGTACCCCCCTTATATAGTTATAGGCCTCCACCAAGTCCCCCCTGAGCCTTCTCTTCTCCAGGTTGAAGAGTCCCATGTCCCTCAGCCTTTCCTCATAAGGGTTGCTCTCTTGGCCTTTGATCATATGGGTAGCTCTCCTTTGAACTCTCTCAAGATTATCCACATCCCTCCTGAAATGGGGGGCCCAAAACTGGACACAGTACTCCAGCTGCAGCCTCACTAAGAACAAATAGAGCAGGAGCATGACATCCCTGGTCTCACTTGAGATGCATTGGTGGATGCAGCCAGTATTTGGTTTGCTTTCCAGCCACGACATTGCATTGTTGATTCATGTTCATCTTGTGGTCAATCAAGACCCTCAAGTCTCTTTCGGTCATGGTGCTAGCGAGCGAAGTGCTGCCAAGCCTATAAGTATGATGCTGGCTTTTCCTCTAAAGGTGGAACACCCTGCACTTCTCTACATTGAATGCCATCAGGTTTTGGTTGGCCCACCTTGCAAGAGTATCCTGTAGGTCAGCCTGTATCCCCAGCCTGTGTGACTCCCAGTGTGACCACTTTCCCCCATATTTTAGTGTTGTCTGAGAACTTTGCTAGTCCACACCTGAAGTCTGAATCCAAATTATTAATGAAGATGTTGAAGAGTATTATCCCCAAATTAATCTTCAAATTAAATCCAGCCATTTTTATTACATATTTGAGATTTGGGGTTCACTGGATTGCACAAATGCTCCTTTTTGAAAAGTAACATATTTGATTTTTTTTAAAGGTGACTTCCAGAAAGAGAGACCTAGACTGACTAGGCAAAAACAATCAGGCTTGGAGGTAGTTGTGGTAAAATGAACCCAAACTCCTAGGTGTAAAAGATTTTCCTTCCTTCCTTCCCCTCAGCCACCTAATACAGGGTAGAGAGAATGTACATAGTCTCAGAGAAGTCCCAAGTCCAGCACACCAAACAGAGTGCTGAGGGAAGCATAGAATTGCTGCAGGTGGGGGCGGGGGGAGCGTTCAGGAAAGCATAGAAGAGTCTCCTTCACTTTATCCTTCCAAAAAGGGGAGGTCACTGACATCACTGAGTTTTAGTAGTTAAGAGTTAAATGGTGTTGTTGGAGCTGGCCCCTGCGAGGCTAGCTTTTGACTAACGTGCCTCTTGGCTGAAGTAAAAGCTGCCCCCTCCACCCCAGATGCACTTGCTGCTCTGAAGAACCACCTTCATACATGATTAACCCTTCCCAGCAGCAACTCGCTAGTTGACAAAGGTATCTGTGGCCACGGTCCTGTGCAGCAGTCACCACTGGTGGTCACCAGTTCTCTTGTTAATGAATAGCTTGTACAGGGTGGTCCAGGCCAAGTGGTCTTGCTCTAGTGTTGCTGTCACTAGGCACCTCCTCCAAGTCATGTCAAGGGGGGCAGTGAAGACCTGGGCATGATGCGCTTTGACTGCCCACGTGTACAGTGCCTTCCCAGACAGAACCATGAAGTACAATCCCACCATGGTTCCTGTTGCGCCTGAGGAGGGACAGCAGGGTACCAGACCCACCACCCTCATCCCTGTCCCTATCTGGAGAAATAGGCAGCAGTGGGTGGATCTGTCTAGTCAGCTACTGTTGAGGAGGGCTCATCACATGGGAAGATGGTCCTCCAGAGCAGCAAGTGCATCTGTGGGGTGGGCAACTTTCACTTCAGCCAAGAGCTGGCCTCACAAAGGCCAGCTCCAACAACATCCTTTAACTTTGGTTTCTTGGTAAGGGTCATTTGAGTTTGGGCATTTCACTTTGCAACATCATGTGGACCATTTTGCCTTGTGCTGAGCCATCAACAGGGCACTCTGCAAAATGGAAAATGGACAGCTATTCCTAAAAGTATAACCCCGTGAAGGTTGCTGAGGGAAAGTGGGTTTCAGTCTCAGGTGATATGAATGTTTTTGTTACTGGCAGGTATCCAGGTTGTAGCCATATTGCTCTAGAAGCAAAAGGAATTAGAACTCATGGTAGAGGTGATATCTTTTATTAAACCAACTAGATTTTTGCAAAAACAAATTATTTAATTGCAAGCTTTCAGGCACAAGCACCCTTCATCAGGCATAGGAAAAAAGATTGTAAAAGTTATCTTAGGTAGAAATGAAAGTTCATATTTCATAGGAGAGTGAAAGGTGTGGTAAAATCATTTTACAATATTTTCTCCTATGCCCGATGAAGGGTGCTTGTTCTTGTGCCTGAAAGCTTGCAGTGTGTGTGTGTGTGTGTGTGTGTGTGTGTGTATTTATTTATTTCCCCCAAAAAATCTATTTGGTCTAATAAAAGATATCATCTGTACCAAGAGTTCTTATTCTTTTTGTTACTGACAAGGGTTTCGTGCTTGGCCCTTGGGAGGGCCACACACTTGCACTTTTACCTTTTTTTTCAATATTTTTATAATACAGGTCTAAAAAGTCTCCTTCCTTCCTTCCTTTTGAGAGTTTTGGTTCTTTTTCATACCTCTGCTGGAACAGGAAACTGTTTCTTTTCAGGCAGCCAGGCTGGGATTCAAAGGTTACTGATAACAGCTATTCCTGTCATTGTGTGTGTGTGCTACAGAGCAGTTCCGTGGGCGTCAGCAGGGTTTGGAATAATTGTCTCTACTAATTAACTGGTTATCAAACAAGAACATTTCATTATGGTACAATTACTAGCTGCTTTGCTGAGACACAGAGGTGTCAAGATTACAACTCCAACATATGCTTCTTACAGCTCTGATTTTTTTCATAATCACTAACCATATTTGCTTCCCCCCTCACCACCCACCCACTCCCTTAATGACTAATGAGTCCTCCTGCTTTGAATAAGAAAAAGAAATCAGCAGGCATGGCAGGTTATAACAGAAAACATGCAAAATATTTTGAGGATCTTTAAATCTGATAAATGACTTTGAAATTAAAATCCCCAGGAAGAAATGTGATTTAATTAGAAAGTAACATGGTTCTGTCAATATTTAAATTAAAATTTTAAAAGGTCATAAATGCTGCTTCAAAGCTCCATTTGCATAGCGGGTTTTGAAGTAGTTCTTGTAGGACCTGCTATTCACATTTAAGACCTGCATTTTGAAAATGAAAAGCGGTGTTTTAGCCACATGATTCCTACTAAAGTTAATGGGTCAATTCCTTGCCCAATTCAAATCAATGGGGGTTCTGCCACTGACATTAGTTGTGCCAGGATTTCACTCAGGAAGTTAGGCCTATGCTATGAAAGGTTACTGTTTCTAAACAAGGTTACAAACAACTGTGTTAACATTCATGATACTGACTGTTTATTATCCCAAACACAGCAGGTCACTTAGCATAGTTGTTTGTAGGTATCTTCAGAAGTGGTAACATTTTGCCTTGGAGTCAAACACAACTCTTTGGAAGCTACATTAAATAATTTTCTGCTGGAGGGTTTCCACCATAACTTTCCTTTAATTTATTCAGCCCTAATGGTTCTAGTAGAGTAGGCTTGACAGCAGCTTCCCAGCAACACTCACCAAGAAATCTCTCCTCCTCCCAGATGTAAGAAGTGAGCCACATAGCTGGTTTGTGCAACAGTCTTAGAGGAGGATTTTTCAGGCACAGGGAAAGGCTCTCTGAATAGAATGTTCTGTGACTACTGCAGTCTCACGGAGCTGTTTTTTCCCTTACTGCCTTATGTTTCCATAAGAGTTCGATGCACTTCAGTATCAATTAAATTTAACATTAAGAACATAGGATATCAATGGCAATTCCTTCTAAGATGCCACCTGCAGGAAGAGGATGATTAGCTGTCAAAAGTGCATCTTTTTCCAGGAAATTACTGTTTGGAGTGTTACCCCAGTATGTGTTTCAAAAAGTTCAGAAGCAGGAGCAATGGGTTGTCTAGAGGTTGGTTCCACATTTTGCCTCAAAGCAGATTTTCTGTTTAGGGATGGCAACCTTGAGGCTTTACTAAGTGGATGGTACCTTCTATATTGCAGCACATATTTGATGCCCAAGTGTTGCTTTGCAGTGTCAGCCTAGAATATGATCACAAATTTAGTTCAACAGCAGGAGACCATTAACCTGTAACAAAGCTCTCTTCTATTATTATTGCTCCTTAATATGAGGACTCTGTGCTCAATTACCATTTAATAGATTGCTGTATCAACCACAATACACAGGAACTTTCCAAAGACAGAGGAAGGCACAGTTCCTGCCTCTCATTGCTCATATTAAAAAAGACAAAGGCAGCTGAAGCATGGGGGAAAGGGGCATAACACACAAGCTGAGTGTCTGCTGTGATCATTGGCACATAATTTATTAGTTATTTGTTTGTTTGTTTTCTAAGTTAAACACCCTAAATTCATCTCCCCCTCATTCTTGGGATTACTGCATTGATGCATTTTTGTGTGTGCAGAAGACAATACTATCCATTGTAAGTGAATACATTCCAACTATCATTTGAGCTGTGAGTATTTTTATTGCATCGTACACAATACAAGTAAATCCTGCTCCAGGTATTTTGCCACTGCACAAGAAAAAAAATGAACATGTTTATAAGACATAATTTTCCAGACATGATCATTATTATACTGACTAGGTACATGAGAATGGATATTTTATTGTCATTCAGGCATCAGATTTAATGCTGAAGTATATCTGCTATAAATATAACTGGTCAAACCTTGAAATTCCTGTCTTGGAAAATGTTAGCAGTTTGAAATATGATTTCATTCTGAATCTGAATAAATACAATATTTTCAAAATTTCTAGTTAAACAGAATTTGGGAAATATTTTGTTTTGGAAATTAGTATTTTAAGAATTATATGTCACAATGTTATTTTTTTTTCATTACAACACACAGAAGAAATACATTCATTTAAGAGGAAAAAAGATTAGACAAATCAATTAGTCCTTAATAGTAGCTGCCCTTAAAGTCTTTAAAAATAAAATCAAATACAAATGTTTAAAAATGCCAACAATTATTTTATGACATATTATGGTATGTCGTTAGAAGAAGTGTATTATATTTTACCACCAGCAGGCAACCCCTGCACTGAAGCACCCTTGTGACCCAGCCAGCCAGGGCAGCATCTACACGTGTGCTACTACAGAATTTTTTGCAAGTTCTTACAAGTACTCTCCTGCTGCTGTAGTTTACTCCAGCCTAATAGGGGCACACTTGTAGATGCTGAGACATTTACTGCACAGCTAATTAGTCTACTGTGCAATAACCATCTTGCACAGATGTGCCCAATGAGTAGCAGCTCATTGGTGATGCTGGTAGCCCAAACAGAGGTATACAAGGGAATTCTTGTATTTCTTTGCTCCCTTGGGTATGCACGCATCAGAGTTCAACATTGAACTCTTGTTCAGTTACATGATTTGACTCTAATGTATGATTTGACTCTAATACATCTAAATACACTGCAGAAAATAACTGAAAATCCTCACTAGACTTCAGGATATTTATTGTAAAGCATCGAGTGTTTTGTTTTGTTTTTCTGAGCAGAGATAAATGTAAGCAAATCAGTTCTAATTGAAATTATTTGATTTGATTTGATGAGAGCTTGGGGTTTTGATGGTGTGGGGGAAGGGTTGGCAGGTATTTAAATTTCATTACTCTCCTTCTCCGTGTGAACTTCTCTTCACTTTAAAGTATTTTTTCTCAATTGATCATTTTAATCTGTTCTGATTTAAGAGCTTTCTGTTCCATCAGGGAATTATCCTACTTTATCCAGCTGGTTTTGGTGCCACTTTTCCAAGTTTGCTTTCTTGCTTACTTGTTTTTCAGTGTTTTACTTTAAACCCAGTTCCTGGAATTGTGAGATCATGAAAAATCTCAACTTGTATGTGGCAAGGAAAAGTTTATATCTCCCAACATTCCACAGGAAAACTTGAAAATGTGAATTCTAATGGCTTCAAAACTAGGAGACAAAACCCCCTGAAATTCAGGATTTAGTGTGTTACAAGTTTAAGCCAGTCACGTGATCTGGAGGTACTTGGTTCATGATATATTTACTTTTTAAAATACCAGGCTCAGATTGTGTTCTCATTCACATCAGATATATCAGTATGGAGGGATTTCACTGATTTCACATCTTAAGTGCAGAATCTGCTTCCTCCTAGATGCATTTTTTTCCATGAAAGGTTTTCCCATGTGTTTCACGGGATCAACCAAAATCTCATTCATTTACATTGTTGCAGCTTGAAAGCACTTATGACTAGGAATCAGAGTGTGCTTCTTTCTCTGAAACAGAAGCTCTCTGACTGGGCAGTGAGGGAATTTGGAATCCTGTTGGGATTATATTTTTTAGTAGAGTCACTCTATTAATAGAGCTGTTCCTTTCTGGCAAATACCAGGACCATAGAACTGTCTCAACTTTCATGTTACTTGAGAAAGAAGCTGTCTTTTCAACCCAGCTAGCTACACTCTCAGCTGTCAAGGTGCTGCATATATATCTAGGTAGACACAGGAAGGCTTCAAATCCAGATCCTAACTTCCCTGAAATATGAGGCCATCCAAGTGGGCAAATTTCTCTTCTTCCCAAATTTGGTAACATAGTTTAAGCTTTATCCCTACTTGTTGTAACAAAAAATGTGGCTGAGTGGAGGTGTGGATGGTATATACAGTGGGTAAAATGTAGCAAAGTAAAACAGCACCCTATTTTTCTTTATTAATTATTATTCATTGTTTGGTTCTTTCAGGCATATAAGAGGAAAACAGAAGCAGCGAAGAAGGAGTATCTAAAGGCTCTGGCAGCCTACAGGGCCAGTTTGGTTTCCAAGGTAACAGACAATGTGCTTTATACATGAGTCTCTGTGGATGTGGCAATGATAAATTAGTTGCAACTCATGGAAATCTCTTGGGAGGAGCAAGTTTATAAGAAATACACTGTAACCGTGCTATCAAAACTAATATCAATGTTAACTACCTTCTGTAGGAGCTAAATGAAATGATCCACAGCACAGCTTGAGCATACACAATGCAGCCAGTTTTTTTTCCTTAACACATTGAAATAAAATCTTGTTTATTCTGGCACATTGAAATGTTTGAAGGCCAGGCTTCTGTGATATTTCCTGCAGCTGGATTGCTTTTTTTTAACCACACTGACTGCAAAATTTCATATGCAAGTTTAGATAGGTTTCCATTTTATCTTGATACCTCCATGAAATCACAGTAAAACTAAATTGTCTGCACTATGTTATCAATGCTCAAATTATTTGCACTCTGCTTCCACTTAGTATCCCAGCAATATGCTGACATGATACCCAGGAACTGGCCATGTACAGGCATTTGTTTCTTCTGGGCGAATCACTGCTCTTCTGGTAAAAAAAAATTACAATAGTACAGATGTTCACTTAGTTTCTCCTGGGGGAAATATACCCCCTCCAGGAGAAAGATCTTCCAGGTATCAACCTGGAAGATCTGTGTTGCACAAGAAACTCTCTCATAAGAATGAATGAATGTACACTCCCTCCCAGTGTGATCTTGAGTGGGGAGTGGTCCGAGAGGGCGCTGGAGCTCTAGTCCCTTCCCAGACTAGTCCAGAAGGGCACTGGAGCAGCTTTCAAAGCTCTCTGCTTGCTCCCCAGACTGGGGAAAATTTGCTAGACATGAATGTCTGTTCAAGGCCAGTGGGTCAAATCCGCACCTGGTGTGAAGTGGTGTAACACCACCCATAGTTTTATACCAGCAGAAGATCTGGGCCAGTACTTCTATAAATCTTTGACAGTTAGGTCCCTTCCAAGTTCCCAACAGGGGTTTCGTATGTATTCCAAGAAAGAAATTTGTAGGCCTCTCCATAGATTATAGAAGAGCCCCCATGGAACTGTGCAGAATATAAATAACCCTTCCCATCCCAAGCCCAGGGTCCCCCATCTCAACTGTTAGTGTCTCCTGGAATCTAACATGGATGCTGCATCCTCCCAGACATACTTGTATAATTCCCCACTACCACTGATCAGGCACTCAATATTTGCCATCAATAGTAAGAGGAAGAAATATCCATCTGTTAGGATTCAGTTCCTGAGAGGGAAGAAGGAAGTCATCCACAAACCTTCTACTCATCCCTGTGGAGATATGTGTATTCTCCACTTTCCACTCCTGGCTTTTCACTGCCATTCACTGCCTGCCATTCACCATGCATCTTCATTGGCAGGTGCCATATCACCGGTGGGGAGTAGTACATCGCTGCCAGTGAGGAGGAGAGAAGGTGCCTGATGACTATGACTGCCCTCCAGCAGCTGCTTTCTTACATCTCAGAGTCCTTCTGCTAGCTCTTGAGCCAGGAAGGCCAGTGAGCACTGCAGAGGTGATACTTATGGCCCTCAGAAGGGGCTCAAAGCTCTATAAGTAGATTTACCTTATTCCAGAGCTGTGCCTTCTAGCTATCACATTCACTGAGCCATGAAGGAAACCTGGCTGAGCCCAGCAGGCACAGAAGTGTCACACTGATCTGGCTCCACCTACACCAGTGTAAATGTACAGTCACAGCAGTTGCTTATCAGTTTGTACTTTGAAGTCACACTGTTGTCAGTGAATGCAGAATTGGACAGTAAGGAGTACCTGACTAGGTGGAAGAAAAAACAAAGCCTTTCTGTTCATTGACAGACCCACCCCTCCCCCACTCTTTCCAGCAGCACTTCCTGCATCTGCCCCAAACAGATTCAAACTGAGTTCAGGTTGGGCTCAGGCCAGTATCTGCTTTTGTGTTTCTTAGCCCAGTTCAGAATAGATAGCCTGCTGGGTGGATCCCTCGTGGGCTTCACCACTGTCTTGATATGTCTTGTTTATATTTGTTCCTTTAGCAGAGAAGATCTCTGGTGACTCTTCTCTGTAGTCTGCAAAATGGGTCGCATTTCTCCTTACCTTTCTCCCATATCCCTCTTTCCTCAATCCTTCTAAATACCCAGCATTTCTTTGCTCACCACCTGGCATTCCACAGCCTTCCTCATCTTTTTGTCTCCATTCCCTGACCTCTCTTTTCCCATCTCATCTCCATTAGGCAGGAATTTGCCTCCTGATAACCTAGGTTCCTGCTATAGTTCATGCTCTGGGGATGATCTGACATGTTGTTGAGGGGAGTCTTGACCTGGTGTCTCTGTTCTAGCTCAGAAGTGCCCCAAAATTCCTGGCATCCCTTTGAGATATGGCACTGTAGGGGGCTATCTATCCAGACTAGGGCACAACTTGTGTTTGGCAGTCCAACATGTCACAAAGCACTAGGGCTGTGCAAAGCTTTGGTAGCTGATTCAGTTCAGAGGAGATTTGGCCCAATTTGGGGACTGAATATGTGAATCCGAAATGAATCGGAAGACCAATTAAAAGTTCTGAATCAATCTGAAGCATCTAAATCGATTCAGAAAAGATTTGGCCACTTTGGGGATAGGGCCATAGACTAAGCAGGCAGCTGACACAGCTGCCTCCAGCTGGTAAGTGTGTTGTGGTGGGTGGAGTGGGGAGGGAAGGGGTGTGGGGGAGGAAGGGATTGGGGCTGGGGCTGGGACAAGCTGCCCAGCTGGGGTAGGGGGGGCGTGTTACTTGGGGAGAGGGGTGTGGAATGTGGGTGCGGCAGCGCTGGGAGCGGGGGCTCTTCCCTGCTGCCGCTTGCCCAGCTGGGGTGGCGGGGGGCAGGATGCAGGCACAGCTCATTCCAGGCAGAAGGGGGCAAGTGGCAGCAGGGAAGAGCCCCCACTCCCAGCACTAACATGCCTGCATCCCACACTCCCCACACTGCCTGGAAAGTGGCAGCAGGGAAGAGCCCCCGCTTTCAGCACTGATGTGGGTGCAGCAGTTCTGGGAGAGGGGGCTATGTCCTGCTGCCACCCAGAGCATGCTGTGCCATTGTGCCCTGCCCCCCCATGGCTCCCTCTGCCAGGGCAGAGGCAGACACAGCTGGAGGAGCTGCAGAAGAATCCTCCATGGCTGTCTTGCCTGGCCACATCCCCTGCCTGGCCCAGCCTCCCAGCACTTTATAAAAAAAAGGAAAAAAACGACACACTCACCAGCTCTGGCAGTGGTGATTGGGTCCTCTGGGCACTCATAGCAGGGCCCCCCCCCATGCAGCGTGGGTCAGTGAGGGGCAGCAGGGATTGCCCTCACTGTTTGGCACCCATGCTGCAGCTGCCCCATGGTTCTTGGCAGGGCACTGCACACTGTCTGGGAGCTGGGGGGCTCCACCTCTCAGCCAGAGCCTGGCACTGCTCAGCCTCAGCCACCTCAGCCTGCCAAGCCACACTGTACTGTGACAGCAGGCTTGGCACAGTATAGTGCCAAGCAGGGAGAGTGATTTGCACTGCTCTGCGCTGCACAGGGGGACTGTGCCATGAGTGCCCAGAGGCCCCAATTGCTGCTTCTGGAGCCGGTGACTGTGGAGCTTTTTTTTTTTTTTAATGCTGGGACTAGACTGGGGCCAGCCAGGTGGAGGATGGGATTGGGCAGGACAGCCATGGGAACTTCTCCCGTGGCTCCCCCCACCCAGGGAGAGGCAGGCACCCAGGGAGAGGAAAGCCTGCAGCTGCCCAATTGTGCCTGTCTCTCCCTGGCCAATCAGAATCACTGAATCTCTCCGAATCAGCGCCGAATCTTCCAAAGAAGATTCAGCCAACTCTATTCAAGACAGTGATCTGAATCTCCAAATCAAATCATTGTCCTCTGAATATGCCAAATCCAAATCCTAATTGAATACTTCCCTTTTCACACAGCCCTACAAAGCACACCCAGGTGCCTTCCTTCTTCTCTTTTGATATGGTCCAGGCATTGCAGAGAATTCTGGGCACAGTTTGAGATGATGGCTGTTGAAGAACCTCAAAATGGGGGCACTAGTGCAGAAAATGAAACCCCAGCAATTGCCAGATCATTGGATAATACGGAATGTGGCAGCAACATAAATACATAGTACCACAGTCATTAGTACCTTACAAATATCACAGGTTCTCTTGTGCCCTGCTGTCCCACTGACAAGTGCTGGGTCAGGCAGGGAGTGTTACAGACAGGTACCACCAGGCTCATGTGGACCATCATTGTAGTGGGAATTGTCACTGAGCCTGCTGTTCTGACCTCCCAACTTCCTTTCTGTTTGTTCTTCCCTCCAATAGATGTATGAAGGGTTTGAATTTAGGGGTGTTTTCTCAGGGATAAGTCAGCAGTTTAGACTGACATAGGAATCTGCAGTGCATTCAAGGAAAGGCAAAATGTGCTGTTTCCCCAAGCCAGGTTCCAAGTCAGCTGTGACCAAGTCACATGGACTCCAAAGCGTCCCTAGAAGTGCATTGTGCCTTCTGATGTACTTTGAGCTGAGTGATGACCTAAGTCAAGTGCACAGTAGGGATTTAACAGACAAACTTTCTGTGACTCCGTGGGACATTCAGAATGTTGGCTAGGGACATGAGTTAAGAACATTTTTCTTTTTGCGCAATGGTGTGTGGCTCCTAGGTGCTACAATGATACAAAAAATTGATAATAATTAATAAGAACAAAGGACAAAAGACATTGTGGCAGTGGGGAGAGAAAAGGAACCAACTAACAGGTTCTAATCAAAAGGCAGAGGTTACGAGGACTACTTAGGGACAAGTGCCACCCAGCTGAGGAAGATAAGGGCAAAACTTGAAAGCAGGTTGGGAAAGGAGGAGCAGAAAACCTAGTGGGGAGAAACAAGAGATAAGGACTGATGGAAAAGTTGTCAGGTTTGGATAAACACCCAGGTTTTATTGCTGGAATTCCACCTTTATATTTATTTCCTTGCTAGTTCATTGCCAACAGGGACTGCCTGTCCTCACGGGGTGTTCATTTTCCTTCTCTGTACATCTCTACTTTTGCTGATATTCCAGAAGCAAAGGCAGATCCATGTGCCTATGGCCCTTGTAAGCTAATGTCACAAATGCCTGTCAGACAGCTCTATAGACATGACAGTTCAGATATATGGCCAGCTGACATTATTCAGCTACTGCACGTGGCTTCAGCCAATGAGATCCAAACACCCTAAGCATTTGTATCAACTTTTGCAAAGAAATGGGAAGCACAGAGACAAATCACCAATAAGTGTTTCCCTTTAATATCAATCAGCCAGGGAGAAGCCCAACTCACTTCAAAACTGCAGAAGGAGTATCTAAATTAAGAAGTACCAGCTTTCAATCTCCTTTCTCTCTCTCTCCCATTCTCCCCTCCACCCCCGCCATCCATATCACAAGACTATGTCTAGCACTGCACCCCCAGTGCTGCTAGGAAGGGTCAGTCTTGAGCACTCCCCACTCCTCCCCACCATGTATCATCAGCAGGGAAGCAGGAGCTGTGGTTTTAAACTTGGTGCTGTTTTTGTCTCCCCACTGCTGATTGGCTGGGGGGCCCCAGCAGCCCTGCTGCTTGCTGCTGACAGCAGGGAAACAAAAATGGTTTCTAAGTTTAAAACCATGGCTTTTGCTTCCTTGCTGATGAGGAGCAAGCAACAAGTGGGGCCCCTGATTGGCAGGGGACCCTAAGCCTGGGCCCCACTAGGCCATGCATTAATCCGCCTATGCTTGTACACACCAAACCAAATAAATTGGCCAGTATATGGCAGTGGAACTACGTTTAGCAATCTCCTCTTCCCTCAAAAAGGGTGTCACCACAGAAAATATTATCTTTCTTTTGAGAACTGATATTAGCAAAGCCCTGGGAACCTATAAAACTTGTAAGGGTCTAACAGCCACTTGCATGACGCTGTGTCAAACTGAGACTTCAGTGATGCCAACTGCTAGTTGTGCAGTTCAATCTTTAATTTTACAAATAAACCCATATCACTTGAAATTGGATTTAATTACAGCTGAAGTAAACATGTGCTTCATGCTGTGGACTGAGTACTGAGGAGCCTTGCCTAATTCAGCCACACTTTAAAGATTAAGAGCTGTGGCAAAAAGGTCAAAAAGGAAGTAATCTAAACCCCTTTCATTTGTTTTAAGTGTTTTAAAAGATTCTTAACTACGCTGAATGTATTTAGTACTAGCTTGGCTGGATATTTTGATATTGGTATTCTGTTCATGCTACCTATAATGCAGTGCTGCAGCATCTCTGCATACAGCAAGGAAACAATAATCACTGTTGTGAGGTTATTTTATTTTTCAAGAGAGAGTTTCAATGGGTGACTTTCATATTTAAATAAACTAGGATATGAGAGCATTTATAGGCAACGAGATTTCCTTTTGCAAGTGTCTGCCTCAGAAACCTGCATATTGTACTGACAAAAACTATTGGCAGTTAGATTCATAGATTCATAGATGTTAGGGTCAGAAGGGACCTCAATAGATCATCGAGTATACTCAGAACTTGCAGTGTTCTTGTGAGCATAGAGTACTACCAGGAGCATTGGCAGTGAGGACACATTTATTCCATTTTCTTACATTGCCAGGATGCAGGGAGCATTGGCAGAATGCTCCATATAGAATATACACAATGAATAGCTCCATCTTAACCTCCAGCTAGGGGAGAAGCTTTATTGGTATTTCAGATAATAACAAAATGTAAACTTGATCTTAGCTGTCTCCCCAACATAGCTGTTGCTAGTAATTCCCTACATGACCTTCTCTTTTCCACTCTGGTTTCTACTCTCCCAAAGATACAGTTCAAACTCATTTATACCCTCATCAGTACTAACAAGACCCATCCAACTGTGCTAGTCATCAGTAGTTTTTTTGAAACTTTGTGTACCTGATTCTAAGATGCTGAGCTGCATTCCTTCACTGAGTCCTAGTCACTCCTGCCCTGTTGCATGTTGATGTGAGATAAAATAGTCATTTTATCTCACACAAGACTACCAGACTTTTAAAACCATCCCTAGAATGTCTGCACTTCCTGAGTACATGCACACGTGCAGGTCTGTGTGCATGTGTTTATGGGTTTGATCATCGATCCTTTGGGGTTGATAGCAAAACTTCAATGTGTGGTGGAAAATCCTGCATGCATATTTTTGTGTGTGTACATGTATGTATAAGGGCTTTTTTCCTCCCAGCCCAACTTCTTCTCCTTGGTCCAACAGCAGAGTCCTAATCCTTGGCACCATCTGCACAGTAGCTTTCAATAGTAGGCAAGCCAGGTAAGAACAGCCAAAAAAGATGAAACAAACGTGAATGGACATAAGAAGTCTGATGTAGTTAAAAATTCTACCTAGCTTAAGAGTCCCTCTCTAAAACATGTCTAGAGAAACTCCAAGGGTCTTGCATTGAAATGATAATATGTAGTGAACTAACCAACTTAACAAATGAAGACACTTGATCACCAGCAGGGTTTGCTTAGAACAGAGTGCTTTCTGGGGTAAAGACAGAATTTGGAGGTGCTGCTTCATTTCTGTGTCTGAGGTATGAGGTGCCAGTGTTGTGGCTGTGCTACTTGAATCTGAGAAATACAGAAGCAGATATGAGAAGACAGTAGGGGAGAGATGGGTGCTTAGTCCCTTTGAGTACATTCTTCTTTAATGAACACCATCAGTCTTCTCACCTGGCACTCCGAATTCATCACTGATGGAACCACTGTGTATATGCAGAAATACTCACTGGAAATATCCCCAGAGTTTTATCCA
The DNA here is from genome assembly GCF_001723915.1 of Gavialis gangeticus. Classification (NCBI taxonomy): domain Eukaryota; kingdom Metazoa; phylum Chordata; order Crocodylia; family Gavialidae; genus Gavialis; species Gavialis gangeticus. Next base: position 13,209,599 of record NW_017729017.1, on the reverse strand, counting down.
TCTCCAGTACAGAGTTTCTGTAGCCAGGCATAAAGCCTTGGGCAGCAGGAATGAGGGGAAAAAGATATGTCTCAGGAACAGGAAATGAATGTGGGAAAAGAAGGATGAAAAGAATGGAAAAGAATCACTGCTCTTCACAAGGGAACCAAATCTACTGCTGTTACTACTTTGATGCCTTTGCAGAGAGGTTTTGTGAAAATGTAAGAGGGGAGAAGAATTTTTTCTTATTGTCAGTCTCTCCAAAAAACAGTTCTTTGTACAGTAGTGCTGTTGGGAATAAAAATAAGAACAGGGAGTGTGCCCTCATTGCAGGAGGAAAAAGACCAGCCGTTCCATTATAGAGCCCTCAACATGAACAATCCTGGTTGCTTAAGCCTGAGAATATCCTGGTTATTCCTTTTTTCCAGAGTTGAGGATGTTATTGTATTGTGCATTATAAAACCCTATCAGGATTCTGGGAATGCACAAGATTAAAGAAGCAAAATTTTACAATCTTATTTATTTTTTTTATTGGAAAAGAAAGTGATTCTAATCATACATTTCTCTGAGCTTAAAAACAAACTGCAGTCAAGCAGCAGTTTCTGAGTTGTTCAAAGCCTTAGTTGTGCTCCAGGCTGTGTTGAAGCCAGTATTGAGTTACTGGGCTGTATTTTTCCCTTCTTTGGAAACTGCTTTTACATAACAGGGCATAGGCAGTATACACACATAAGCTGACTAGGTCTACTGTTTTGACAGGAAAAGATGTTGCCTTTGCATCTTCATATGTACCCAACATGAGGAATAAAAAGTTACAACAAGGGGTATGAAACAGAAAAACAAACTATTAGTGACCTGTTGAAAGCAGTGGGTAAGGATGCCAGTCTGTGCATGGAAAGGAGTAGGTTATATTGTGTGAGAAATAATGTAAAATGAAAGAAAAGGAATCTGGGAAATAAAAGGACTTCACTGGAACATTTCAGGGGTGAAGAGGAATATAGGGAGAGCAGTGCAGACTTTCCTTATTTAAATAATTGTATCTTTCCTTTCTCTGATAAGCATCATCTTCAGTGTGATTGAGAGGGTTGGGGATATGAGCAGAGGTGGATAACATGTTCATCATTTAAGGAACATTTTTTTTCATTTGACATTTCTTCCATTTTCTCACAGAGCTCTGCCGATCAGGGTGAGACGAAAAGTGCCCAAACCAATCAACCTTCCAAAATGATACCACCAAAACAGCCCATGTATACTATGCCACCCCAGGCCTCATCACCTTATCCTGGTTTAGGCTCATTCCTGTCCCCATCAGATCTTCAGAGTTACCGTGGACATCCTCATCCCAGCCTCTCCAGAACCCTTAATTCCAAACCCATGTTGCCTAGCATCAGTGCCTCGCCACCTCCTTCTTTCCAGATCAGTCCTCCTCTCCATCAGCAACTGTCTTTGCATCACCCACAGAGCTCCATCCTCAATCAATCACTCAACATGCAGCAGGTCCCACAGCAATCCATCTTGTCTCCTTCCATGGCACTACAGGTACAGCCCCCAATGAGCTCTTCACCTCCAGGGCAGCAGGTAAGTACTCTGGGTCCTGAGAACTGGTTTGAAAAGGAGCATAGTTTCAATACTAGATGTTCCATGCAGGGGTGACTGGTGCCTCCCACAGCTGGTGGGGGGGCACAATTTGTGGGTGAGCCCGGGGGTGGGCCAAAAGCCCCATATGACCAGAAGAGGCCAGCCTGGCAAACTGTGGACCACCATGCAGAGTCCTGCAGCTGGAATTTCTGGCCAGAAAATAGGTAAAGCTACCTCCATCCCCCAGGCAGGAGGGTGGGCCCAAACCTCAAATGCGGCTGCTGCAGGCACTGCAGGAGGAGCTGCGTCCTCTCCACCTGGCTCTACATGTCCACGGTCACTTCCAGTCTGGGGGTTGGCTTAGATACCCCTCGTAATGTGAGGCCCTAAGCTGCAGATTTCTTAGCTTGTGCCTAAATCCAGCACTGCCTATACTTCTATGCCAATCTCAGGGTGGGGAATGTGCCCCCCTGCCAGTCGCCTGTGGTTCCGTGTATCAGAACCTACACACTTGGTTTAAGTTTCTCTTGGTCCCCCTGGAGCCCGTTACCACCTATGATTTTCCAAGACATGACTGTGCTAATCTTGGTATTTGAGGCAACAACTCTGTGACCTATTGTAAATGGCTTTAGCCATGAAAAATTTCATATGAAGAGTTATTCCTTATTTAAAGGCTGCTTACTCTAAGATGCACAGACTGTTCTTTGCAATGCCCAGCCTCAGCCAGCTGGCCCACGTGCAGAGGAGTTGGTCATGGGTTTCAGACAAAGGGGTTCTCTTTCAAATTTGATAGGAAGGGAATTAAAATGGGAGGGGAAATGGGCTTTTTGATCAATGGAGTAAAGCACTTCCCATGCTCTGAAGAGGGAATTTCTTTATGGGCAGGGTGATCTACAGAACTTTTCCATCTCTAACTTCTTGAGTTCTCAGATTATGCCAGCATGAGATAAGTCAGGTGAACTATTCATAGTAAAGGACTTAGGCTATACATTTCACAGCTGAAATGCAATGAATTTGCCAAATATTCTGACTGCTTTAGTCACCCAATGGTTGAACAATTTTTTGCATCATATATTTGCTTAAATGGGTTTAATGAATACAGCTTTTCATCTATTAATTGATTCAGTCTGTTCATGCCCAGCCTTGCAGAAATGTAAACTGTTTACTTTAACATACAGAGCAGTGGGAAAAATACAATGTGAAAAAGATCAAAGTAGCAAATATATCCCTGAGCTATTAAAAGCTGCATTGAACACAGCTGTATCCTGAAACAGAAGCCAGAATCTGGAATACTTTAAGAGTCTGATAAAACAATAATATTGTCATGGCATGGTCATATCTAAATCAGAATGACTGCTGATATGACGTTTGCACTTACTCAAATCCAATAGTGTATATTATAGGAGATCACATCATGATTATTTAAAGTGGAGATATTAGTCAATGTTGGGGACAGATTGTTTGGAAGCTTAATTACAAATATTTTGTTAGCAAAAAAATAGCATACTAAAACACTTCATAATGAATGATTTGGAGAAAACTACATTCTCAGTCAATTAGGTGCCTGGATTCCACTGTTAATGTATGTTGCTAATTAGGTCACACATGCAAACAGTAGCATGATGCTTTGTCATATAATATGGTTTCCCACAGCCCCTGATAAATTGGAAGCAGTAACAGCTGATGGAGAGAATATTGCTTGTGTGGATTTTCTTTACCTTGTTACTGTACATTATGATGGGCTAATGCATTACCGCAAAGAGAGCTATACTTGAAGTGGAAAAAATGGCTTTGATTGCCAGAATGCTGAAGCAAAGGCTTTTGGTACTTTTAATATTCTATAGCCATTTACCAAGGCTCTTCTTTAAAAATAAGGGAGAGAAAGAGAGATGTGAAGCAGTTTGGCTGTATTGGGTACTTTGTGTTCTACATTCTACAACAGTTCAGCTACAGTCCTTATTCAGATATTAAGTACATATTAAGCATGTGCTTAAGTTCCATGGATTCTAGCAATACTATACAAATGCTTAAGAGCTCTGCTCTCCATTTGTTTTACAGCTCTCTGGATAGCATATTTGAACTTGTTTACAACAAATTTGTAATTCCTGTTTTCCTTCTCTTTTTTTTCTTGGTTCCTTTCCCCCACAGGACTTTTCACACATTCCACCTGAGTTTCAAAACAGTGTCAGACCTCGATCACCTGGTGCATCAAACCCCGCAGGAAATAGTGACTGGGAAAGTGATTACCCAAGCAGAGAGTGTGGAATTAACCACTGCAGGTCAGTAGACAAAATAGGGTGCTATTACCTTACTTAGGGAGCTATATGAACTGTAAACATCCACCAGGTTACAATTGAAGTAAAAGAATGGAAAATGATAAAGACATGAAAATACCATGTTCCAAAAAAATGCAATTGCTTATAACATTATCATGCCATACTTATTTAGTAAACTTCCAGGAATGTGAGCTGCCTTGTCTCCTGGACAATCACTAGAGCCTTAGAACTAAAAAGGATGATACAATTGAGGACTGACTCTATTTAACTTTAGCTGACTTTCATTCCTAAAATGTGGAAACAATTTCTAGTGCATTTTTCATCTCCTCTAAGCAAAGTTTTAAACAGGAATTTTTGATGTACAAACTCCAAAAGGGACAGATCCTTAGCTGGTGTGAACTGTTGGAGTACTAGTAGTTTGTACCTGCTGACAGTCTACCCAAACTGCTAATTAGGTAAAAGAAGCAGCAAAACTGTTCCTCCTGTGCAGGCTGTTGTCAGCCAGGCGGCATAAGCAGATGCTTTGAAAACAGTTTTTTTCCACACTGTATACATTTTTGTTTTCATTTGTCAAGTAAATGAACAATAATAGCAAGTGTGCTTCTAGAGCAGGACAGAGCAGCCATCTGTGTCCCTGCCTTGTGCACTGGAAACATGAGACATGTTAACACATGTTAGCAAGTTTTATCTATCTCCAGCAAGTGCAGGTCAACCAAAGGGGGCTGCTTACTGTAACCAGAGGATGGCTGGTTTGTAGGGGTATGTGAAGTGGGCCCTATTCAATTCGGCCCAAATTGGGGACAGTGATTTGATTCGTTGATTTGGATCGCTGTCCCTGATTCAATTCAACCGAATCCAAAACTGAAGACTTGATGCTGATTCAGAGAACACAGACACAGCTTAAAATTTTTTTTTTACATACCTTAAGGTACCCACACAGCTCATGAATGCTGCAATGCTGGGGCAGATGGAGTATCCCACAGGACCACAGAGGTCCTCCCCCACATGTTCAGCAGTGAACCCAGAAAGGGACCGGAAGTACTTCCAGTCCATTTCTGGGTCTGCTGGGGAGCGTGCTGGGGGCCCCCCTTTGCCCCCCCAGCTCGGCGATCAGCCATGGGGGAACCCCAGGTGCTGCCCTGCCAGACCCAGGAGACATGAATCGCTGAGCTGGGGGCATGGGGGGGCCCCCTAGCACACTCCCTGGCAGACCCAGAAGTGGACCAGAAGTGCTTCTTGTCCACTTCTGGGTCTGCTTCTGAGTGTGCTGGGGAGACCCCCATGCTTCTGTGGGACACTCCACGTACCCCAGCATTTCTGCATTCATGAGCTGCCAGCTACCTAGAGGTATGTTGAAAAAACATTTAAAGCTGTGTCTATGTCCAAATTGCCAAATCTTTCCGAATCTCTCCAAATTGATTCAGAGGGTTCCAATTCGATTTGGAGAGATTAAAGGGTCCTCTGATTCAATTAGGATTCAGAGATTCGGCCACTGAATCAGGCCGAATTTCTGCTGAATTGAATCAGGGACTGAAGCTTCACCCAGCCCTACTGGTTTGTAGCCCCATACCCTTCCGAAAACCAGATTTTACTTTTGCCTAGATAACTTCTGTGTTTTATAGGTATTCAGATTTCCAGGGCCTTACACAGAGATCTTTGACTTTAGTAGGAGCTGTGGTATCGCCATATTATTTATGCATATGATAAAGAACTACAGAAGAACTCAAGTTAACAGTAGTAGTAGTAATAGTAGGTCCCTTATCATTTCTGTTGTAGGGCTAATCACTAGAGGGCAGCATGTATTATATACACATGCAAAGGACATTACAGGTTTTTCTCATCTCTCAGGAGGAGACCCATAAATAATACAAGACTAGAGAGAGCTTTTTCCCATTACACCTTAAGAACTCTAATATTGACAACATGTCAATGAGAAGTTCAATTTGGTGACATTTGAACTCTAAGGGGAAAAGAAACTAAAGCTCTGGAAGGCTCTTTGTTCCCCAAATTGATAGTGTGTGGTGGTGGTAAAGCCACTCTTGCTACTGGTTAACCCACTCTTGCTACTGGTTAATCCACTGCTTTTGACAATAAAATGCAGTGGTGAGCAGTTTCCAAGCCATTATGGGTGCTTGTGCACGTAATCAGCATTTACTTGCTAAAAATGTTCCTGGTTTAATTTTCCTTTCTTAGTTTATGATGACTAATTCAGTAACGTGGACGTGATTTACCATGTAATGGTTTATTATGCTATAACTAGTAAAAAGAGCTGAACAATGCATGTCAGAACAATTTTACCTTCCTGCCCTTTCAGTACTACTGTACTGCCAGGTAGCATTTTAGGACAAGATTTGATATTTTGGTCGGTTTATTTTCTTGGGTTGTGCCAGGTTGCTTTTTTGCGAGGAATTTTTGGTGGCTTTGCTTGAAAGCCACAAGTTGTTGGGGGGTTTTTTGGCAGGGGGGAGTTCAATAAGCAGTGCTGCCCACCTCCCATGCAAAGCCTCCTGCATTTTTCTGGGCACTTGTTGCTTGTTGCATGGGGTGCTGCTGGTTAGGGCAGAAAATCTTTTCATGCAAAGGTCTGCAAAAGTGAGCCTGCCTGCCTCCCCTTCACAAGTCTGGATTGGCATTGTGAATCTGTACAGAAGGCCTCTCAAAGGGGCTGCCCCCCTGCCCAAACCTGGTCCTGAAACAGTTTTACCACCACCACCACCCCCGGCTTTTTCTGCACACTTGTTGCACCAGGTGCTGTGTGTGGGGGTACACTTAGGGCTATACAAGGGTACACAAAGGGTCTGAGCTGGAGAAATGCCTGCTCCATCTCAGGTGTATAGCTGATCTTGCCTGGGGATGCATCCTTAGTTAGTTCTGACAATGGCGCGGTCATGAGAACCTGGGTACCAGGCGCTGACAGTAGCTGGTGAGTCCCAAGAAGCGCATTTTTTTTTTTTTGTCCGTGGCCTTGGGTTACTCCTGTAGGGCTTGCACCTTATCTGCCAGTGGCTGAATTCACCCTCCTCCTGTGGAAACTCCTAAGTACTAGGTCTCTTTTTGCCCTAGGGCACATTTCCTTGGATTAGCCATTAGCCCCTCAGACTGTAGATCCTGGAGTATAACCTTATGGTGTCTTAGGTATTCCTCCCAGGACTGTGAATAAACTACCACATCATCTATGTAGGCCATCACATAGCCTTAGTGTGGAGCTAACACCTTACCCATCAGTCTTTGGATCATTGTGGCTGCCCCATGTAGCCCAAAGGGCACGCACATGAATTCATATAAACCCCAAGGGATGGCAAATGCAGTTTTCTCCCGGGAGTGTTCTTCCATAGGTATTTGCCAGTAACCTTTTGACAGATTGAGAGTGGATATGAAGCATGCTCCCCCCCGCCATTTTCTCCAGTAGATCCTCCAAGGCATAGGGTACACATCAAAGCAGGCCATATGATTAACACTGTGGAAATCAATGCAGAGGTGTATGGTCTGATTCTTTTTGGGGACCATGCCAGTAGGATTGAGCCATTCACTCCATGATTCCCTAATGACCCCATCGGCTAGCATCTGCTCTACCTCTGCCCAAGTTTTTGCGGGATCCTTTGCCGTCCTTCTTGGACCACCTGCTGTGCTAGTGGTGTCTGTATCTGTGCTCGATTAAGGTGGTCTTCCCTGGGCAAGTTGTGAACACCTCCAAGAAAGACATCATTAACTGCATTAACTGCCACTGCTGGAGTGCAGTTAACTGTTGTCCCTGCTGTATGGTCTCTGGATCACCTCTCTCAGCCACATCTGACCTAAACTCCTGCTGCTGTGGGCCTATGGCAATAAAGAGGGCTTCTCTATCGACCCATCTTTTCAGCAGATTTACCTGATAAATTTGACCAGTTTTCCACCTGCCTGGCTGCCATACCTCATAGTCTACCAGGCCAACTCTGTGGGTTATTTCATATGGTCCTTGCCACTGGGCCAGGAATTTAGATGTCTCATCTAGCAACAAAACCAACACCTGGTCACCTTTGTCAAACCACCTGTCACGTGCCCTGAGGTCATAACCGGCTGCCTATTGCTTTTGGGCCATTCATAGGTTTTCCTTGGCCATAGACCAGGCCACCTTCAATCTTTCCCTCAACTGTAAGACATGGGCCATCGTATTGCAGGCAGATCCTTATTGTCCTTCCCATCCCTCCTTAACCAAGTCAAACAACCCCCACAGGCAGTGACCGTACAGCAGCTCAAAGGGGGAAAATAGATTCATAGACATTATGGCTGGAAGGGACCTCAGAAGATCATAGAGTCCAGCCCCCTTTCCCAGGGACAGGAAGTCAGCTAGGGTCACAGGATCCCAGCAAGATAAACATCCAATTGACTCTTAAAGGAGTCCAGAGTAGGTGCTTGCACCATCTCTGGCAGCAGTCTATTCCAGGCCTTGGGGGGCTCGGACTGTAAAGAGGTTCTTCCTTATGTCCAGCGTGAAACAGTCTTGGAGAAGTTTGTGACCATTTGACCTTGTTATCCCGTGGGGCTCTCTGGTGAACAGGCATTCCCAGATCCTGATATACACTCCTTATATACTTATAGGCAGCCACCAGGTCCCCCCTGAGCCTGTGATTTTCCAGGCTGAAGAGTCCCATAGCTTTCAGCCTCTCATCATAAGGCCTGTTTTCCTAGAAGATGTGTTACTTGATTATCTTCCAGGTGCAATCCTTGACACACTCTACTCATTATATTTTTGGCAGTTCAGTCAAGTCTGCTCACCTTCCAGGAAGGGGGAACCTAGTTAAATGCTGAGACCTTGTTAAAGTAAGGATGGGAGGGAGTGAAGTGGGGGACGGAGGCCTGCTAAAAGCTGAAGCTTCATTAGGTCAGAGTTTTGCTGGTCCTTTAGCAAGACAGTGTCCATCTTGCTAGTGCATGCAGCAAAGTATTCTGCTTAAATATAAGCTGTTTGCCA
>NW_017729017.1:13191726-13195818 GCF_001723915.1 Gavialis gangeticus | reverse complement strand
ATAAGCGAACTTGGCTAGTCCGCTCCTGACACCAGTGTCCACATCATTAATGAAGATGTCAAAAAGGATAGGCCCAAGGATAGAGCCTTGGGGAACCCCACTGCTCACTGTGCACCACGATGATTGACTTCTTTCAACTACCACACTCTGGGTCCAACCTCGAAGCCAATTCCCCAGCCAGCAGTCTGTGATGCAGCCGAGGCCGCAGTTGGCCAGTTTTTCTATAAGACAATCATGGGATACTAGATTGAAAGCTTTTTTAAAGTCAAGATATAGGACATCAATCACTTTTCCCTTGTCCAGATGATATGTCATCTGGTTGTAGAAGGAGATGAGATTCGTCAGGCAAGACCTACCTGGAACAAACCCATGCTGGCTATCCCTCAGGAAGTTGCCTTCAGCCAATTTGTCAAGAATGGTTTCTTTGATGATTTTTTCCAAGATCTTCCCGGGGATGGAGGTCAGGCTGATGGGCCTGTAGTTCCCCAGATCTACTTTTCTCCCTTTCTTGAAGATAGGCACCACATTGGTCTTCTTCCAATCTTCTGGCACTTCACCTGAGTGCCACAAGTTCTTGAAGATCTATTCCAGTGGAAGTGCTATGATGCTTGCCAGCTCCTTAAGTACCCTGGGGTGTAAATTGTCTGGGCCAGCTGACTTGAAAGTGTCCAGCCTCTGAAGGTGTTCCTTCTCATGGTCAACATTGATGAAGGGTAACAGTTCTCCCTCGCTCTGGCTGTCCCATCCCATATTGAGCCCTTGGGGCTGGTGAAAAAACAACACAAAATATCCATTAAGCAGGTTGGCTTTTTCCTGGGCATCAGTTGTCAGTTGACCCATATGGTTTAGCAGGGGTCCAGTGTTACCCGTGCTTTTCCTGTGTCTCCCCACATATCTAAAAAATGACTTTTTATTGTCCTTGATATGTGTAGCCAGTTGAAGTTCATTCACAGCCTTGGCTTTCCTGGTTCGCTCCCTACAGGTCTGGACCAGTGTAGAGTACTCCTCCTTTGGGATGAATCCAGGCTTGCATCCTTTATAAGTCTTTCTTTTTAGATCCAGGAGATCCACTAGTTCCCTGCAGAGGAACTTTTGCTGCCTTTCCTCCGAGACGGGATAGACATGCTTGAGCTTCCAGTATCGATCTGTTGAGGAGCAACCAATCTTCCTGAACTCCCCTCCCCTTTGGGTCGTGGTCTCTTAGGGCCTTGTCAGGAAGCTTCCTGAGCTTGTCAAAATCAGCTTCCCTGAAGTCAAGGACTTCTGCTTTGCTGACTGACTTGCCTGCTTTAAGGTGGATGGTGAAGCTTCTCTTCAATCATTAGGTCATTTCCCTTCGATTATTAAGTCACTATTTAAGTCATCCCCCATTACCAGTACCAGGTCAAGCAGTGCTTTGCCTCTCGTAGCAGCGCTTTGCCTCTTGTTCTGTGGTTCTTTGTGGAGCTTAATGGTATGCAAACATTAAAGGCCTGAGTAGCTTGTCCCACCTTTGGATGTCTTGCCCACCCAGCAAATTTTTATGCATGCTCTTCAAAGTGTGGTTAAACCACTGTACAAAGCCATCAGTCTGTGAATGGTAAACTGACATTCTCAGGTGTCAAATCCAGAGGGTGTCACATATCTCTTTAAAAACCCAGGCCATAAAATTGCTTCCTTGATCTGTTAAAATCTCCTTGGGGAGGCCTACCCCAGTGATGATGCACAACAGCTCTTTTGCTGCTTTTTCTGCACTTGCTGACTGCAGGGGTACTGCCTTTCAGTACCAGGCAGCGTAGTCAACCAGTACCATAATAAATTGGTACTCAGAGGCACTCCATGACAATGGCCCAACAATATCTACTACTGTCCTCTCAAATGGTTCCTCCATGAGCGGAATAGCTACCATGGGTGCACGCAGTGGCCATTGTGGGTGGGAAAGTTAGCACTCTGGGTAAGACTGACAAAACTGGCCTAACCCCCAGCAAAAGAAGTGATCCTCCAGCTACTCACAGGTCTTATATTCCCCTAACTGTCCTCCCATGGGAAGTTCATGCACTACTTGCACTGGGGCCCATTGGTACCTTTTTGACCCTAATAGCTGTGCAGTTTCTGCCCCCAACCCTTGCCCCTTATCATTATGGTAGAACAAAGCACCTCAAAGAAAAGCACCATTTGAGCTAGGTCAGGTCAAACAACCTCATCCTTAGTCTTAGCCAGGCCTCCCTCATACATGTTGCTGAATCCATCCTCATGAGTATGCTTAACCGTGAACTGGCCTGATTCCAGCTCTGGTCCAATGTCATCCTCCTCCATTCTAGGGTATCTTTCTCTACTTCGGGTTTCTTTAGCAGGGGATTCCCCCAGTAGCCTTTCCCTACTGGGCTTGGAAGTAGGCTTGGGTCCTTCAGCTAACGTGCCCAATAGCTCCTGGAGTGAGGGCCAGTCTTGCCCAAGAAGCACCAGATAAGATAGCTGTATAGCCAGGAATGCCAGTACTTGGTGGTTACAGCCTCCGATAGTAAGCTGGACCCAGGCCTATTCAAACACTAATGGTTGCCCATACAGGCACCATAGCTCAGAGCAGTCTGCAATGCGAGATGTTACATTTTTCACTAGCTCCCACTTCACTATTGTCTGGGCAGATCCCATGTCAACCAACACAGTCACCTGCTGCCCCTCAACCCAGGCCTCCACCGTAATGCCAATATTGCCTGCTGTAAGCTTCCCCAGCCTTCTAGGGGCAGCGTCCCCAAGCCCACTCCATGCTGCGGAAGGTTCATGCCTCCTCCCTGCCTCCTTCTCTCTACTCCATGTCTGAAGGAGGCCTTAGGGACAACTTAGGACATAATGCCCTGACACCAAAAACATGTAACATTAATCCCTTGCCTGGACCCCTCTTCTTGGGTTTCTGTCTGCTTTCAGGGAACTGGGGTCCCTCTTGTAGGTACAGGGTCTGTCTCCCCCCTTGATGGGGCATGTTTCCTCCTGGCTGCCCAGAAGTCTTCTGTCAACTGCTCTTCCTCCTGCACTGTCTCTGGCTGGTGCTGCTGGACCCAGGCCCTTATCCCCCCTTCCAGATCCCAGATGAACTGCTCCAGTACCACCCTCTCAACCACTTCCACAGCAGCCCTTTCTTTTGGCTTTAGCCATCGCCGAGCCTCATCCCAGAGAGTCTGTGATAATTGACGAGGGATCATAGCTTCTGCCTTTTGATTTTGGAATCTCTGCTGGTGTACCTCCTCTGTCACTTCTAGCCAATGTAGGATAGCCCTTCTAACTTTATCATAGTTCTGGGCCTCAAGGGCAACCTGCCATAGGCTGCCTGTGCTTCACCCATCAGCAAGAGCCCCAGTTCTGGTGCCCAGGCATCTTTTAGCCACTGAGCCTGGCTGGCCATCCACTTGAATGCCTCTAAAAATATCTTGGGGTTATTATCCTTGGTTTCATAGTTTCATAGTAGTTCAGGGTCAGAAGGGACCTGAACAGATCATCTAATCCAACCCCCCCACCACTGGTTGGAGCACACGCTGGGATCACACGACCCCAGACAGGTGTTCATCCAACCTCTTTTTGAATTTACCCAAGGTAGGAGCAAGGACCACTTCCCTAGGAAGTTGGTTCCAGATCCTAGCCACCCTGACAGTGAAATAATCTCTGACCTGAATCTATTCTCCAGCAGCTTCTAGCAATTGTTTCTCATCACCCCAGGTGCTGCTGGGCAGAATAGGACCCTTCCTATTTGCTGCTGATCTCCCCTAACGAGTTTGTAGGTAGCCACCAAATCCCCCCTCAGCCTCTGCTTGCTGAGGCTGAACAGGTTCAGGTCCCTCCGCCTCTCCTCAAACGGCCTGCCCTGTTGCCCTCCAACCAAGCAGGTGGCCCTCCTCTGAACCCTGTCAAGGTAGGCCACATCCTTCTTAAAGCGTGCTGCTCAGAACTGGACGCAGTACTCCAGTTGAGGCTGGGCCAATGTCGCATAGAGGGGGAGGATCACCTCTCTGGACTGGCCTCCTTCAGACATGGAGTAGAGAGGAGGCAGTGAGAAGGATGCCATGCCTCTGTGGCACTGGGATGCATGACAAGGTGCAGTTGGCTTTGCTGGCTGCGGTC
>NW_017729017.1:13188658-13190774 GCF_001723915.1 Gavialis gangeticus | reverse complement strand
CCTGGAGGATCATCCCCTTAAGGTATAACCATCCCTCATGGATTAAGCATGACATCTCTCATGGTTAAGTATGACCAACCGTCATGGTTAGACATGACATTTTCCCAGATCCAGCTGCCCCCAAGAGATTCTCTATGGCAGCTTCTAGGGCCCGGGCTATCACTTGCTGGTTTTCTTCCACTACCACCTATAGCTGCTCAGTGCTCTGTATCTGCATTTGCAGCATCCCCATCATCTGGGCTCCGTGTTGCTGTACCTGCTTCTGGGCTGTTGCCTGCTGCTGGGCCAGCAGCTGCAGTATCTGTTCCATTTTTCCCCCCACCAGCCTTCCTAGCAAGCCTGCCTGTCCCTGCCCTTAAACCACAGCAGCAAAAGAACAGGAAAGATTCCTGGTCAGAGAAATAATTTGTAGGCTGCTATGGGCAGAGTCTGGGCAGATCAGAGCAGGGTATGTTTGGTCAAGCTAGTTGAGCTGACCAGTTTTACTTTTGCTGCTGGCTTTGACCAAGGACCCACTGTTCAGGGCCTGTGCCTCTGCTGCAGCCAGGCTAGTAGATAATACCCAGAGGCTACCCCAGGCTTTTTAGTGATGCAAAACAAACAAAAGAAGTTAAACAAATGAGCTATCACTTAGCTATCTTCCAGTGGTTCTTCCAGGCTTCACCTTCTGATTATCTCTTATCTCTCAGAGGCTTTACATAGCCTGTGGGATTCTGCAACAAAGCAAATGATGGAGCAAACAAACAAACAGAGAAGAGCCATGCTCTGGGCTCTCCAGGTGGCTGCTTAACCCCTGGTAACTTCACTTCAGGCAGCCTACTCCCTGGCCTGGTGCAGCACCTTGAGACTGCTTTCAGAGTCTTTTATTCTTCCTGCTCTGAGCTCACATAGCTAACCCTCTCTCACTCCCCACACCTGTGTAACATTTCATCACAGCCCTCACCATGTCCTGGGTCAACGCAGTTGTGTCTGGAGAGATGAGGATTGTGGTCTGTTGCAGGGGGAGCTTTCCTAGCAATTAGGGAACTTCCTGGGTGATCAGTGGGGTCACCCTAAAACCAGCACCCCAGCAAGGTTGATAGACGAGATGTGAAGCCCCTGGTCCAAGAGAGTCTCCCACAGAGGCATGGCATGGGGTAGCCCTAGCTCTGGAGTGTAATTAACCACATAGCCATAGTGCATGGGAATGACAGATATGTGCCCAGCTCTGGGGTGTAACAGCTGCATATAACAGTGTATGAGGAGGGCTGAGATACACCCCAGAGCTGGATGCAACAGCCACATATAACAGTTTAGCACAGCCCTCACCATTCACTTCCAGGGCCCTTCACTCCTGATCTACAGCTCGCTACTCTCCTAGGAGTGGTGTGTAGTGGGTCCCGGAGGGATCAAAGCCGCAAGCTGCAGGTGGCAGCTCAGGTTCTTTCCAACCCCCTCTGGCATGAAGCTGGGCAGCTCAGTGTATAGATGGTGCATAAAGGATACCATAGGTACTAGAGCCAGCTGTAGTTAATGGTTCAGGTATTGATAGCTCAGTAGCCTAGCTTTTGCATGAGACATGGGTTTGATTCCTGGCCAGGGCACCAGAGGCTTGACCTGCCTGAAGAAGGAAATCCCCACTAGAAAGGGTGCTCCCCTCACTTCTTTTACCCCACCCCACTGGGTTACCTGTGCCTCAAATTTTGTGGGATATGCACCTCATATTTTGGGAAACCCTGAATTTCATATTTTGTGAACCCTAGCCTCAAGTCTGTTGTTGATTTGTCTCAATTACATGTTTATGTTTACCTAAAATCCCTTTGACTCCCCTCTGCTCCCCCCCCCGAGTGCCCAAAGTGGGGGTACTATTATCTCCCAGGGTCTCCTTGCCCCCCACATATGTGTTATATTCCACTCTGTTCTTTCCCTATTAAACCCATATATGTTTCATAGTTTCATAATTTGTTTGATATGGTTACGTTCCAACTGGTCTCGGCTGTAGGGATAGGAGAGCTGCTCCCTCGTAAGTGGCCACCCCCTCCCATAGCTCACTAACATATGCTAAATCCCTTTAATTGGAGGGGGGGTACCTCATCTGAGTACCACCTGGGTTACATTTACCACCAGGGTTACCCCT
>NW_017729017.1:13179068-13183658 GCF_001723915.1 Gavialis gangeticus | reverse complement strand
GTTTCATAATTTGTTTGATATGGTTACGTTCCAACTGGTCTCGGCTGTAGGGATAGGAGAGCTGCTCCCTCGTAAGTGGCCACCCCCTCCCATAGCTCACTAACATATGCTAAATCCCTTTAATTGGAGGGGGGGTACCTCATCTGAGTACCACCTGGGTTACATTTACCACCAGGGTTACCCCTATCCTCCCAGCCCCCTCACTCCTGACCTGCCCCCCCCCCAGCCCTGCCACCCCCTCGTTTTCAAAAACCCAGTCCAACAAAAAGTAATTTTAATTAACCTGAGTCTTGGACTGCCTGACCCATAACAATTTGATCTTTGCCACAAAGTGCATGCGAACACAAGGAACACTTTTTTTGGAATCCAAAAAAGTTCTATTTTTCATAAATCTGAACCTTGAAATATAAATCACCAGTAAAATTTGCAAGATTAGCACCTGGAGTCTTGTTGATGTATTACAGTAGAGATTCAATGAATTTCCATGGATTATCGAGTGAATCCAAGCAGCACCTGGTGCTGTAACAGTTGCACAGCAGGGAAAATCTTGTTTTCAGGCATAAGTCAGTTCCACATTGAAAATTTAGAACTATAAAAAAACCCTCATGGAAGAAATTCAGGAGCTAAAAATAGAACATGTTGGAGGTCTTTTAAATTACCACGACAAAAAAATCTTAAATGATAAAATCAGCTGACAATGTGGATACACAAACACTATTTAACTAGCTTAATGGCAATTTTTGTCATGTGGACATGGGAAAAGTATAACGTGATAACAGGAGAGCTGTAACATGGACAAGCACCCTACGTGTACCCTGCAAGATGTACATGTAGTCCACTCTGACAGAAAGTATGGAGGAGGAAGGATGGCAGTTTTCTGAGTGCTGTTTTGATTTGACTGATGTACAGTGCTATACTGGATCAGAGTGCTTTCACAACACTTAGAGCCCTTTCAAAATACAGAACTCATCTATGCCAGCAATGCACTAATAATCACAGGATCGGACACAGATAATACATACATTTTATTTCTTGGGGCAGGGAATAAATAATCTGCTGAGCCAGTAGAATGCTCTCTAGAATTCTGTCTACTTGAGAGAATTCAGCTACATGGATTATTGTAGGATCTCTAAGGAAACCTTGAGGGGACCTTCTTGCTATCTGTACAAACAGAGTGAAAAGAGAAACTGCTTCCCTCATCCTGAAGTTCAGTTTATAAATCTCTGCATTTATCTCTGGTGATATACCAGGATTTTGAAGCTGCGGAGAAATCACACATGCCCTTCTCACAACCAGAAACCAGACCTCATTCAGGGGACTTTGAGGGTTGGGCAGAGATGGAAGTCTCTCCATTGTGCCTCTCCATGTATCCTGATATATAGCTAATTTGATAAAAAAACTGTATTATGCAGAATCCTAGGGAGACTCTAGTAGCCAGTGAAGCATTAATGTAATAAGGCCCGCATGAGCTTTGTGTTGCTAAAACAATCTCTTTAACATCCTAACAAAATGCTGTATTATAAGCACAAGGCCTCATGTGATTCGTGATCAAAGCTTATGCATTTCATGCCTTTGTCACAGTGAAAATATCAAATTTCCCAGTTTTATATCAGTTTCATATTAAAACCAGGCAGATTGTGCATAAACTACCAGAAAGCTGTTATAGTAGTTTATAACAATGAATCCTACATGTGTAGAGCATGAGTCAGCCTGTGGACTGTGCCTCCACTCTTTCCACTACAGCAGAGGTGCTCTCTGTGCAGAAAAAATCTCTGCCAAGCAAAGAGGAAGCCTCTCAGTATAGAAAGATTCATTCTGCTGAAAGCCCATTTTTCAAAGCTGTCCTTTTATGTTTTAGAGCCAAGTTCTCATTACATTACAGCACAGTTTCTCAGGAGTAATAGTGTCCACAGAAATGACCTTGCACCCCATGCATATGCTGATCCCTGATATTTGTTGCCAAGGTGTATGGTGCAGAACCTCCAATAGGGGTACCGTGAAAGTTGTATGGTGCAAGCCATGTTTGCATGAGTTCCTGTTTTGCTTAACTTTGACTGCTTGCCCCTTGTTTCAATGAGTATAAAACTCCATTCATGTATATAGTATATACTAGGCCTGGGCAAAGTGGCTAGTATTTGCTTCGGATTGGGATACAGCCAGTTTGGGGGGCAGTGATTCAATTCAGTGATTCGAATCACTGTCCCAAATCAATTCGGCCAAATCACCCAGGCCCAGCCCCCGCCCACTCTCCCAGCCCAGCAACGGCTGCCTTGCCTGCCCCAGCTCCCGGCACTTGGGGAAAAAAAGCCCCAACTAAGCAGTTGGTGCCAGATGGGGGCGATCCCCACTGCCCCCGTCCCCCACCACATGCTTTTTATTGGTCCCCTGATTTGATTCGGAGTCAGAGATTTGGCCACCAAATCAGGCCGAATCTCCTCCAAATCGAATCAGCACCTGAGGTTTCGCACAGCCCTAGTATATATATACCTCTATTTCTTCAATAAACATTACAATAATTAACAGACCCCACTGAAATTTAAGATGGACACAACTTGTCCGGAATATTCTCCCATCATTTCTATTCTTTGGTGTGGGCAGCTGAATAAATTGACCTTGCTTTGGCAGAATCCTACAATACATGCTCTGTAATAAAAAGAATCCATGTGGTGTTGGTTTTGATTCATCAGCACAACAGTCAAGAAATCTCTAGAATATGTCATTCCCCTTTTCAGCTTCATGATTTTGCACAATGTAAATGTAATTAAAGCAACAATCTGAAGAATGAAATCAGCAATTGGCTGGTAAGAAAATGTTTGTTTTGTGGTGCTATGACTCAGGATTAGCTAGGATTATACCAACAACCCTTTGGAAACAGGCAGTCCTGCCTTACTTTTCAGATTGATATTTCCTGTGTTTCAGTAAGTGTTCTCCCCTCCTCCTTTCCCCTTCGGTTTACTAGGAGAGAACAGGGGAGGTTTCCCTCTTTATTCCATTTATTCTCCCTTTTTGGAGCCCCCTGCAGTTTCACAGAACTGGGAAGTGCTTTTGGACTCACAGCTCAGCTTGGTGTCATGCATAGCTAGAGATTTTGATCAGATCCAGGTGCTCAGCAAGAATTGCTGTGTAAGCTTAAAGGCACATTAAGCTCCAAAGCCATGACTTGAGTCTCAATAACCTAGCTTTCCATTTTGTATTTGGTGCATTCTTTTAGTAGGGACTGATATTACTAGAAGGTGATTGCCAGTATTCATGAGTTTCCCCCTTTAAACTTTGGTATATGTTTTGTTTCCAGTTATGCTGTATCTGTCTAGTTCTCAGATATATGGTCACATGTCCAAACTATCATGATCCACATAATTCATTACTGTGATTTACTTTAAGTAGTGATCACCCAGACCTGCAGATTTGTATATACTTGGTGTACTCAAATGAAGAATATCTTGTTAAGTGATACTAATGATAGAGACCTATCCCAAAACTGAATTTGCTGAATCAGTGACCATAAAAATGACAAGATAAAACATAATAAATGTATTTAGTTTGCATTGAATTTATGGTAAAACTTTGTAATATACTTGGAAGTGTTTTTCACTGTATTGTGTAAAATTAATGAAGTTTTAGGACAAGAATACTTCACTCCTGGCCATTGGTACTGGATTTTTGCTGCAAGCAGCAGGGAAAGACTCTACATTTTAAGTTCAGATTATAAAATGTTCAAATTAGCAAAGTGTAGCAATCTGGTGTTTTTTGGGCTAAGTACAGACAGTCAAAAAGCCCGAGGCTGAATTGATTCAATCTTTGCAGGTTAATCTAAGCTGATTAGATTGAACCAATAAGCAAGTGAACAGACATTCACTTTTGATTCCAGAAATGCAGCTATGTGCCTGCCATGACTCAGGCCAGAAGCTTGGGGGTGCTAAAGCCCGGCTCCCTGATCAGCTGGAGCAGACAGCTTAAGTCAAGGCTAATCTGCACACCCTGCAAGGGGGTGGAGGGGTGGGTTGCAGGAGAGGTACAAAGCATCCTGGGATGCTGGGGGACTGTGAGGTAACTTGAATCGAGGTGATCTAAGACAGAATTTCAGTAAACTTATTTAACTTAAATCAGTTAAGTCTGATATTGCATCCATCCAGATTTATCTTAAACCAGTTTCAGACATTTTGAAACTGGTTTATCTGCACTAAACTTCTGTTGTGTTACAGAATTGAACCAGTTTCTGATCACTTCTACCAGTTGATGTGTAATTTCTGTCCCTAGCCCCAATGTTTATATTCCCTTTTCTCTGTTATTCTAACTAACAATTGCACATGCCAAAATCTCCCAGAGCTATGTCATTTTCTTCATTGTTGTTACAGCCAGCCTTTTTGACAAGCTTAAATATTTTGCATCAGCGTTGTGTGCATTCTTGCAACCATTAGATTGCCTTCCAAAGTTCATATGTTTTTTTTTTTTGGCGCACACTAGTATTTTATTTGTCTGACTTTGGACAATGGATCTGAGACACCTCTTTCATTTGTCTTATGCCATAGCAATGTAAATGTGGCTGGTAAATTTCATAGATTTCATAGATTTCATAGACATTTGGGCTGG
>NW_017729017.1:13176996-13178116 GCF_001723915.1 Gavialis gangeticus | reverse complement strand
TGCCAGATCTACTTTCCTCCCTTTCTTGAAGATAGGCACGAAAATGTGGCATTCTACGCTTTCCTAATCCACATGGTCATTTTTTGGTTGTATTCAGGGTATTTTGGGCACTTATTCTATTTATTCTATCTCTGGAGATGTAGCCCTGCACATGTGGATGGCTACATAGGCATGTAGACTGAGAAGGGGGAGAGGTGAGAGTGCTTCTCCCATGTTTTCCACTAAACAGCTCGGTACCTAGAGTACTCAGCTGAGACATTGGAGGTCTTGGTATCTCAGCCTTCCCACCAACACACCTAGCTTCCTCATTTCCCTGCACAGCGCTCTAACCACCCCATCACAGGGTAGCCACTATCCAGTCCCTTCTCTGGTATGCCTTTTAAAACTGACATCTGGACAGCCAGGAGAGGGAGGTCTGTTAAATATACGTGGGGCCTGGAAATACTGGTAATAGGCCTGCCTAACATTATGTGAGAAATCTATTCCTGCTCCCTATGTAGTGCTGAGACTGCTCCTTTCATGCTCTGAAAGGGCAAGGTAGAGTCAATACTAAGGCTGCACTTCCCTGTACACAATCTCATAAACCAGGAACCACAAGCAGTGGTCATGCCTCAGGAAGAGATGTAGTATCAGGTTTTTCTTCCATGGGCATTGGGCACCCAGGGTGCTTTCTTTTGTTTGCTCTCTTACACACATATACAGACACACACACACATATACACATTAGAAACTAACTTCAGTAAAGTACTTGCTTGGAGAAAAACTTGTATGAAAACCGGGAAGGGAGAATAAAAAAATGATAAAAAGGTGAAATGGCACATGTTCATTTTTTCTGCCATAGCAGAGTCCCTTTTAAAAGCAGATGTTGGCACCGGAGTTGGTCTTGTGCTTGTGGGTTAGCAAGGTTTACTGTTAAAGTTAATTAAGAATGAAAGGTGTCACTGCTTTTTTAATTGCCTTCTTGTTTCTTACATCAAACCTTAATGTTGCCCTTCCCCTCACCACAACAAGCCACCTAGTGCACTTAACAGCTTACATTAAAAACTGTTTTGTAAAAATTGTAAACTTACTCAGAAGCCATGGCTACCATCTGCATGATGGCTCATTTCTTTGGCTTCTC
>NW_017729017.1:13158970-13171996 GCF_001723915.1 Gavialis gangeticus | reverse complement strand
CAGCTTACATTAAAAACTGTTTTGTAAAAATTGTAAACTTACTCAGAAGCCATGGCTACCATCTGCATGATGGCTCATTTCTTTGGCTTCTCCCCGCAGTGCCCTTTTTTCCACAGCTGTTTATTTAAGAATTGCTTTGTTGCCCATCTATTGTACTTCTATTTTTTGTTTTCACTGCAGCATGCTGCCAAGGGATAAGTCGCTCTACCTCACCTAAAACCTGACATCACTTTTAAATAAGCGTCAAATGAAGGACACTTGAGAGGGTCTTGAACATGGACCACCTAGAGGGACATCAAGCAAGTCAGATAGGCAAGAGAGTTGAGCTAATGCACCTCATCGCTGGCTTCATTTCCAGGCTCTAAGAGAAGTTTTCTTTCATTATTTTAAACTCTAAAGTCTCCTTTTTGTGGAAGCCCAAACCTCATAAATCATGAAAAAGAAAAAAAAGTACAAAAAGCAAAACAAACAAAAATGTATAAGGACACAGTTTTTCTGCTTGCCATCAGCTTAGCTATGGACTCTTTTCCTAGTGAACTGCTTTTAGTTGCAGCATAGACAAGGATCTGGTGTCTTGAAACATTAGGCCAGCTCAATAGGAGGATGCACTCTTGACTTGCTAACAGCACTAAACTCTGTGCAAAAAAAATGTGAAATTTGTGTGAATATTGTATATGCAAAGGCCTTGGATGTCTGACAAAAAAAGTAAAATAAAATAAAAAATTAAAATTATTCCTAGGTATGTGGGTGGACAGAGCAACTGGCAAAATACAAGAAGGAAAATGTGAAAAAGATAATGACAAATATAATTTGATGGATAGTTGTAAGTAGTTTACTAAGTGTTTTAGAACTGTGCTAAAGACATCTTTAAGATTTTTTTGTGAAAAAAATTAGTAGTTTACTTTATAGTAAAAGCATTTTATATTAATTGTAGCACATTTTTTTAGTTATACATAGAAGGGAGATGTGTATAAAAAGAAAACAACAACAAAGCCTGCCAAACTTGTTTCTATTATTTGTACAGCAAGAAATGGACAATTTATATCTATGTTGTATGGCATTATTATATTTTTTTCAGCCATATGTCCATCTATTTAAAATTGCTGACAATGATTTTGTCTATTTATGAAGAATTAGAAAGCATAATTACAGCTTATCATAAGGTGCATTTGGGGGTTTTTTTTAAATTTTTTCAGTGGTGCTGTTTTCTCAGCACCTGCACACTCAGTTCACAATGCTTATTTTAACTTTCTTTATAATAAAATATATGAAAAGTAGAAATAAACCAGTCTCTTCCTTTGTTTTGCGGGCAGCATTAACTCACTGTGGCAAAGGTTTTACTTTTACGCACAGTCCTATTTGACTTCAATATAGGACTAAATTATGACCAGTGTGACAAGGATTCACTTCAGAATGAGCTGAGCTATTGGTCTGACCCTGGCTGTAGCTTATTTCCAGAAAAACAAGCTCAGCTAAAAGGAAACAAAGGGTGAAAATACAAAGCAGTTTTAGGGCCTGTTACACATTAATTTTGGGCAGCTTCTGGAGCTCTTAACCACCAAATTGTCCACAAGTTAACACCTTTAAGTGGTTTAAAGCACTTGTTTTGTAGCTCAAAGTTATGCCACTCAAGGGCAGAATTATCTCTGATCCACACAACCCAGCTCCTGTTCCATTCATGTGTGGCTCTTCCCCATAGATGTGCCACTCAAGTTGAAGTCCTCCAATATCCCAGGATACAGTGGTCCTGTCATCCACCTTCCTGTTCTGTGGGCTTTCACACACTTGGCTGTTTAGTGGAGTGGCCCTGGGATTGGAGCTGCAGGTTTTCTAGTACCTCCAGCCTCTAGCCCCCCAGTCCAGGAACAGTGGCCTGGGGTACCTTTCCTGATCAGCACTGAGTCCAGTGCTGGACCCAGTACCCTCCCCACCCCTGCCTAGCCCTGGGTAATGGAGAAGAGCGAGGCCATCCCCAAAGAGCCCTCAGACCTGACTGGGCATCAGCAAACCCCAATCTCCAGCCCTATGGCTCCAGAAGCACCCTGCTCCATGCACCTGATTCACATGCAGCATGGTGAGAGGTAGCACTGGCTGCTGTGGGGTCAGGGGCAGCTTGCTGATGGAGAAGCCACTGCTCTAGGATGGAGCAGCTGCAGGTGGATCTGGTTTGTGGGCACAGGGCTCTGCCACCGCCTGTGTGGATGCGGAAGCTGGCTTCTGGCAGACACTACTCTCAGCTGTGGAGTGAAGCCAACTTGGGGGGCGGGGAGCTGGCTGCACCAGCCACTGCCGTAGTCCCCAGCCCTGTGCTTACCACTCTGACCTCTGCCACCACCACAGGCTTTCCAGTGCCACTGCCTGGGCCTCCCCCTACCCTGTGGCCGCTGCTGTGTCTGTCTACTCTCTCTATACACTGCTGGGCTGCCCCACTGGGCCCCGAGGCACCAAGGAAGGGTAGAGGGGGTGGGGGGGCAGTGGATACAGGCCAGAGTTGAGGTTGAAAACCACAGTGTCTTTCCACTTGATGGATCTTCATACATTCCTGCAGAGATACAAGAGGGTTTTAAAGAACCAAATTCCAAATTGGGGTGCAGCCACAAAATGGGTCAGAGTGGCAGGACAGCTAAGCAAGGGTGATGATTGATCATGTTTAATATTACAATAGCTCCATTTAAGAATAGTTTGAATAGTTGGCCTGGCCATGTCTATAATCCCTAACAAACATAAGAATTCTAGGTGTGTCTACAAGTGCAAATGCCATATGATGCAGTAAGTAATCATAAGTATATTTCCTGCTTGTATTTACAGGTAGCAAATTTGCTCATGATTAGAGCAAATTGCTGTGCAGTAAGCATTTGAACATATAGACAGAGATGCTTACTTGGCAGTAATTTTTTCTAATCTCTAGTAAGGCATCTTGGGTAAACGTGCCCTCTGTTGTGAAATAAAGCAGCCACACTTCAAAGAAAACCAGAAAAGCAAGGGCTGCCTGTTAGGCCTGTGCGAATAGGCAGCTATTCGATTTGGCTACAGATCCAGCCACAATCAGCTCAGTTTCCTGCTTTGATTCAGCCAAAGCAGCTCAAAAGCTTGCTAGAGCTGGGGCACCTTACCTGCTGGCCTCACCATCTCGTAGGGGACCCTGGAACCCAGCAAAGAGCCTCTACTGCTGGTCGTACGCCGTACTGCTGAGGGTCCAACTGCTGCCTGCAGGTCCCACTCCTTCAGACTCTTCTGGGGCAACTGCTCCCACCCCATTGGCCCAGCTCTCACCAGCTCTTTGAAACTCCTTCCTTGTGGTCCCTCACTGGTCTCTCCTGAGGCAGCTGCGCTGCTCTTTTATCCCTCTCCAGGTGACCCAAGGGGCCAATCATGGGACATGGAGGGTGAGTGTCTGGGGCCTGATTGGTGAGGAAAGGGAATCCCAAGCCCTCCAATCATCTTTTACCCTTTCAAAACCTCTGGGCTAAATCATTACCAACTAGCCCGTCACGCTTGATTATACAAGTTCTCAATAAATGTGCAGTAACCACTGCACAGTGGTGTCTCGTGTAGATGCTTCCAGTAGTTCTTTTTTTAAAAAAATTTTTTCCATCTTCACGCAAGAGGCAAGGATTTGCTAGGGTGATATCTTTTGTTGGACCAACTATGTCCTTTAGATAGAGTTAAAAAAGCTTTTGAATGCAAGATATTCATGACATTACACCAGGAGAGCATTACGGTTGTTTGGGGATGCAATCCCAGTAATTACAGAACATATCTAGGTTTACTGTTTTCCACAGAGCAATCAATGCAGTTGGGTCAGCCTAATGGAATGGCATGTCCTTCCAGACCAGACAAGCCATGGTGGCTAAGGCATACCAGTGTCTTAGCCAAGAGCACACAAGGAAGGGATGTGGAGAGCACCACATCAGGCCACTTTTGGCTCCCCAGCCTGAACAATCACATCCCCATTTACAGGTGGGTCAACTTGGGCGTAATCTGTAGTTCAAGCTGAGAACAAAGCTTAAACTCAAACCTCGGAAGGCCTAGCAAGTCACCATAACTGCTCTGCCATCCAGTCACAATGAATCCCCCTTACAGGATTATGCTCTTACTTGAATTTTTAACCGTTCCCTTTTCTTATTTATATGAATCCTTGAAATGAAAACTATTCCTATCAATCTTAGTTTTTTTATATATATTTATGCATGTTATGCACTGATTCATACCACTCTTCACCTCAGTCTGGTAACTTCTTGCAATGAAAACAAACAAGAACTCTTTACCTTTTATCTCTGGCCACCACTGTCAGTGTGTCTGATGGTCTCTGTGAAACACAGTAACTCATTTCGGTAAAACTTTAGCAGCCTTTTCCGATGGGCCAGCCTCTACTCACAAATATTACCTTCTAGGTAGGATGGTAATTCCTTGAGCCTTGCTATTGTATGTGGGCATGACCTGGTGTTCTGGTATATCTTCAGCTATGGGGTAACCACATATATTTTACAGAATCTATGCAGGTCAAGAATTCATCCTGCTATCAGTTTATTAGAAAATCTATAATGTTACCAGTTTCTGATGTTGGCATAATATTAAAAGTACAAGTTCTTTCAACTGAAGATATTTACTTTCTCTGTGTGTGAAAGAGAGAAAACTGGAATGCAGTAAGAACTCCATCACAAAACTGTCCATTACAGTATTAATATAATTAATTCAGAAGTTCCAGTCCTCTTTTGTCTATTCCTTTCACACCCCCACCCCTCTGTTATGAGAAATAACAAATGAGGTGTAAAGCTGTTAGGTCCTGTTATTCCTCCAATCAAACACAATGGCCATGTATTTTAATCCTGATGCTGGTATAAATTAAAATAAATCTGGCTGTCCTATACCAGTGAAGAAAAATGTAAATGACAGTCAAATCACTGCAGAAATCAGCATTATTTCCTCAGTGTGACTAATGGCAAGTATATTCACAATGACTGCAGAGGTCTGGCCAAGAGGGAAGAGCTTTTGAGTAAGACAACAAATGTAAAACTCTTTCATGATGATGCTCTGTGTAACCCTGCATCCATGAATCATCCCTTTTACCACTAGTGATCTGGATCCCTTTTAAAATTGTACCTGGGAGACTGTAGCAGGACACTAAGGTGCCTGCTACTTTTGGGAGCAATGAGGAAAGAGCCCAGGTGCGGGTTGCTAGGCAACTGGAGGTAGCCAGTGACTCTCACCTGTTAGCGGTCAGCTGACCATGAGGGGAAAGGTCCTGGCTCCCATTTAAACCCCAGGGCTGAGGCCTGGTGGGCAGTTTCCTGCTGGCAGTCAAAGGGGAAGGAACTCTGCTGGAATGATAAAAAAAGAAGAGGCCTAGATGCATGAGCAGTTTGGTACAGGTGAAGGATAGAGCACCCTTGGAGTGGCTCAAGTGATGTTTTAGCCAAGTGTCATAAATTTATGTTATAGCCTAGAGGCTTGAGTTTTGTGTTTGTCATTCAACCAGGTTTGGGTGAGGCTACTAGGGGTTGGAGGAGGCCTCATACAGGACCCACGGCAGTGTGGAGATCCCAGCCCCAGAGAAGGGGGCAGCAAGAAGCCCCAGAGAAGGGGGCAGCGAGAAGCCCCAGAGAGTGGGCAGCAACTGACGAAAGTCAGAAAGGCCACATTAGGAGTGTGCTGACCCTGAGCACCAAAGGGGCACAGGATTGGGACCATGCCAACTCCGAGCGCCAGAGTAGTTGTAGTATCAGTGGTGTGCCAACTCCGAGCGCCTAGTAAGGCAAAGGGCAACAAGGTTGCAGAGAACCCAAGCGCCCAGTGAGGTGCAGTGCGAGAGGCAGGGGCCATGGAGAGCCCGAGTGATAATGAAGAGTAGAGCAAGACTGAAGAACGTCCGGTACATCTGCGAGGCTTGGGGCGTGGTACAGGGTGGTTGGAGCCATGCATAGCCCATAAGGCTGGGGGTGCACAGAGACACCCCATACAGAACGAGCTAGGGTACAACAGGAAACCATGGCCAAAAGAACAGAAAGGCAGCCTCCCAATAATACATATATAACATCAAAGACGTGGAGGGCGAGAATGGTGGATGCCCATTAGGCAAATTGGCACGGTAAGAGGGCGCTAGGGGAGAGCACAGCAACCCCTAGGGAGCCACTCCTGTTACAGAGACTAATAAAATTTCCTGAAGAACATGGGAAACGATAACATCTTGACAAGTTTTTGTTTCTGGTGTCAAGCAGTTAATTATTTTCCAGTATCAGAGGCAGGAGGTTTCCTCAAAATATGCAATTATTAGGGGTGTGAGAAATGGGCCCTATTTGATTCAGATTCAGATCTGGCCCAAATCGGGGACAGTGATTTGATTTGTTGATTTGGATCACTGTCCCTGATTCAATTTGGCTGAATCCAGATCTGAAGATTTGATGCTCATTTGGAGAATCAGCAATTCGGACAGACACAGCTTTAAATGTTTTTCCTACATACCTCGAGGTACCAGGTGCAGCTTGTGCTTTCTTCAATGCTGGGACAGATGGAGTCTCTCCCCCACCCCATGTGCCCCCCAGCTTGGCAATTGGCTGCAGGGGGACCCTGGGTACCCCCCCGCCCAGACCCAGGAGGCACCAGTCGCTGAGCTGGGAGGGCGTGGGTGGGCTCCCCAGCGCACTCCCCAGCAAACCCAGAAGTGGACCGGAAGTGCTTCTGGTCCATTTCCGGGTCTGCTGCCAAGTGCACTGGGGAGCCCCCTGCACTCTTGTGGAATGCTCCATCCACCACAGCACTGCAGCATTCATGAGCTGCCTGCTACCTTGAGGTATGTGGAAAAAACATTTAAAGCTGTGTCTGTGTCCAAATCAGTGAATCTATCCAAATCTCTCCGAATCAATTCGGAGGGTTCCAATTTGATTTGGAGAGATTAGGGGGTCTCCTGATTTGCATCAGATTTGAAGATTTGGCCATGGAATCAGGGCGAATCTCCACTGAACTGAATTTGTGACTGAAGCTTTGCACAGCCTTAGCAATTATTAAAATAGGAGAAAACAGACCATTCAGATGAAAACATAGCTTGAAATATCACAGCAAGAAGCTAGGATGTGTTCCAAGGAGGGTTCTTGAATGCTAATATTATTTTATGTAACATGAGTGTAGCCCTGGGAATTTTGAAAATTATAGCAGGCTGGTTCAGCAGATAGGTAATGCGACTTGGAGACTTTTACTATTGATAACAATGGTGAGATTTCAGCTGGCTCAGATGGGGCTAAGGTTTCACCCTAAACCAAAGGGTTGAAGTCTGCTTCTGTCTTTTGCATAATGAAGTTGTTCCCATTTTGTGTGCATCTAGTGACTTCTATGAAATTATTTGCTAGACAACCCAGCTCCTAGAAGACAAATTGGTCTTAATGCAGAAATTACAGGATGACCTGGGCTGTTATGCAGGAGGCTGGTGTAGATTAAGATCAGAATAGTCCTCATCTGGCTTTGAAAACTATTAATTTAATTTAACCACCTCCCAATTTAGCATGATGACTTATTTGGAGGAATAGCTGAACTTGAGGTCCACTGGATAAACATGTGTGGGCCACTGAACAAAAGTTTACACTGTGCTTATCACATTGTGAAGAATTCTTTTTGTGAAGATTTAAGGGTCTTCTTATTCTCCACTTTCCATACGTATGAAAAGAACAAGGATAAGAAGGAAACCCATCTTGATTTACAGGATATATATAATTCCCAGCCAACTTTATTTCTTTTTCATTCAAGATATCCAAGTTCACAGACATTGGGTTACCAGAATTCCTAAGTACAACAAAATGCCTGGAATAATCCTACTAGAGGGGAAGAAGCTATGAAGCATACGCTCACTGGAACCCATAAATCTGACTAGTTTCCATGCACTTCACTTTCTGTGAAGGAGAGTCAAATAAAGATGCCAATCCCAAACATCCCAGCAGACCGTAAGGACTTGCAGATTTCTATGTATCAACCTAATCTTTTTACTTTTGAAACACCCAGCTGCACACTGTGGGCATGTCTACATGTGCAATTAATACACCTGAATTTCCTGTATGGAAAATTCCGGGGTATTAAACTGCCCCTGCATGCATCTGAAAGTGCACCCATTGGGAGCAAATTTGCTTCTGACAGGATCAATTCAGTCCAGAGCTGCTCCTGTCCTGTTCTGCCCCCCTGCAGCAGTAAGGGGGAGCTCCAGGCTGGCAGGGGGCATGGGGACTGGTCCCAATCTCCACATGGCGGAAGGCAGCTACCTGGCATCTGGGACACCTCTCCCCATCCCCCATGGCTCCCTCTGCCCAGGATGAACAGGAAGCAATTTGCTTCTGGTCAGTGTCTATCCCTGGGCTTTGGCACATTAGTTTAATGCACTGATTTCTAGTATGTGTATCTACAGGTACTAGATAATGGTGCATTAATCTACTGAGCAGTAATTGATGTGCACATGTAGATGGTGATGTTTTACTGTGCATTATATTAGTTTAATGTACAGTTAAGTGTCTCATGTAGATATGCCCACTGTTCATGTTCCAATACCCACAGTCCAGAGGACATTGTGAAAACTCCTTCAAACTGGAGCCTTGTTTCATTGGTTTAATAGTGGCATTGGGGGCAGTAGTGTTGACTAATCCTGGGGCAGGCAGGAGAACATTTGTAACCTAGAGTCACATTATATTCCCAGGAAACTACCCAATTTTTGCTAGAGCATCTAAATATGTCATGGTTCTATTTCACATTCACTAAGGCAAGTCATCATTTTCAGAATCAGATCAGCAATAGCCCTACAAACAGCCTCATAATTTCCAAAAGCCAGTCCTAGTCATCCTACCTGCCCTTCTCTAAGAACTAAAGAAGAGATTATAAAAGGTAGAAATTACAGGTAAGTATTGAGACACGAATTCCACTTCCTCCTAGTGAAAATGAAAGGATTATGAAACTCCTTCCCCAAGTGCCTGACTTTCCCATCCTTCTCCTTATATGGCAGAAGGTCATTTTGCAGTAACCTTATAGATATCACTCTCCTGGAAAAAAGCTGCATTATTCTAGAAATTATTGGCATGAGGGGGAAGGAAGACAGATGTAAGTGCAATGAGCACGAAAGGGGTTAATAATTTGTGCATGAGAAGCGACAAATGTCTTGCTTCTGTGGATTTCTGTGGATTCTGTGTAAGATTAACTGTACTAGAGGGAAAACAATATTAAATCATTCAACTGTTATCCAGTACATTGCAGGCCTGCATCACTTCCTCTTCTCCACTGTCCTCTGTAGTAAGGCATTGACAAAAAGATCGTTGCCTCAGTAATCTCCAAGTCTGTGGGCATAGTGACAATAATTGTGGGGAAGTCAGTTCATCAGATACAGGTCACTGGGCATGTCTACACATGCGCCTGACTGTGCAGTCATTTGGTACTTGCTTGTGCCTGCTGATGCTATGTTGCCATAGCAATGGATTATACAACTGTAGCTTATTGCTATGGTGATGTAGCATCTCATGTAGACATGCCTACTGGCTATTACAGGACCAGAGGAATTAGGATGGGACTATACAATATTCCAGACCAGTTTAATCCTTCATACTCCCTAAAATTTCACAATGGCAAGTTTACCGAGGCTGTATTCAATTTACCAGCTAAACATCACACATTGCAGTCACTCCAGAGAGGCAGGTGGAATCAACATTTCCCCTCTACCCAGAAGGCAGGGATCATGTCAGTAATTCTAAGAACTGCACAAGGGGAAGAAAGTCAAAATAAAAATGTGCTGCTTAGTGGTGAAGGCAAAGCACTGCTAAACACCATGCCTGTAATGACTCCAGAGCACAGTCAGGATATGAAATGGAGAGTACTCTGAGTAGTTACATTGAAAGGGTAGTACCAGAGGGTGTGGCCCTGCTAAAACATTAAGCATGCAGTCAACTTCTACTAAATTCCAGACTCTGGTCAAATTGATAAATTTCCACTATGGATGATGTTAGGCCCAAGAGTCTGATGTCATCTCCTTTATGGCTGAGAGAAGACCTTGATACTGTTCCTAAACATGTTGATAGGTAGCCTGCATCCACTCTAGGACCGTACAAAGCAAAACTCAATTTATCTGAGGCATGTATATGGTTTTCCTTTATGATAGCATCTATTAAATGTTTGTATCCTCATAATCGATGGCAGCAGTTCCTGTCAAGGCCAGGGCAGCTCGTACAACTGCTGTGCCTGCTCCCCAGACACCCCTTAGGAACAGGTATGTGGCCCTGGCCCCACTGAAGGAGGAGGCCGAAGGACAGGTCCCTAGAGAAAATGAAGCTTGATCTACATCACTGGCTTAGAAGAGGCACGCCCCGAGAAGGAGACGTAAAGTTCTGGTCATTGGGGACTCCATCCTGAGGGGAACTAATGGTCCAATCTGTTGCTCGGAGCCCTGGTCATGGCAGGTCTTCTGCATGCCTGGAGTGAGGATTCGCAATATCACAGAGACCATCCCTAAAATCATCAAGCCTTCTGACTGCTACCCACTGGTTGTGATCCATGTGGGTACAAATGATGCATCCAAGGGTAAGCTGGATAACATCATACAGGGCCTTAGGACACCAACTGAAGAAGACAGGAGCACAGATGGTATTTTTCTCCATTCTCCCGGTAAGTGGATGGGGTAGGTGTCATGAGGCCTGCATTGACATGGTTAACCAGTGGCTTTGGAGCTGGTGCCATGAGGCAAGCTTCGGGTTTTTTGACAATGACTCATGTTTTTGTATGGAGGGCATACTGGGGTGGGATGGGCTTCACCTCTCCCCTAAGGGCAGACGTATATTTTCCTCTAGGTTGGCTGATCTCGTATGGCGCGTTTTAAACTAGCCTCACTGGGGGAAGGGGCCGCTTCAAGTGAAGAGGATGCTTCACCAGCACAGGGGGTGACAAGAGGAAGGGAAGCTGAGGTAAGCATTAATGTCCTGGGAGTAGGGGGCCACAACTGTCCTGGGAGTAGGAGGGAGGCACGTGCACCCTCAGGAGGCCTCAAGTGCCTCTACACTAATGCTCATAGTATGGGGAGTAAGCAGGACAAACTGTGCCTCCTGATTGTGAGTAAGAACCCAGACTTAATAGGGCTCACAGAAACCTGGTGGGACCCTACCTATGACTGGGCGGGAGGCATTCAGGTATACACCCTATGCAGAGGAGACAGGACAGAGAGGAAAGGTGGGGGGGGTTGTGCTCTATATCAAAGAGCACCTAACGTCATCAAGGATTAGCTTCGGGGTAGAGGAGGGTCGGGCAGAGACACTATGGGTCAAACTACAAGGGGGGCATGGTGAAAGGGACCTTATGGTGGGCATCTACTACAGACCACTCAACCACAGGGAAGAGCTGAACCAGGACTTCTCCAGTCAGCTTATGGAGGCGGTTGGGTCAAGGGATGTTATTGTCATGGGTGACCTAAACTACCCAGACATTTGCTGCGAGGAGCAGACAGCCAGGTCTGACCGCTCACGTAGGTTCTTGGCTGTATTACAGGACCTTCACCTTATCCAGGAAGTGCACAGCCCCACTAGGGGTAATGGCTTGCTGGACCTGGTCCTGGCCATGGGGGATGACCTGGTGAGGGGACTGCAGGTCCTTGACCACCTGGGCAGTAGCGAACTACTGGATTTCACTATCCAACAGAGGGTGTCAAGGGCTTACCCCAAGGCTAATGCCTTTGACTTCAGAAGGGCCAACTTCAATGAGGTTAGAAGACTAGTGGGGGAGGCACTGAGGGCCCAGAAGGTAGAGAAGATGGAAGTCCATGAGGGATGGTCATACCTTAAGGGGGTGATCCCAAAGGATAACAGTCCCTGAGAGAAGCAAGGAGGGTAAGAGTGATCAGAAACCCCCTTGGCTCAGCAAGGGCATTCAGCAATGCCTGAGGACTAAAAGTGGGGTGTACAACCAGTGGAAGGGAGGAGCTATCACCAAGGAGGAGTACTCCTCCTCAGCCCGTGAGTGTAGGAGGGCTATTGGGAAGGCCAAGGCAGAGATGGAACTCAGGCTAGCGTCCAGGATTAAGGACGCCAAAAAGTCCTTTTTCAAGTACATTGGGAGCACGAAGAGGGCACCAGGCAAGGTGGGGCCCCTGCAAGATGCAAACAATAATCTTGTGGCTATGCCAGACAAGAATGCTGATATTTTTAACAGTTTCTTTGCCTCTGTTTTCTGGAACAGGGACCGGGACATCCCACCTACCAGAGGTAGAGACACTCTTGGGGATAGCTAGGTCAGGTCTTCAATCAGCGCAGATGTAGTTAGGGATCTTCTGGAAGAGCTAGACAGTTTTAAATCTACAGGTCCAGATGCCCTCCACCCAAGGGTGTTGAGGGAGCTGGCAAGGGTCATCGTGGAGCCCTTGGCCCGGCTGTATGAGCATTTGTGGTCATCTGGACAGTGTGGGGGGATTGGAAACTGGCCAATGTGGTCCCAATTTTTAAGAAAGGGAGGACCCAGGTAACTATAGACCTGTAAGCCTCACCTCGGTGCTCAGGAAGATCTTGGAGAGAATCATCAAGGAGCACATCTGTGGGGGGCCTGCAAGGGAGATCATGCTCAGGGGCAATCAGCATGGGTTCATCAAAGGCAGGTCCTGCCTGACCAACCTGGTTGCCTTTTATGACCAGGTGACTAAATCCTTGGATGATGGTGTCGCCTTGGATGTAGTCTTTAAGAAGGCCTTTGACACTGTCTCTCATCCCATCCTCATCAATTAATTAAGCGACTGTGGCATTGATGCCTACGCAGTTGGATGGGTCAAAAATTGGCTGCCGGGAGCACCCAGAGAGTAGTGGTGGGTGGGTAGTACTTAAACTGGTGAGATGCAAGCAGTGGGGTACTCCAGAGCTCAGTCCTTGGGCCCGCACTGTTTAACATCTTCATCAACGACTTGAACAAGGGGGTGGAAAGCATGCTGTCCAAGTTTGCTGATGACACTAAGATGTGGGGTGAGGTGGACACACTTGAAGGGAGAGAGAGGCTGCAAATAGATTTAGACAGACTACAAAAGTGGGCAGATGAGAA
>NW_017729017.1:13147453-13158750 GCF_001723915.1 Gavialis gangeticus | reverse complement strand
AGGGATGTGGCCAGCCTGGAGAGGGTTCAGAGGAGGACCATCCACTTGGTGAGAGGGCAGCAGGACAGGCCCTGTGAGGAGAGACTGAGGGACCTGAACCTGTTCAGCCTCAGCAAGAGGAGGCTGAGGGGGGACCTGGTGGTTGCCTACAAACTCATCACGGGAGATCAACGGCAAATAGGTAGAGCCCTTTTCTCCACAGCACCACCTGGGATCATGAGGAACAATGGTAATAAACTGATGGAGAATATGTTTAGGGTAGAAATCAGAAGACAATTTTTTACAGTTAGGGTGGCCAAAATCTGGAACCAACTTCCCAGGGAAGTGGTCCTCGCCCCTACCTTGGGCAAATTCAAGAGGAGGTTGGATGATCACCTGTCTGGGGTCTTGTGAACCCAGCATTCATTCCTGACTGTGGCAGGGGGTCAGGCTAGATGATCTGTTCAGGTCCCTCCTAACCCTAGCTTCTATGAAACTATGGAACAGCCCTCTGAGATAGCACATTGGGATTATTCCTATTTTACATATCATAGAGAAGTAGGGCTGCAAGGGACCACCAGAGGTCATCTAGTCCAAACACCCTGCCTGAGGAAGAATCATCCCTATCAAAACCAACCTATACAGTCTATAATCTAAACTCTACATAAAACTACCATCAACATTGACACAACACAGACCTAACATTCTAACCTGCCACAGATAAAGCAGAGAAACCATGGCAGCCAATGTCCTACTTCTATAAAATGTTGTCAATATATGCTGAAGAGATCCTGGGTGAAGGGCCATGCCCCCCATTACAGAGGAAGGCAAAAACCTACATATCCAAATAATCCAGGAGAAGTTTACTTTAGAGTAAACTACTTAAGAGTATACTCTCCTGGGCACATGTCTACACATGTAGAGATGTGTGAAAAGATTTGCTGCTCTTAGCAGCAGATTGCTTCTACTCCCCATGGCCCTGCAACCTGGGTGCTAGCTCAGGGGCCAGGAGACAGATATCTCCTGGTTGGGGCTGGGACATTGCTCCCTGCCCCCAGGAGCTTCCTGCTGCCAGAGCTATCCCAGCACTAGCCCTGTAACTGTGGAGATGGTGCTGGGAGATAAGGATTTTCTGTGATCATGAAGTGGAAGCTGGGACCTCCCTGCTGCTGGGGCAGGATGACATTGTCCCCACCCAGGCTCTGGTGGCAGATCCCATCCTGGAAGCAGGGAACTCCCACCCCCTGCTGCCCATCTGACTGGGAGGCATCTACGTATGTGCTACTGTGCAGTTACTAATCATGAGTCAATTTGCTACTTTCATTTGTAGACAGCAATTTTACTCACTATTAGAGACAATTACGGCACAGTAAGTATCTGCACATGTAGATGTGGATGCTTACTGTGCAGAAATTAGCTCTACTTCACAGTAAAGTATCTCATGTAGATGCACCCAGTCTGTACTAACCTGTTGGGAGACAGCAACCAGCAAGACCTATAAGCATCAGAAATATCCATGGTAGAACGTAGGCATAGCTTCACCTAGAACATCCCCAACCAGCGGCTGTCCAACCTCTTCTTGAACACCTTCAGTCATGGATAGTCTACAATTTCCCTAGGTAATCTAGTCCACTGTCTCACTGTTGTCACAGTGAAGAAGTTCCAGGTATTCATTCTAAATTTACCTTGCTGCAACTTCAAGCCATTGGTCCATGTCCTTCTCTCTACAGCAAGAGAGAAAAGTTGCTTTTCCTCTTCTTCACGGCAGCCTTCATATACATGAAGACTGCTATCATGTTCCTTATTCTGCAAGCTCCTTCAGCCTTTCTTCATATGACCTTCCTTCTAAGCCTTTGATCATTTTTGTTGTCTGCC
This sequence comes from Gavialis gangeticus, assembly GCF_001723915.1. Taxonomy (NCBI): domain Eukaryota; kingdom Metazoa; phylum Chordata; order Crocodylia; family Gavialidae; genus Gavialis; species Gavialis gangeticus. The sequence continues at coordinate 13,156,896 of NW_017729017.1, read as the reverse complement.
TCTGGACCCTATCTAACTTTTCCATGTCCTTTTTTTAAAAATGTTTAATGGTGGAGCCTAGAACTATATACAGTACTCCTGAGGAGGCCTAAACCTGTCTTGCACTTAATGCTTCTATTGATGCATTCCAAAACCACATTTGCCTTTTTGTGCAGCTGCAATACACTGCAGACTCATAGAGTCTCTAATCTACCAAGACTCCCATGTCCTTTTTCATTGTGCTACCATCCAACCAGGTGTCACACATTTTATATTTGTGTTTTTAATTATTCCTTCTGAGGTGTAGCACCTTACATTTGTTCACAATGAACTTCATCTATTAGCTCTAGACCAACTTTCCAATCTGTTGAGAGAGATCAGCATTGTGCTCCCATCCTCCAATGTGTTCTCAGTCCCTTCCAGTTTAATGTCATCTGCAAACTTCTTCAAGAAGCTTTATATTCCAGCATCCAAATTGTTAATAAACACAATGAACAGCACTGGGCCCAGGACAGACCCCTGTGGGGCTCCACTCAAAACCTTCTGCCATTCTGACATGGGCCTGTTAATAATTACCCTTTGCTTGTGGATATTAAGCCATTTATCTATCCACCTTATAGTAGTTTTATCTAGGCCATATTTCTCCAATCTGTTTATGAGAAGGTTATGCAGAACCATGTCAAAAGCCTTATTGAAGTCCAGATACACTATGTCCACAGCATTCCCTTTATCTACCCAAGTAGTTACTTTGTCAAAGAAGGAGATCAAGGTTGCTTGACACTATTTATTTTTCATAAACACATACTAGCTGCTTGTGATCAGCCTTTTTTCCTCCAGATGCTTTCAAATGGCCTTCCTTAGGATATGCTCCGGTAACTTCCCAAATATTGAGGTGAGGCTAACTGGTGTGTAATTCCCCTGGCCCTCCTTCTTACCTTTTTTAAAGAGAGGACTACACTGGCCCTTTTCCAGTCCTCTGGTACTTGGCCTCTCTCTCACAACTTCATGAAGATGAGGAACTGAGACATTTAAGTATTAATTCCCATTGGTTTGGGAGCTAGGTGCCTAAGTAAAATTAAGGATCAGGGTGTAAAGACTAAATACAATAAAAGAATTAGAATCTTACAAGTTGGTGTTTCAGGGTGCCTGTAGAAGTATGAGACACCTGCTCTGATGCACTGTAATTGTAGCATGCTCTATCAGCCTTGCTGTCTCAGTATTCAGCATCCTCATGTTTCAGAATGGTGGCAGGGTGCTTTAACTAAAACTTGTTGGGAGAACTTCACTTCAGTGCCCCTTCCAACATTTTGAAGTGTGGGATGCTGACTACATGAGAAGCTGTGGGCTCCTTAATTAGAGCAGTTCCTGAGACAGCCTCTAATTAAAGCACCCCCTCCCCACCTTGAGCATATGTAAGGCCACTGGGTGCCTGTTCAGATCCGGGGGTTTAATCCTCATTAAATTAAATAGGTTTATAAAATTTAAAATTGTGTTTTTTAGAGCATTGCATCTGTGTTTGCATGTACTAGACTTTAGAATTAATTAAGCCCAGTATGCAATTCCCTGTAAATTCCAGCAGGGGGAGCCACATACCTATCTACTCTGCTGCTGTCTTCACTACTGAATTACAGCTGGGGGTGTATGTAGACCAGTAATACACTACTAATCCCCTCCCTCCTCACTCCTGATCCCTCCGCCCTGGGAGCCTTATGCTAACCCCACCTTAACCCCACTCTGTCAAACTGTGGGTACCCTGAAACCATGTGAACTTCCACCCCTTGTAAACTCACTGATCCCATGTGAACTCCCACCCCTCCCCCATCTCCTCCCATGCCCCCTATAGCCCCTTAAAGGCCCCCCAAAAGGCCCCCTCTCTCCAAGCAAGGGATCCTGATGATAATCCACAGTAATCATAAGCCCATCCCACCCACCGTGGGGGGGAGTGAGGGGACCCTCCAGCTTCCCCAACCTGCCCAAATAGGCGCCCTGCCACTTGCACCCCTCTAGGCTCTGATCTCCAGCAGGTGGCCTATGGCAGGGACCCCATGCCAAGCCATGTGCATCCTTTCCAACACCCCCAAACCACATGAACTCCCATGTAAGAAAACAAATGTAAATGTGTGTGTGTGTGTATGTATATATATGTATGTATGTATATATATATGTGTATATACACATAAATATAAAATATATATAATTTAAATTATAAATATATAAATATAAATTGTTATAGGGTGAGGAATTGGTGGCCCGCATGTTCATCATCCTCATCCACATTGCTAGTGGTGGTTGCGGCTGGAGTGGAGGGAGGATATACACCACCCATGGTGGTGGTGGCAGTGCATGCACCACCAGGACCACAGGTTAATACATCATGGAGGGGTAGACCAAAAACTTGTGTCCATCCAACACTTTGTTTTCTGTGTTTCAGGACTACATTTCCCAGCATCCCTCAGCAGTTAGGGCTTGGGATGGTTTCCATGGGGACCCCTGCTGCAGGTACACCTGCACTGTGATGCTGTGAATACCTGCACATATGCGTGTGACTGTATCTGGCAATGCGCACGGTTCTGCAATGGTGGCTATAGCCGGTACTGCTTCCCGGTCCCCGGCAAAATCTTTCTTCCAGACCTAATGGCATGGCATGTAGATGCATCTCAGCACATTGAGAAACAAGGTGTAATGGACACCTTTCCTTTACTCTAAAAAGCATTCTTGGTAATTTATTTGGATATAGTCTTAAAAGGTGGCTAAGAAGCTGGCAAATGCCCCCCCCACACACACACCAAAAAGCTGAGGACTCCTGCAGGATGCTCATACCACCACCTGCCTCCCCTGCCTGGGCCAAGGAGAGGTTTAATTTACCCTTAACAGATCATGGTCCACCCAGAGTGGCTAGGATACCAGGTTTCAGGCACAGAGTTGTGCATGGCCTCACCCCCACCCCCAAAATGCCAGCCTGCAAACAATAACCCCATTCCCCAGGCCAGGCAGCTGCTCCCTCCCCTCCTCCCATGTTCTGCTGCAGTCCCCAGTGGTGTCCAGCTACTCAGGTCACTGTGGGAATCCGCTTCTGTCTGCAGGGAGCCCCCTGCCTGATCCTTCACCTGAGGGCCCCCCTCACCCCCGCCCCCCTCACTGAAACCTCCTCCCTGCCATTACAGAAAAATGTACTGAAGATATAGATGTTTTCTAGTGTAAATAGGAATTTTATTTTTATGGGAAGAACCATTCAGTGCTAGTTGTTCACAGCATCCATAATATGTGTGGCCAGGCAATCCCACACAAGGGCTGCCCAACCAGCATCTCCATGCTGGTATTGCCAGATGCGATGCATTGCCTGCCCTTGTCACTGTCTGGCTATTGCTTCCAGCGCTTCATCAGCCCACAACTCACTGAAAACCTCTCCTCTGGTTTCACAAATATTGTGGAGCACACAGGCTGTCACTAAAAGGCTGTTATGTTTCCTGACTCCAACTCAAGCCTGCAGTTCAGCACCCTCCACTGTGCTTTGAGGCAGTCAAAGGCACATTCAACAACCAATCTGCATTTGCTGAGATGGTAGTTAAAAGCCATCTTCTGTGGGTTGGTAATGTGGCCTTCATAAGGTTTCATGAGCCAGGGCATGAGAGAGTAAGCATTGTCCACTATTATAAGCGAGGGGACAGCAACACCATGGATCACTGTGTTGAGGACTCCGGGTGCATAGTGTCCTTTCTCCATCAAGGCAGGCAGCGGACAGTTTGTAAACACATGCACATCATGTGTGTTGCCTGCCCATGTGGTATAAATGTTCATGAACCAGCCCCAGTGATCCACCATGGCTTGCAGGATCACTGAGACCAACTCCCTTCTTGTTCATGAATGACCACTTCTTCCCCCCCACCACCCAGGAGGATTGCACAGGGGGGAGGTGTGCTGTCAAAAGCTCCCACTCAGTTAGGGAACCCTATGGCATTGAAGCCACCACTAACATCTTGGGGGTTACCAAGACAAATAAAGTTGTTCTCCATGATATCCTGCAGCAGCTGGCATACCTCATGAGTTGCCAGCCTGGCTATTTAGGGAGCCATGCTAAACTGGTTTGTGATGTAGCAGAGGCTGGCAGGGGTGGCCAGTTTCATGATAGCCATGGGCGCCCTCTTGTCCAGAGCGATGGTGGGATGTGTAACAGTGTTCTGCCTCAAAATTTTTGGCCCCAGCATCAAGACAATGTAATTAAATGTCTCCCTGGTATTTTGGAGCATCTTGAGCCACTGTTGATCATTCCAAGTGGTCAGTATGATTCACTCCCATCAGTCTGTGCTGCTCACATGGGCCCAGACCCTGCAGTTATTGCTCCTGAGGGTGATCCACAGAGCCCTTTCAGCATTCACTTCTGTACCTGCCTCTTGGTTATCCCACTCCACCGCACATCAAAGTGCCTTTTTTTGCGAGGCACTTCTACGCTCTGGCATCTCATCAGAAGTATTTACAAGTAGTAACGTAGTATGCACTGCCATTATTAGCTGCACCTCTATTTTATGCAGTAAGTCCAAGGCCAGCAGCAGGATACTTAACAACAGTTCCTCCTCCTCCTCACCCATTTTGTCCAGATTCTCCATTTTGGCCTCCTCACTAATTTTGTTATGCTTCTTCATGTCCATGTCCTCATGTATTTCATCTGGAATTTCCATTTCATCCTTCTTGCTCATCCTGTCTGGATTCCATGAAGCCAGTTTGTTTGCATGTATGCAGCAGGGCTGTTTCTCAGCACACAGCACTACCACCAAGGTTCATGCGGATGGGGGGAGAGGGGGAGGTTCTGAATAGTAATGGAAGCTGAATAATGAGCATTGCAAGTGACCTCCTATCTGCATGTCAATGATTACCCTGGTCAGGTGCTAGGTGATGGTACAGCAGAGCCTTTGTCCTTTACCATGGTGGGTGGGTGTGGGGAAGGTGATGTAGCACCCATTCACTTTGAACTTAAATGTGGCATTTAAGTTGACCCCTGGAACCCATTCATGTGCTCTGGATGCACGATACTGGCTTTTACTGGTTCAATGAATAAGCACACCCAAGAAGGGTAGATCTCAGGTGTGCCTACTCATTCTCAGGTAGTTGTCCTTAGAAAGAAGTATCTGCCCAGAAACCATCCCTGCCCTGCTAGAACCCTGATTTGAAAGAAACATCTCCCCAGAAAAGAGCCTTGCCCCACACTAGCCCAGGTTTAGTGGAAGCATCTCCCCAGAAAACAGCCATGCCCTGCAAGATCCCTGGTTTGAAAGCAAATTCTCCCCAGAAAAGAGCCCAGGCCTACAAAAATCCTGGTTTGAAAGCAACATCCACCCAGAAAACAGCCTTCTCCCACACTAGCTAAGGTTTGAAACAGGTGTGTGATGGACATTGCTGTCTCAGTAGCTACCATTAACATCTCAGAAACTAAGGCAGGCATCAAAGAACCACAACCATCAAGTCCTCTCCCAACAAACGTCCATCCATACTTGACCCCCCCACAGCTTTGGAATGGGGATTAATTAGCAGACATGCTGTATTTGTAGTGCTGGATGAGCATTGCAGCCTCCTGCACCCCACTCTCCCCTGCCCATACCCTGTTAGAATGAGTTCTGCTCCCCTGCCCCAATATAATCCCATTGTTCATTTCATTGATTGCAAAAAAATCTAGGATTCTGGCAGTCAAGGCCACAGTGCCCTTGATTTGGGGGCACAGCAGAAATGTCATCAAGAAATGTCTATATAATAGCCCCACCAAGTTTGCCAGTGACCTTTCATGACTCTGTTGTTGTCAGGATACCGCAGTCTTGACAACTACTTGGGCACATACAGCTTCCCCGATGCCTCAGAAAACCAAGTTCAGTGGTATGCAGGCAACAGAGCAGGAGGCTGACACGTCCATCAACCGTGGCCCCAGTGGGACCCGGGAAGATCTGAAGGACTTGCTCAACATTTGGTCAGAGGAAAAGATCATAGAGCAGCTGAAAAGTAGGAGGAATAAGCCAGTGTATACTGGAAGAGCAAAAGAAATGAAGGCACAAAGGCACAACCAGAACTGGACACAGAGTCAGAGTAAGATCAAGGCTCTGAGGTGTGTGTTTCATTGGGCCAAGGATAAAAATTCACACTCTGGGGCAAGGCACACAATTGCTCCTTTCTACTACCAGCTGTCCATCATTTTCTCCAAGGAGGCTTCCTGTCTCTGCTCATTTGGGACTGGCATTGTCTTGGAGAGCACACCTAAGGAAGGAGCCTCAGAGTGTCCTGAGACAGAAACGTTGAGCGTGTTGGAGCAGTGGGGTGACAACTCCATGGTGCTGGATAAGAAGAATGCCCAAGAGGAGGTGACCCTGGTCATGACCCTAGGTTCCCCTCTGATTTTATGGAGTAGCACAGATGAGAAGCAGGATAAGGAGGACACTGCTTTGGATGTGGTTATGGCATCAGAGGTTCCTCCAGAGACCCAAAGAACGAGTTTTGTTCCTGAGATACAAAAGGATGTGTGACTGGCGACTTGTAAGTATTGGGAAATGGGCATTATATTGTTGCCCTGTGGGGTCAGGTTAATGCTCAGGATCCCAATATCGTGCTGTTACAAAGGAGGGCATGGTGTACAGTTGCACATGCACACACTCAATAAATCAATTAGGTGTATACATGCACACTAGGCACATATGCCTACTCTGGGTGCATACACCCCCACCAGGCACACACACACACTCAGTCTAGGTGCATACACCCCCACCAGGCATGCACGCGTGCGTGCACACACACACACACACATACACACTACCAACTCAGGCACATACACATCCAAAATTACCAGTCTAGGCATATGCAGACCTATCACCAATTTAAGCACCTATATGCACCAAAAGTTAGACAAAAATCAATTGTCCATACCTGCACACACAATACACATACATGGATCACTAATTCATATATCACACACGATGACATATATATGTATATTTACCAGTTTGCACACAAACCACCCACTTAGACATACACACAGGTGAGTTCCTAACTTGGATGGTACGGTGTGGATACATGTGTGTTTGGCATACTTGGGATACCTGGGGTGGGGGAAGGTTAAGGTGAGAGAGAGAGTTAAAGTGTAGGGGGTGAAAGTTTCTGGAACCAGGATTAGAACTGGTAGACTGTTGAGAAGCCAGCTGAGGAACTGAGGCTTGGGGTTACTCTAGGTAAATTGACCTTAATTGATTAAAGGACAATGCCTAAAGCCTACAGAACAGGGGAGTGATGCCGGAGAGAAGCCGACATAGAGGCTGGGACTGAAGCCGGAGTTACTGGGGAGCCAAAAGATAAGCGGGGAGAGGGAAACTGGGACTGGGGCTTCAGGGGAGCTAGAGAAGGTGTGGAGGGAACTGGGAGCTGGCTCAGGTAACCAGGGGTTCTGGAGAGGGACTGCTGGGGAGCTCAGGAAGCTATGGGGGGAGGGGCTGCTGGTGCCAGGAGCTGGACAAGGGCTCCAGCTGCCGGGAAAACTGTGGGACAGCCTGAAAGAACTGCGCGTCCACCAACCCTAGATGGCACAAACCCAAATGGCTGCTAAGGATGGCTGGTGGGACAAAGTCTGGGTGGAGCTTAGGTAAGCTATTTAACCTCAGTCAACTCCAAGCCAAAACCAAGACCGCACTAACCACAATCATTGAGCTCCAGTATGCTGATGATGCTGTAGTATGCACTCACTCAGAAGCAAATCTTCAGGCAATGATCAACGTCTTTACTGAGGCATACAAGAAAATGGGACTGACACTTAATATTCAGAAGACTGAGGTCCTCCACCAACAAGCTCCTAATGAACAGTCTTCAGCTCCGGTAATCCATATCCATGGTGTGATTCTGGAGAACACTGAATATTTCCCATACCTGGGAAGCCATCTCTCACAGAAGGCTGACATTGACGAAGAAATCCATCATTGCCTCAAATATGCAAGTGCAGTCTTTGGATGCCTGAAGAAATGGGCATTCAAAGATCATGACATGAGAACTGAAATCAAGCTCATGGTTTATCAACAGGGATCTAGGTTTTGCATTTCCTATGGAAAAACCCCATGGCTTTTCCCTTTTAACTGAGAAAAAAATGCAGAGTTTTCATTTTAACAGAGAAACATGGATTTTCCACTTTTGCAAAGAGCTCTCTGCAGGCTGGCAGAGCTCAAGCCTGCAAGGGGCCTTGGGGAGTAGGAGAAGGGTGATCAGGCAGGGGATGGCATGTGCATGCGTGCGCTCACACATGCATATGGCCACCAGGCAGTCTGGAGAGCAGCTCCCACAGGTAAGTCTGGCAGTAGGGGGAAGCAGGGATTGAGGCCCCCATAGGGAGAGTGGGAGAGAGTTGGGCAGGGCTGGGCTGGGGCTGCTGCCCAGCCCAAGCGAAGTGTGGGGCTTAGGGCCCAGGGCCAGAACACACAGCCGCAGGGCCCAGGTGCGGAGTGGGATGGGGCCATGGGCATCTCATCTGGGGGGTAGGGGTTGGAATTAGCTCCCTGCTGTGTGCACTCCCAGGGTGCATGGGGGGCATATGCCCCCCCGACTTGTACACAGGGCAGATGTGGGGTGCCTGCAATGAGCTCAGGCTCCACATCCAGCTGTTTTGCCCCTAGGTCCTCTGCCGACCAGCGGGTGGCACCCAGCACAGCATGGCAGAATGAGGCAGGGTAGGGAAGCTCATTGCCACCACTGCAAGATGCACGCTGCCCTGGCTAAGAACCCCCTGCCCACCTGGCAGCAGCAGCAGGTTTGGTGGCACAGAATGGTGTCCCTTGCTGCTGCTGGCAGGCAGGGTGCACCTCACCAAGGTGGCATAGAGCTCCCAGCAATGTCAATGAGCTTCCTCACCTAGTCCCACTCTGTTCTGATGCATTGGGTCCTGCCCACTGAGCCCTGGAGGCCCCAGGGGGAAAGCAGCATAGTTGGGAGCCCAAGCCTGCAGTGGCCAGGCTGCACCCATCTCTGCCCCCACCACACATTCAACTCCAGCCATGCTGCCTATGTGGTAGGGGAGCTGGGCTGGAGCCAGATCCACCTCCCATGGAGCAGCTCCACTGCAGCAGGCACCACCTCCCATGGGCAGCAGTCAGGACTTAGGTGCTGCTGTAGGGGGCTGAAGACCCTGGTTCCTGGCCCTGTAGCCCTGGCAGCTTTCTGCAGTTTTCTCCAGCAGCTGGAGCTTTTCTTCAGCTTCCAGCACCTACTGCCTTTTCCCTGTGATTTTCTGCTGCCTGTCTCTGCTTTTCTGCTGCCCTGCTGCCTGCTGCTTTTCCTGTGATTTTCTGCTGTCCATCTCTCTGTTTTCAGGCTTTTCCTGCACCTTCTGTAATCCTCCACCCTGCCCTCCTGCAGCTTCCCAGCTCCTCTTAGCTGTCCTGCAGTTTTATCCAGCAGCTGGAGCCTTTCTCCAGCTTCGAGCACCTACCACTGCCCCCTGCAACTTCTCTAGC
>NW_017729017.1:13140786-13142453 GCF_001723915.1 Gavialis gangeticus | reverse complement strand
CCTCACACCCAGAGCCCCTCTTTAACACCCACTCTTTCCCTTAGTCCCATTTTTCCCTCTCCCTACCTACCTTTTCAGCTCCCCTGTAGCTCTGGCTCCAGTCCCAGACTCTGTGCCAGCATGCTTCCCTGTTCTGCAGGCTTTGAGCATTGTCCTTCAATCAATTAAGATCAATTAACCTAAAATTATCCCCGAGCCTCAGTTCTTCAGCCCAGGCCCCTGTAGTCTACCAGTTCTAATTCTGGTCCTGGTAACTTTAAGTCCCTACACTTCTACTTTCTTATCTTAACCTTTCCCCAGGTATCCCAAGTAAACCAAGCTCATACATACATACACATCACAACACCCAACTTAGGAACTCACCTGTGTGTATGTGTAAGTGGGTGGTATGTGTGTAAATTAGTGAATACACACATATATACATATATTGATATCAGTGTGTGTGTGTGTGTGTGTGTGTGTGTGTGTGTGTGTGTGTGGTATATAAATTAGTAATCCACTTATGTGTATTGGATGTGCAGGTGTTGGTAACTGGTAACTGATTCTGTCTAAATTTGGTGTGTGTAGTGTGTATGGGTTTAAACTGGTGATAGATGTGCATGAACCTAGACTAGTTATTTTTAACATGTGTGTATCTGAGTTGCTAGTGTGAGTGGTGTGTGTGTGTGTATATATATATATGGCATTGTGTGCATGATATATGAATTAGCGATAGTGTGCATGTGTATGCACCTGATTGATCTGTGTGTTTGTATATGTGCAATTGTGTTACACCCTCTGTCTAACAGGGCAATATTGAGATCCTGAGAGTTGGGCTGACCCCACAGGGCAACAAGTGGTGTCCCTCAGGGCTCAGTACTCAGGGCCAGTACCCTTCAATATTTTCATTAATGACCTGGATTCAGGTATCAGATGCGGACCGGCAAAGTTTGCGAATGACGCTAAATTATGGGGTAAGGCAGTCACACTGGAAGATACAGGCCGACTTGGACACACTAGCAATGTGGGTGGACAAAAACCTGATGGCCTTTAATGTACAGAAGTTAAGGGTGCTCCACTTTGGGAGGAAGAACCAGCATCATACTTATAGGCTCAGCAGTGCTTCGCTCACTAGCACCATGACTGAAAGAGACTTGGGGATCTTGATTGACCACAAGATGAACATGAGCCACCAAGGTGATGCCATGGTTGGCAAAGCAAAGCAAACACTGGCATTCTTCCACCGATGCATCTCAAGCAAAACTAGGGACATCATTCCTCCCACTCTACTCTGACTTAGTGAGGCTGCCAGTTCTGGGTGCCGCACTTCAAGAGGGATGTGGAGAACCTGGAGAGGGTCCAGAGGAGGGCCACTCATATGGTTGGGGGCCTCCGTGGCCAGCCCTATGAGAAAAGGCTGAGGGACCTGAATCTCTTCAGTCTCCACAAGAGGAGACTGAGGGGGGATCTTGTGGCTGCCTACAACCTTATCAGGGGCCAGCAGCAGGGACTCAGGGAAAGTCTGTTCACCAGGGCCCCCCTTGGAGTCACTAGGAACAATGGCCACAAGCTGAGGGAGGATAGGTTTAGGTTAGATATTAGGAAGGAAGAACTACTTCACTGTTAGGGTGGTCAGAGCCTGGAATAGGCTTTCCAGAGAGGTGGTTCTCTCACCTTCCCTGGAAATC
>NW_017729017.1:13130350-13135786 GCF_001723915.1 Gavialis gangeticus | reverse complement strand
GGGGGTCGGACTTGATGATCTGTCTAGGTCCCTTCTGACTCATTGATTCTATGATTCTATGATTCTATGGAGTATTGTGTCTAGTTTTGGGCCCCTCACTTCAGGATGGATGTGGATAAGCTTGAGAGAATCCAAAGGAGAGCCACCCATATGATCAAAGGCCAAGAGAGTAAGCCTTATGAGGAGAGGCTGAAGGACATGGGACTTATCAGCCTGGAGAAAAGAAGTCTCAGGGGTGACTTGGTGTCTGCTTATAGGTATATAAGGGGGGTACAACAGGACCTGGAAGAACAGTTGTTCACCAGGGCCCCCAAGGGACAACAAGTTCTAACAGCCACAAACTCCTGGAAGGCCAGTTTAGACTAGACATAAGGAAAAACTTCTTTACAGTCCAAGTGTCCAGGGTCTGGAACAGACTCCCCCTAGAGGTGTTGCAAGCACCTACTCTGGATTCATTCAAAGGCATTCAGATGTTTATCTTGCTGGGTTCATTTGACCCCAGCAGACTTCTTGCCTATGGCAGGGGGGCTAGACTCGATGATCTCATGAAGTTCCTTCCAGCCCCTAATGTCTATGAAGTCTATGTGGTAGCAGCCTTCAACTACCTGAAGGGTGGTTCCAAAAATGATGAAGCTAATCAGTTCTCAGTGGTGGTAGATGACAGAACAAGGAGCAATGGTCTCAAGGTGTAGCAAGGGAAGTTTACTATCCATAGTAGGAAAAACTCTCACTAGGAGGGTGGTGAAGTAGTGCAACAGGTTACTGAGAGAGGTGGTGGAATCTCCATTCTTATTGGTTTTTAAGACCTGGCTTGAGAGAACCCTGGCTGGAATGATCTAGTTGGGGATGGTCCTGCTTTGAGTAGGAGGTTGGACTAGAAGACTTTCTGAGGTCCTATCCAACTCTAATTGTCTATGGTTCTATGATTCTATGATTATTTGCCAGCAGTAAATTCAACTAAATGAAAAGTTAACTTGGATTCTAATAACCACATTCAAGGCATATCTCATAGGAATGCTAATATCCTGAGTGTAAACAATGACACATGGTGCATAGCTATAGTGAATCATGCTAAAAGATCTACAGAGATATGTTTCAGCCCATTAGAACCAAGGGTCATATCCATCTTACTGGGCCAAACACTTTCAGGGTTGCTTGCTTTTTCCTGGCCACATATATTTTCTTTTTTTGAATACCCAGGGCCCTGGTGTCATGAGGAGGGCTAGAGAAGGTGTGTGGGTAATGCCAAAATTACGACATGTTAATTAAGACACTTTGCTAGGGAGTTTCATTTTTAGCTAGACTACCCCAGCATAAAAATCAGTTTACCATGTCACCTCAAGGATAGGCCTTTGAATGGTGCAGCAGTCCAGTCCAGGGTTGCAATACAGCAGCAGCTGAAACATATAGCCCAAGTCAACTGGGTGTAGGACTTGACCTAGTGAACTCTATTTTGCCCTCCCAGAACTGAGGTAAAATTGCTTCTAACTCACCCTCAATGACCCAAGTCTTAGGTGGCCAGAGCCTGCCTTTGGGTATGTGTATAGCTAGTCAAAGCCACTGGGAGTTGCATGCCAGCACCAAGGACAGCATTTTGATCTTTAATTTCTTGCTTCTTGTCAAGTATAAAAGTACCCATACCAGGATCTTTGTCCTGGGCAGGCATTTCCAAAATACATTAGCTTTGCTTCCATTTTCTTTTTGATCCCTTACCAAGCACAGTTTGTGTTACATTGGCACAGCACTCCAAAGTGTCTTCTGCACTCTCAGTATCTAATTATACAACACAGAATACATGCAAAGCACTTATTTGAATATGTGAGGAGTACAAAACTATCAGCTTAAATTTTGATTTTTGAAAGGGGGAAATCAGAAAAATATTTTTTTCTGGATGAAAAAGTGTTCTGACCAGAAGGGTAATTTTGAGTCCAATTTTAACTCAGACATTTTATCACTGTATCCTCAACTCTTCTTGACTTTCAACTGCAATTTGATAAATAAGCATAATACCTGGCAAGTAGTTGCTTTGGATTTTATTTGTAGTGGGGTTAGCTTATTATATTGTAAGCACATTACTGTCTCCCATTACTGTATCTTTTCTTTTATTCTACTGGTGTTATTTTTAAGTAGAGCAGGTCAAAGAATGTAAAAAGTGCTAGGTAAATATTTTTGCAAAAATAACTGGCCAGTTCCATGCACCCTTAGCTGCAGATCCATGTTATTTGTTGCTTCTCACTATTCATATTTTCTGTTTGAGGCACTAGTATAGCTTCCTCACCACATTATTTGAGTACTTCACAATCATTAATGGACATATTATCTCAGCACCTCATTAGGTAGGTCAGTGCTAATATCCCCTTTATACAGATGGGGAAATGTAACTCCCAGGAACTTCCATATAGGAAATCCTCATGTCTGATTGAAGTGTCTAAGTTCCCCTTTGAAATCATTGAGACAGTGAGGCATTTAGGGAAAGGAGGCTGAAAACTGGCCAGCTGAACAAGGGCTGCCTAAGCTAACCAGGAGTGAAATGCTAAAGAAGGGGCAATGTAACAGGGGGCCTTCTCGGGGCCAATTTTCCTGTGGCCTACCCACCTGTTTCTGGGCTAACTGCCCACCTTCTTGCCCACCATGCCTTGTTTTTAATTAATTAATTGATTGATGTTAATTAAGTGGGAGGCTGCCCATTTCTTGCCCCAATGCCAGGGGGCACTATCTGCGGCTCTGTTCCTTCCCTACACCGCAGCCCAAGCCTCACAGATGGCATCCATATGTTATCAACATCACTGGCTCCACACTGGGCCCCAGAATCCTGCTCTTTGAGCCCCACCTGGATCCCTCCATTCTGGCAGCCTACTTCGCCTTCATTCCAGGCTGCATAGCTCCCTGAGCTGCTTCACCTTTACGGGTGTGGTCCCACCGGGACCTCTGGCTCTACTGGCCCTGGCCCACCTCCAGGCCAGTTGGAACCCCAGTTCCTCAGCTCTGGGAGTCCCTGATGGTGGGCCCCTGGCCCTTTGACCTTTCCAGTCCTGGCCCCAGCATGGACCAGTCCGGGGATGTCAAGACAGGTTTGAGTCTATGGTCCCACTCTATCACTGGGGTCCACCTTCCAGACCCTACAAGGGGGTAACCCATCCAGTTGTGGGAGCTGGGGTTAAGGCACCCCAACCTGCCTTTCACCGGGGTGGTAACTGGCCTGGCATTTCCTGAGGGCTCCCACGCCACTGAGAGCCCCACCAGGCCACACACTCCCAGCAGGGTGCAGTTTTAGGTCATGCCTACGACTAGGAGCCTCCTGACCACCCCCTACAGCTCCTCCCTTACCTCTAGATTTATACCAGCACCCCTGCAGCCAGGCAATGTTGTTGCCTGGCCTTCCAGCAGCAAAATGCCCTGTTTATATGGGTAGCCCTGAATCCAAAATGGCTGCCCTAATCAGGGAACTGCCAGCTGCTGTCTTTAGGCCCTTAAAGTGGCAGGTACAAATAGTGACCTGCCACAGGTAGGTAGAGAGATGGGGACCTAGGTGCCAAAATCCAAGACCACTGCTTGAACTGAGGAACCTCTTATATGGAGCTAGATTCTTCTCAGTAGTGGCAGATGACAGAACAAGGACCAATGGTCTCAAGTTGCAGCAAGGGAAGTTTAGGTTTGATATGAGGAAGAACTTCTCACTAGGAGCATAGTAAAGCACTAGAACAGGTTACCCAGTGGGGGCTGTGGAATCTCCATGCTTGGAGGTTTTTAAGACCTGGCTAGACAAAGCCTTTCCTGGGATGATATAGTAGGGGATGGTTCTGCTTTGAGAAGGGGGTCAGTCATACCAGGTTTTGGTAGCATGCCAGCAGTGTGGGGCACTGTGGGGCTTTGCCTTTGCCTTTGACTTCAGTCATGCGAGGGTCAAGCAGCTGGGATCTGTGCCACTGCCACTGCCACTTATCCCACCCACCCCCCACTCTCTGCCTGTGGAAAGGGCAGAGCTGGTGGAGAACTGAGCTGAGGCCAGGCAGCTGACAGCTGGGTCAGTACTGCCGTCACCACTCCTTACATGGGTGAAGCTGAAAATTGAAAGTCCCAATGAAGCTCCCCACTGGATTGAAGCTGTGCCCACACTGAAGCTGCAGAGGGAGTGACAAAAAGTTGCAGTGGCACAGAGTGCAGGTGCTGACATGGGTAAAGCTCTACAGCTCCAGAGGCTAGATTCAATGGCTCCTCAGGTTGGATTTGGCCTATGGGCCCTATGTTTCCAATCCCTGGTGTAGATAATTGACTTCTTCTTTTTAAACACATTTGGAAGAGGAAGTGCTGCAATCCCCTTTTGTAGAATAACCTAGTGGTTAGAGCCCTACCTTCGTGAAGTTCCACAAAGCTTCATAAATGAAAATAATGTATAGAATCCAAATGATGCTCAGCATTATTGTTTGTAACGAGCTCTAGGACATCATTAAAAATTCTGAAATCCCTGATAAAATGATTGAGTTGGAACAGCAGTGTGTTTATGATTCAGAAAGTGCAGTCTGAATTAAGAGTGAAGCCAATGCAGGATTAAGGCTAGGAGATAGTTGGTTCTTGGTACTTATTAATATGATTATGGAAAAGTTTGTGCAATTGTCTTCAAAATTCATAGATTTATAGATGCTAGGGTTGAAAGGGATCTCAACAGATCATTGAGTCCAACCCCTTGCCTAGGCAGAAAAGTGTGCTGGGGTCACATGACGCCAGCCAGATGCCTATCCAGCCTTTTCTTAAAGACCCTGCAAGGTAGGGGAGAGCACCACCTCCCTTGGAGGCCCATTCCTAATTTTGGCTACCTTTATCCTGAAGAAGTGTTTTCTGATATCTAGCCTAAAACTACCCTCTGTCAGTTTGTGACCATTGTTCCTTCTTACCCCAAGAGGCACCCTGGTGAACAGAGCATCTCCAATCCCATACTGCATCCCCCTAATGTATGTGTAGATGGCTACAAGATCATCTCTCAGCCTTCTCTTGTGGAGGCTGAAGAGGTCCCCTTAGTCTCTTCTCATAGGGCTTGTCCTGTAAGCTCCATACCATAAGTTGCCCTCCTCTGGACTCTGGTGAGTCTATCAACATCCTTCTTGAAGTATGGCATCCAAAATTGGATGCAGTACTCCAACTAGTCTGACCAATGCTGCAGAGAAGGGAAGTATCACCTCCTTGGATCTATTTGTCATGCATCTGCTGATGCATGATAAAGTGTGGCTAGCTTTGATGATGATTTCATTACACTGACAACTTATGTTCATCTTGAAGTCAACTATGACTCCGAGATCCCTTTCCACTTTTGTGCTGCTGAGAGGGTCACTTCCCAGGCAGTAGGTGTGCTGGATATTTTTGTGCCCTAGGTGCAGCACTTTTCATTTGTCCTTGCTGAACTGCATCCTATTGTGTACTGCCCACTTCTCTAACCTGTCT
>NW_017729017.1:13122519-13125350 GCF_001723915.1 Gavialis gangeticus | reverse complement strand
GTGAAGCCAATGCAGGATTAAGGCTAGGAGATAGTTGGTTCTTGGTACTTATTAATATGATTATGGAAAAGTTTGTGCAATTGTCTTCAAAATTCATAGATTTATAGATGCTAGGGTTGAAAGGGATCTCAACAGATCATTGAGTCCAACCCCTTGCCTAGGCAGAAAAGTGTGCTGGGGTCACATGACGCCAGCCAGATGCCTATCCAGCCTTTTCTTAAAGACCCTGCAAGGTAGGGGAGAGCACCACCTCCCTTGGAGGCCCATTCCTAATTTTGGCTACCTTTATCCTGAAGAAGTGTTTTCTGATATCTAGCCTAAAACTACCCTCTGTCAGTTTGTGACCATTGTTCCTTCTTACCCCAAGAGGCACCCTGGTGAACAGAGCATCTCCAATCCCATACTGCATCCCCCTAATGTATGTGTAGATGGCTACAAGATCATCTCTCAGCCTTCTCTTGTGGAGGCTGAAGAGGTCCCCTTAGTCTCTTCTCATAGGGCTTGTCCTGTAAGCTCCATACCATAAGTTGCCCTCCTCTGGACTCTGGTGAGTCTATCAACATCCTTCTTGAAGTATGGCATCCAAAATTGGATGCAGTACTCCAACTAGTCTGACCAATGCTGCAGAGAAGGGAAGTATCACCTCCTTGGATCTATTTGTCATGCATCTGCTGATGCATGATAAAGTGTGGCTAGCTTTGATGATGATTTCATTACACTGACAACTTATGTTCATCTTGAAGTCCACTATGACTCCGAGATCCCTTTCCACTTTTGTGCTGCTGAGAGGGTCACTTCCCAGGCAGTAGGTGTGCTGGATATTTTTGTGCCCTAGGTGCAGCACTTTTCATTTGTCCTTGCTGAACTGCATCCTATTGTGTACTGCCCACTTCTCTAACCTGTCTAGGTCTGCCTGCAATCATTCCCTACCCTCCAGAGTGTGCACTTCACCCCAAAATTTAGTATCATCCACAAGCTTGCGACCGCTAAGCCAATTTGCCACCCACCACACCGTGTAAACATCTATGTCACAGCCTCTTAATTTATTTATGAGAATAGGATGAGATACTGTATCGAAGGTCTTGCTAAAATCCAAGAAAATGACATCCACCTCTATTCCTGAATCTAAGCATTTTGTGACCCTGTCATAAAATGAAACCAGATTGGGCAGGCATGATCTACTTGCTACAAATCCATGCTTGTTTACCTGCGGCATTATTTTTCCCACTGGACTCCCACAAATATGATCCTTCATAATTGTTCCAAGGATGGAGGTGAGACTGGTCTATAATTACTTGGATCCTCCTTCCTTCTCTTCTTGAAAATAGGGACCACATTGGCCCTTTTCCAGTCCTTCGGGACCTCACCCAAGCATCACGAGCATTCAAACAACTGTGCCAGTGGTTCTGCTATGAGACTGGCTAATTCCTTCAGTACTCTCACATGCAGCTCATCCGGGCCTGCTGACTTAAACACATCCAGTCCATCCAAGTGACTCTACACCAAGTCAGCATCAACAGTTGGTAGGCTGGTGTCCCTCTGATGCCCATCTAAGAACTTATTAGGAGACTTATCTTGACCCCTGTTCAGGAACACAGAGGCAAAAAACTCATTGAATAGCTCAGCCTTGTGCCCCCTGTCTGTCACTAATTGCTTCTTCTTGTTCATTAGGGGTCCTACACTGCCCTGAGCCTTCCTTTTACTCCTTACATACCTAAAAAAAGATTTTTTGTTGTCTTTAATTTGTGTTGCCAGCCTCAGATCTGTAGTTGCTTTGCCCTTTCTAACTGCCTCTCTGCAAGTGTGGGCCAAGTAGGTATACTCCTCCTTGGTAGCTTCCCCCTGTTTCCATCGCCTATATGCCTTCTTTTTTCCCTTAGGCTCCCCTGGATTTCCCTGTTCAGCCAAGGAAGTTTTTTGGCTCCTTTCCCCCTTTTCCCTTGTACTGGGATAGTCTCCCTCTGCAACCAAAGGATCGCTTCCTTTAGAAATGATCACCCTTCCTGGACTCCCATCTCAGCAATACTCTTATCCTGCAGTACATCATTGACTAGACTCCTAAGCACACTGAAGTTAGCCTTCCTAAAGTCAAGCACTTCTACCCTACTAGTTATCTTATGCACCCTATGCCATATGGTGAATTAGATTGCTTGGTGGTCACTGTCTCCAAGATGACCACAAATCTGCAACTCCCCTACCAGGTCCTCCCCTATAGCCAATATCAAGTCCAGTAAGCCATTCTCCCTAGTGGGACCATATACCTCCTACATTAGGTGAAGGTCCTGCACACAGCTTAAGAACCTACATGAATGGTTGGAAGAACCTATGTGAACAGTTGGAGATGAAGTCATCACAGGAAGAGATAAAGTCAAATGGTCAGCAACAATTTTTGGATGCACTGATGTTTTGGTTATAGTAGCAGGGGCGGAAAAGATGATAGAGCACTTGGAGAATGCAGAAAAATAATGGAACTTCACATCAATGAAGACAAAACCGTAAAAATAGGTGCAAGTTGACAAAGAAATCTTTGAAAAACCATGTCATAAGTAATCATAGCTATCAAAACATTAGACAATTTAAATACCTAGGAGTATTCATTACTTAACTGTTCAAAGAGGGATGAAATTCTGCCTGGTAATGAAGTAGAGATGCCTTTTATATTTCTCTGCAGAGAATTTTTACCTGTAAGCAAATGCTGAGAGAGCAAGCTATAGCTATACAATGCTACTATAAAGCCTATTATTTTAAATTAGGAAACTGGTCATCAAGAATGATGGAGGTGGAAGAGGGGGACAGTGGGGATGTAGCCCCACATCTGGCCCTGCACCCCC
>NW_017729017.1:13111628-13112275 GCF_001723915.1 Gavialis gangeticus | reverse complement strand
CTCAAATAGGCAAGGAAACTGGTTCTCCTCAGCCCAAGCTAGTGCCTTCACCCCAAGATTATCCATCCTTTAGGCTCCCCTGGATTTCCCTGTTCAGCCAAGGAAGTTTTTTGGCTCCTTTCCCCCTTTTCCCTTGTACTGGGATAGTCTCCCTCTGCAACCAAAGGATCGCTTCCTTTAGAAATGATCACCCTTCCTGGACTCCCATCTCAGCAATACTCTTATCCTGCAGTACATCATTGACTAGACTCCTAAGCACACTGAAGTTAGCCTTCCTAAAGTCAAGCACTTCTACCCTACTAGTTATCTTATGCACCCTATGCCATATGGTGAATTAGATTGCTTGGTGGTCACTGTCTCCAAGATGACCACAAATCTGCAACTCCCCTACCAGGTCCTCCCCTATAGCCAATATCAAGTCCAGTAAGCCATTCTCCCTAGTGGGACCATATACCTCCTACATTAGGTGAAGGTCCTGCACACAGCTTAAGAACCTACATGAATGGTTGGAAGAACCTATGTGAACAGTTGGAGATGAAGTCATCACAGGAAGAGATAAAGTCAAATGGTCAGCAACAATTTTTGGATGCACTGATGTTTTGGTTATAGTAGCAGGGGCGGAAAAGATGATAGAGCACTTGGAGAAT
>NW_017729017.1:13093248-13110514 GCF_001723915.1 Gavialis gangeticus | reverse complement strand
CTCCCTCCCCTCCACTTCAAGTCTGGCCCCACTCCCTCCCACCTCCTGCTGCTTTGGGTCCAACCCCTTCTCCCTCCCCCACCTCACTGCTTCAGGCCTGCCTGGCCCACACCCACCTGTCTTCCCACTTCCCTCCCTCCCTCCCTGCCTGCCTCCTGCTCTGCTGCTTCAGGCATGACCCCACTCCCCCTCCGTCACTTTGGGTACACCTGGCCCATGTCCATCTGCCTCCCTGCTCCCTTTCCTCCCTCCCTGCTGTCTGCTTTGGGAGGCACCTCCACCGTGACCCCCACCTTTGCCCTCAGGCAGGGAGGTGGCAGGAAGCCCCGCTGCTTGGGCAGCCAGGGTGTGTTCCCCACCACTGAACTTCCCTAGCAGCTGCACAAGCTTGGGTCCACACAGCCCAGGCTGCCCAGCTGGGCACATGTGCAGTTGGTCAGAAGTACTGGGGACAGACAGACCGACTAAGCCTTTTATTATATTCAATATATGATTGTTAGATTGGGCACTTATTAAGGAGGACCGACAGCCTAATACCTTTTAAAATAAACTGTTTGAAGTCACTTAGAAAAATAATGTGCAGAGAAGATTTCATAAGGAACTACAGGATGTCTATGAAGAATCAAGTATAGTAAATAATAGTAAAATCCTAACAGCTTCAGTGGGCAGTGTATGTGCTTACAAGTCAGAAGATGGATCAGTTAAGTGTCTCAGTAGGTCTTTCCAATGATGTTTGGCATCATGGCCAAAGAAAGAAGATAGGCTGATAACACAGACCAAGGCCTAAGAGCTCTTAACAAGAATTACCAGCAATGGGTAAAATACACACTTGACAGGAAAAAAAAAGGAAGAGAATGAACCTCTGGGGACTAAAGCACCACGGAATAGTAGCAGAAGTAAGCCCTGCTGTCTCCCTAAGTAAAATTAGCTCAGGAGATCCTACCTCATGTGCAGTTCCCAGCACTCTCTTATTTGTAACCACACTTGATATGCTGAAATTTCAATCCTTCATTGTGTTGCAACATTGCCCTGGGTCAGGGATTTGGAAAGTTCATTTCTGTGCCTCAGCTCTGACTTCATCTGAAATAGTTTCCATGGTATCCATTTTCTTTTCAGCTTGAAGGGTTCACCCCTTGAGTGTAAACACTTTAATTCCTCCCTGAGAAAACTGAAAATTGACTGCAGCCTCTCTGTCTTTTCTGTCAGCCTCACCAACAATTCACATACCACTGCCATATTTTGGGGAAGGAAAAGCATCCAAAAATTGCCCAATTAAGGGTTCCATGGGTTATCTGCATCTTTAAGAATAGGGAGACATGATCTGTGAGGGACTTAGGGTGAACTACCCAGTACTTAGTGTCATTTCTTCCAACACACAGGAAAATAACAGCAAAAGAAGTTGGCTGATAAGAAATGTTTTCAATTTTTAAACCCTTTTAAAATTACTTTAATTTTAGGCAACCACCAAGATTTTCCCACGGTGCTGAGTCTAATGTGTTCTTCCTGACACCAGTGGAATAAATTATTAGCAGAAATTTAGGTATTTTGATGGCCATTATAAATGTATTGGTGAAAGACCTGGACTGTTCTTCCAACTGAAAATAAAACAATGCTGATCATGAGCATTTACTTAAGTGGACTATGTTCCTTCAGAAGGTTCCTTCTACTACCCAGGTCTATGTACTACATGCTAAATCTATAGCACATAGTCAGCAACCTGCACAGTACTGACACAATTAGCACTTTTTGTTCTCAGACTGATGGGAAATGTTCAGAAGCTCTGAAGGAATTTTGCTTTCTTCTCAACTGGACATTATACCAAACACACCATTTTTAAATTACATCAGAACCTGAGGTTGTTCAAAACTTGTTGAACAAAACATTGTTTCTACAATACAAATCATCATTATTTCTACCTTTTTTTACTTTTCTTTTTACAGTATAACATGAAAATAACATTTTTCAGGGGTTTTTTTGTAGCATTTTGTTTCTTTCTCTTTCTTTTTTTCTTGAGGTGCTTGGTTATGATTTTCTATCCTCCTTTTTAATGGAACAAAAGGAAAAAAGGTGTGTGAGAGAGAGAAATGAAACTGACATCTTTCAAACACAAAACTTTTTAAATATATTGCTTTCAGAGGGAGGGCATTGTGCAAAGCTGTGGAATGAAAATGTTTTCAAAAATGTATTACCATTTTTCAACCAACTCTAATCTAAACAGACTCTGTCTAACATCCAGGCAATAATTCTGCAACCAAAACTCCGGGAAAGAGTGAAAAAAAAATGAATGCACCCCATTTATTCATTCAGGATACTCAGGCAGGGCAAATGTACCCTATCAATGATGATCAGGGTAGGAATACAATCCTTCTGCTTCTTTTTCCAGCTCTCCAAATCCCAATGCCTCCAGCTTGTCTAGTTACTGGAGTAAAGAGCATGGGTGATGCCTCAGGACTAACTTCAAACAGCCTTGATTTTATAGTGAGCTAACAGTGGTTCCCTCACCTGTTTTACACCACTGATGGTAGTTAGTTGGTATAATACTGTTCCTCAGAATGTAATCACATTAAACTTTTATTATGAAGTGGAACCTTTCATTTGCAGGTCTATGCAAGAAAGCAACACTTCCACTACTTTCAATATCTAATTAATGTACATTTCATTGCTTTTCAGATGAATTTTTGTACTGGGAGATAGCTATGGCTGTAAAACGACAGTTACTTTTGATAGGATAGAGTGAAAGTCAGTTTCTACTAAGAGTTCACCCTTGTATTTACTGTGTAATCAGCATGAATTGGGCTGGCTTTACTAGAAGAAGATGTAGAAAGGCAATGCAATCCTTTTGGAGACAGAACTGAGACCACACTCACTAAATAAAAGTACAATTAGGTTAATAAACGTCCCAAAGTTCAGAGCGCTTGAGAGAACTAGCCCAAACTAAGCAAATGGATTCACTCCACCTGTCTGTGACATTGTCATTTTGATGACTTTAACATCTGCATCCATTTACCCATACAAACAACCTAGCAACCTTGCCCTTCTCTCTTCAGAATGTGCCCTTGTATTATCTGCCGTATGGTATATTGTAAATAAAGCCTGCTGACATTTGAATCAAAAAGAATAGTTTCAAAGAGATGAATAAAATGGCATGAACCTGTCATTGAATATATCTCTTGTAAATACAAGGATCAGGATGTTGTGTTCTAGGTCATCTCTCACCTGTAAATAATAGGCATTGCTACATGGGGACAGATGCTCCTTTCAGGTACATGGATGTAAATGACAAATAACTCTACTGATATCTCTGCATCCATTTAGGATTTATACTGCGGTTTATAGAGAGCAGCCCTGAAAGTACTTTTATCACATACCCTTCATGGTTATACTTTATTATGATCGTTGGAATATATTTGGCATCT
Source organism: Gavialis gangeticus (assembly GCF_001723915.1). Classification (NCBI taxonomy): domain Eukaryota; kingdom Metazoa; phylum Chordata; order Crocodylia; family Gavialidae; genus Gavialis; species Gavialis gangeticus. The sequence continues at coordinate 13,107,098 of NW_017729017.1, read as the reverse complement.
TTGTTCCTGCAACCTTGTCCAAAACTGTTGAAAAGGATTCTAAAATTGCACTATTTTATGCTCAAATCTGTGAGAGCATGATTGTGTGTGTCTTCAGTGTTATACCCACACAGTTGCATATATGTATGTGTGTGCTCAAATGGCATTTCTTTGAGCAAATCAGGTAGTAATTATCTTAGGCAAGGGCAAAGAAAACAGCCTGAATGAATGCCAACTTGTTCATATGTGAGTATGGATATAAATGCAGAGGAATGGTTGACACGGCACCTGAGGTGATCTAGGATAAGGTTTTTACAGTCATAAAGGAATTAAGTACCCGATCGGTTCATTAGTTTGGATTCATCCTGTTGATTTAGGCACCTCTCTCTCTCAGGCCCATTTCAAAGTCTGAGCCCCATGTCCAAGAAGGGGTTTGGAGTCTGTTTCTGCCTCTACTACTGACTCATTGAGAGCATGGGGAACTGATTTTCTAATTCTGGATAAAAATTTCAAGAGCATCTTAATCACTTAAGAATTTAGATTGCACTGTCTTTCAGTGCAATGTAGGCTTCTGGACTTAGATTCACAAGTGACTCATACTCACCAAAAGGCCTAACTCCTAACTCCTGGGTGCCCTTTTGCCACCTGAATTTATACACAACCTTGAGTTAAGCTGTTTCCTACATATGGTAGAAGGAGAGTTAGGTGCCTAAAAAAAAAGAACCTGAGTGGGGAGCTCAAGCCAAGAAATACTAAGTATTTTGGCACCTCCTTCCACTTGGGTTTCTCAGCCAGGAATTCTCTCTTAGAGCTGGTCTGATTAAATAGTCTGTGTTCCAGGGCTTGCAATGAAACTTAAGTGTGCGGAGGATTAGGTGGCATTAGGATTAGGATCTCAATGGGTACGTCTACATATTCATTAATGAGCCTTTGCTACTGGGCATTATGCTCAGTATCTCTCATTTGAGGTACTACATAAAGGTGCATTATCTCACACTAATGCACAGTAGGAAAAGTGAATTTTTTTTTGCAATGCTTAATGCACAGTAGAATAATTCTACTGTGCATTAGCATATTAGCATGTTTTTTGCCGAGATACACTAATGCACAGTAAAATAAGCTACTGTGCATTACTGCATCTCATGTAGATGTGCCTGGGGGGGTGTTAATGTTGGTCTTAGAAACCTGAAGGGACAGTTCAGTGCTTAAGGAATCTATCCCCTAAATCATTTAAACACTTCTGAAAATTTTACCTGGTGCATTTCAGTTTCCCCATCTATAGAATAGAGAAAACAAATAACATTTCTCTAAATCAGGAGAGATACAAGGTTCAATTTGTTAAGTTTTTAAAATGCAGTTTAGGATATTTGGAGAAAAAAAATGATTCTAAGCTACTGGAATAAGACCTTTGTACTCCCAGTAAAATGAGTATTTCATAACTCTGGGTCCAGTTAAATGAAAATAATTGGTAGGTGTGGTGTCAAAGGGTTGGATACATGGAAGCAAATAGTTGGATATTGTTATCCTAATTTACTCTGAATACAGCTCCCTGGCAGCCCCTTAAAAGCCTGCAGGCACTGGGAGCCCTGGGGCACATGAAGGTAGCCTGTAGCCACACTGTGTCCCCCTGCGCAGGCCTCAGGCCAGCTTGGCCAGCTGGCCTGCACCCCGCCTCTGCTTCCTGGCATTGCAGTGCTGTGCAGCTGCCAGGGCTTCTCCATTCAGCCCCACAGGGTGCTGCAGGAACCTGCCAGGCCTGCCAGTGCCTAGGCCCAGTTGCAGCCAGCTTGTGGTCATCAGGGAGCAGGGAGTGAGGCTGCCTTTTAAAGGTGGTCTCCAGCCACAGGCAGCAGCAACCAGAGCCTCCAGCTCCCCCTGGTGGTAGCAGGGGCCATTGCAGGGCCTCAGGAAATCTATTCCTGCTTCCCTGCAGTGTAGATGCCTGCCCTGGAGTGTTTACTTTCGAGTAGTTTACTTGAGAGTAAACTGCTTCTGTTTCAGATGCACCTGTAGACACACCCAATGAGAAGCATCCATCATGAAGGCATTCTATAATATTCGTTGCACCATATAGTATTATTAACAGCATTTCCACATATATCCTACATACAAGCACATAATGGTGGTGCTGTATGGCAGCAGTGGGGTTTGGCTCACAATGCATGTTCATACATTGTCTTAAAATGTCATATTCCCTATGCAATTCAGCTCATTGGCACTGGGATTATACGGACTGAAATGGCTTGTGCCTCTGTTACATTTTCCTATCAATTCCAAGGCAGAATGTAATAACAATCTGTGGGATGCTTAGTTCTCAGCTGGATTCAGGAAAATGCGGTCCTCTCCCTGGCATTACTACAGCAACCAAAAACAATAAGAACTTTGCCTATTCTTGATAATTTCCTGATTTAGGATTCCTGTCCCTTTACTTGGTGAAGTCACTTTAGAATCTAAGTGTGCTCAGTAGGTGAGTGATAGAGGGCTGAGAATGAAAAGTACTATGCTGGTGTTATAATGGAGCTCTGTGCTTGTGCATGCATGTGATTCATACTCACTGTAGTAAGAGAAAGAGTGGGGAGCACATGCATGAACCAACTACCAAAGACAAGGAAACAGTCTGTAGAGAAGAAGTGAGTCTTTCTCCTCATAGAATTTCTGAGTGAAGCATACAGTTTCCTTTGAATTTAGTTTGATTCACTCAGGCCAGGTTGTCCAAATCTTAGTCACATGGTAAAGGTGGAGGATCTTCTCAATACTCAATTTTGACTGCATCTCTGGACCCTGAGGGAGAGAAGAAGTTATTCACAGGTTATGTCTCACTGCAAGCAAGGAGATAGAAAGGCAACTGAGAGGAATGGGGAGTTGGAATAGTTCCTTCATTCATTCATGGGTCACAGGAACTTTTTTCTAATTTGATATTTCTCTATAAAAAGCTCATAAGACTAGGAGATGCTCCATAACTAAAGATTAAACTTCACCGATCATTTGATGGGTCACATATCACATGAAATCTTTTATGTTGTCCAATGGCATGATTTTAACTTCTACAGCAAGGCTTCCCAAAGACCATCCCACAGGCCACCTGCAGCCTCTAAACAGTTCATGTTTCCCATGAAGGGACTTCATAACGGTGGCCAACCTCAACAAGATCAGCTGATCAGCAAAACTGTAGCTACTGACTGTACATTACCATGAGACTGACAAACCATAGCAGCAGCCGTGTGATCCATTGTTAAGTGTGACTGATATCCCAGGTGTATCTACACGTTCATTAATGTGCCTTAGGTACTGTGCATTAATTTTAGCAGGTGTAATATGAGGTACTACATAAAGGTGCATTAGCCCTGTCGCAGAGCACTCAGATGCCCTGCACCTGAGAGCAGAAAACAGCTTGGGAGAGACCGCTGGTGGCAAGAAGGGGGAGGCTCAGCTGCCAGTCACCAGGGCAGTACAGGTGCTGGTTACCAGGGCAACCGGTGGAGCCAGCTGACAGGAAGGGGCAGATCTTGGCCCTTCTTAAGCCCAGGCATGAGGCCAGGAAGGCAGTTCTCCACTAGGAGCCAAGGGAGAAGGAGCTGTGCCGGAGCAAGCAGAGTGAGAAGCCCCAGAGCAAGAGGGGCAGTGAGGAACCTCAAGGAGGTAAAGGAGAGGGCCAAGGCACAACAGGGCCCAGGTCAAAACCACGTCAGTACCATCTGTGAGGCTTGGGCTGCGGTGTAGGGGAGGGAAAGGAGCCACAGGTAGCGCCCCCTGGCACCGGGGGCGCATAAAGTAGGCGGCCTCCCACTGAGTACATCAATCAATTAATCAATTAAGATCAAGGCATGGCAGGCAAGTAAGCAGGCAGTTGGCCCATAACAGGAGGGCGGAGTCACTCCTAGAAAGGTTCCAATAGCGATACTCCTGTTACAAGCTCACACTTATGCATACTAGCAAAGGCGGGGGGGGGGTTTTTTGTCATGCTTAGTGTGCAGTAGACTAATTCTACTGTGCATTAGCACATTAGCATGGTTTTTGCTGTGATGTGCTAATGTGCAGTAAATAGGCTATTGTGCATTACAGCATCTTATGTACACATGCCCCCCTTGGAATTTGCGTAAGCAATGATGCGGGATTTCCCTTACTGTAATTTTGAATATAAAATGTATTATGTTACACCTATTGAGCATAGAGATATTGCTCTGCAGATTCACGTTGTTATCAAGCTTCCAGCATGATGGCCTACCGACTAAGTAGTCCTCCATGGACACAAATTTAAGAATATCTCTTCTGTAGTAAGGAGAAGGACTGGCAGAAGCCACTGGGTTTAGGATTTATGAGGGAAAGAGAGCAGCTTAAGGGAAGTCAGAAGAAAGGAATAAGATGTCTATGGAATATATTAAACTTTTCCTTTCTTGAATAGGAAGGCCTTTTCCAAAGCACCATTTTTTAATACAGTAAAATGTTACTTTCTTAGAACAGATTTTACAATGAATTTTCTCTCCGCTCACTTATAGGACCATCTGAAAAGGGTGAGATCACATCTTTGCTTAACTTCTTCAATTACCCCGGTTCCAGAACTCTTGTCCGGGGGTTGAACAGCCTTGTTAGGTCAAGCAACCTCCCATTCAACTCAAATTTCTGCAGAAAACAACAATTATAAGGAAACAAAACAAAGCAAAGCAAACTTTCATTCAACTATAGCACCTATGGTTTGACAACAACCCATTTCAAGGCCTTCTTGTTTCTAAAAAGATCAGAGTCAAAAGGTAATGCATGATGAAGTAATGCATTGAAAGGCTTTTCCATCTTAAGGAAGCATGTAAGGGGAACTCCTGGTACTATGTTTCTGCTCACTCTGGTCACTGCATGCCAATTATTGGACAGTTACTAACAACAGAACACAGAATGCTACCTTGGCATCTCTTTTATTGAAAGGAACTATGAAGAGACTTTGTTTTAGTATGAATTAGAAAAGACTCAACCTCACCTTGATTTTATAGATCTGGAACTTCTTAACCAGAAGCCTACTCATTCTTAAGCTGCCCTGCAATGCATTGTTTGTTGTAACTGTGTGAAACTCCACAGTTTCAGTTCTCATGGCTTTCTACAACAAGTTGGTTCTGTCTGGGACTCTTGTCTTGGATTTTCATTCTGTCTGGGACTCTGTCATTTTCCAAAGCTAAGTATTTTTTTTAAAGTTATATATCTGAAAATGAGAGAATTTTTAAAAATAAACAAAAACAATTAGCATTAATTTTTTGCATTTGTGGTGGAAAGAGAATAAGGAAAAAGGAGAAAGAAATTAAAAACCTGACATTTCAGACCATTCTGTTTTCCTGAAATTCAGAATGAAATGTACTTCACAAAATTACATCAAATACTATTTTATTTTTGTTTCATTTAGAATGTTTTTCATAAAAACAATAAAAATAAAATTTACATTTTTATCTCAACAATTTCCTAAATAGCATTAACCCCGTTTCCCCATTTTTGGTTGGGAATATTTTTTACTTTAATTCCCAACATTTTCGCCCTCAAATTCCTTCCCATCTAAGCCCCACCATGAAAGGTTAGTAGCTGACTAATACACAGGGTTGCAATATTGTGAGCTCGTTGATACAACCATCTTTTCATTTTGTGTCTGTATATCCCCTTTGAATGCATCCATGAATGGGGGTTCTAAGTGTTGCAAAAACACTAATAATAAATAAAGATTAGTTCCATCATGTTGGGTAGTTTTAAACAAAATATAGTGAGTTCAAAAGGTACATTTCTTCCACAACTCATATTTGATTTGAGGAAGCCATTACAACATTGGAACAAATAATCTAATACTAGCTCTCATGACTGGAAATAGCCATGGTCTGCTGGGAATAGAAGCAGATAGGCAATTTTTTATCTGGTAAGTACAGCCTGTTCTACAAGCATGAGACAGTGCAGTACAACAGCAGTCTACCTGAGCCCAGCCAGGCATCTGACACGCACTGGAAGTCCTACTTAGAGAAATCATCTGGACAAATATTGTTAGCTCTCACATTGAGTTTCCCAGCAGCACTAACAGGGACACAATAGTAATTAGTCTCACCTAAATACCTAAAATAGGTTACATTTTACTGAGATGTGCCAAGTTTAGCTAGTATAGACAGTCCTTCCTGGGCACCTATAGCTGTCCATATTGGACTGCACAAGCTTAGCATACATGGGGCCAGCATTAGGTGCTGTTCAAAAGAGTCAGATTCTGTGTTTCTTTTTAATGCTGAATAGCTCATTAGTACTCCATGATTAGTCCCACTGACTTTACAAAGATGGGCAAGGGGATGAATAGCTAGCCACCAAAGCTTCCAGATCAGTAGAGGCCTAATACAAAGCCCACTGAAGTCAATGGAATTTGATTAGGTAATTTTAATGTGTTCTTTGGATCAGGATTTTATTATAACTGGTCAAGTGAAGGAAGGTCTCATACTCAACACACTGTGTGTTACCCTTTGTGTCTCTTTAAAAGCATCAGGCTAAATTTTGAAAGCTAAACAACAATAATATTTACAAAACCATACAGAAAATAGACAGCTGCAATGCAGGGAGCTGTGCAAGTCTTTCACACATGCACAGTGCCACAGGAGGTGAGAGAACTGAAAACCTTCTTGTAGGTTCCAGTGCTGTTTTCTTTGCACTCACATCCCTGAAAAAGCACCAGGAATTTAGGATGGAAAAATCATAAAGGAGTTAAAATGGCTTTTGGCAGTAAACACTACCAAAGAAGCTATCTAGAGATTTGATTTCTGAGGGGTACAGACAGAAGACTGTTTATGGCTATATGCAATACAGAAAGGAATTTCCCCTGTCAGAGTCTATTAATTTGAGTACATAAGGTAAGCCATGTGCTAGGCTCATAAATTAAAAAAGGTGTGGAGCACAGAAGATTTAGAGAAATCCAATTACTTTCTGGTGTGAAACTAGGGTCCCTTTTAGAGAATAAATCATGACTTTGCCTGTAGCCTCCTTTAGGGGTAATGTGTTGTGGTTCTTGCTAGGGAGCAGTGGGGATCCAGGAGTCAAGGTAAGGGTTATAGTAAGGCAAGAGTCTAGACTAGAGTGAAAACCAGGGGCACATCACCTATGAGGCAAGGGTGGGGGAACTGGGCTTAGTGGGCATTTATACACATACTTTTTTGTTCCGCGAAGCACCGGAGATCCACTGCGTTGGAGCAGACTCAATTAATTGAGTCTGTTCCACACGCGAGCTAATGCACACTGTGCTGCGCCATGTGCAGTTGTATAAGAAGCAAAATACACAACAGCACACAGAAAACGGCAACGAATGCTTTTGAACTAAAGCATCTTCCATGTGTTTTCGTTCAAAAGTGCACTGCCACCATTTTCTCAGAGCTGACATGCATTTTGCTGCTTATACCACTACAAGCATTGCAGCGCTGGGTGCTTTTCAAAGCACCCAGTACTGCAGTGGCACTTGCATGTGTAAAAACATGAAAGACACATGCCCCCCGAGGCTGGGGGGGCAAGGCGACCGCCTGCAGGCAGCAGTGGCGGTTGCGGTGGCAGGGGTGACGGCGGCAATGGCAGTGTCAGGGAGGGGGAGGGGTGAGTGCCGACCGGCAGTCAGTAACCACAGATGCTGCTGGAAGTGGTGGCAGCAGCCAGTGGGGCTCAGCGACCACCTGCAGACGCCGCCGGCAGTGTTGGTGAGAAGGGGGGGGGTGACAAGCGGCAACCACCTGCAACGCTACCGCTTCTCTCAGGGGGTGCGCTGCCAATCTGCATGCACCCCCTACACATCGCCAATGTGTAAAAATCCCCATTTTATCTGCAGAAGAGAAGACTGAGGGGGGATTTGATAGCAGCCTTCAACTACCTGAAGGGTGGTGCCAAAGAAGATGGAGCTAGACTGTTCTCAGTGGTGGCAGATGCCACAAAAAGGAACAACAGTCTCAAGTTGCAGCAAGAGGTTTAGGTTGGATAAGAAAAACTTTCTCACTAGGAGGACGATGAAGCACTGGAATAGGTTACGTACATAGGTGGCGGAATCTCTATCCTTTGAGATTTTTAAGGCCTGGCTCAACAAAGCCCTGACTGAAATGATATAGTTGGGGATGGCCCTTCTTTGAGCAGGGGGTTGGTGTAGATGACCTCCTGAGGTCCCTCCCAACCCTAATTTTCTATGATTCTATGATTCTAGAGTTCCAGATACACTGGGCACCTAAGCTGAAGTAAGGCTGCACCAGGCATGTAAGTGAGAGTTTCTGATAAACAAGTAAAGGAACAGAAGCAAGCACCAGAGTCTTTGTCCAAACAGAGTACTGCTGGCTGGGGCCTGCATTTAAAGGCTGGAGTGAGTGGGGCCTGTTGCCTGCATTTCCCAGTTAGGACTGGCTGCCCCTAGGACACTGAGCCAATTTTGCTGCAGTTGGGGGTTTTTCCCTGCAGTTTCAGGGGGTAGATTGCCCTGCTCATTTGATTGGGACTAACTGGGCCCTGAGCCTTGATCTGAACTCATTACAGTCCTGCTCTAGAAGCAATTTTAGAAACAGATTCTGCACTGCATACTTTTGCCATCAATCCTTACAGTAAGCTCTGCTGGTGTGATGGGCTGGCTGGCAGTGACCTGGCCCAGGGGTTTTGAAAGGGCAAAAGATGATTGGAGGACTTGGGATTACCTTTCCGCACCAATCAAGCCCCAGAGACTCCCCCACCCCTTGCCATGTCCCGATTGGCCCCTTGGGTCACCTGGAGGGGGATAAAAGGGGCAGCGTGGGCTGACTCAGGAGAGAGACCAGCGAGGGATAACAAGGAAGGAGTGTCACTGAGCTGGCAAGAGCTGAGCCAGTGGGGTAGGAGCAGTTCCCCAGAAGAGCCTGAAAAAGCAGGACCTGCAGGCAACAGTGGGACTCTCAGCAGTGCAGCATGCGGCTGACAGGAGAGGCTCCCCACTGGGCTCCAGGATCCCCTATGAGAGGCTGCTGCCAGCAGGAGAGGCTCCCCAGCTCCAGGAAGGATCTGAGCAGTGGCCTGAGGGGTTCCCAGCTCTATTTTCAGCTCCTCCTATCAGAGGTCAGGCAGCTTCACGTGAGGCCGGGTGTCCAGGAAGGTCAAGACCCCTAGCAGGCGGCTGTGTGGCAGTATTCCTGCCCACCATGTGGGCAAGTTGGGTTTGAGGCCTAGCTAAGGTGACTTGGCAAGAGTGAGATAACAAGAAGCAAATCTTGTAGTTGAAAGGGGCCATTGTGTTTTTCTCCCCCTCCAGGTACCAAGGCCCTATATTTTCTTGTCATTTGACATTTTGCATTTTGTGCCTTTTTATATTTCACCAACTCGTGTTGTTTGTTCTGCTGTTTGTGTTTTATATTTTGTTAACCCTGTTTTTTGTCAATGATTGTAAGTGTCTAACATTTGTTGAATCCTGTCCCTTTGGGGCATTGTAGTGTCCACTATACCCTCTGATTTATACCTGTTATGTTCCCAGTATTAAAAGATATATGGTTAAGTCCCCATTGGTGGTCTGGCTCTGCTCTATAGGGGGAGAAGAGTCCCTACACCTCCCACAGTGCTTGTGCACCTGCTTTGATCCCTTCAATTGGAGAGGGGGTACCTCTTGGAGTACTGCCCGGGTTACACTGGTAAACCTCTGAGTGTGCCCACACTCTGCACTGACAGAACTCCTTCTGTCTGCTGGGAGAGTAGCACTATTTCTCTTCGTGAAAGAAAGCCTCTGACCCAGCAGCCAGCAAAAACATGGGTATGCATATCTATGTCTTCTGCTGTTTGCCTCCCTTCAGCTGCTGACACCCACTCAGGGTGCACTGCACATCCTCTTGGTGCAGCTGGTATGTGGAAAAACCAGAAGCAGTAGCCTGGATGTGAAGGCACTCTGATGATTCTGTGTTGCAACTGCTATCCTCAGCCAGAAATTTTAGCAGAAGAAGCAGCCTAGTGCAAACAAAACCTCTAAGTGAAAATTTGCCTGAGGTCCTTCTTGATCCCTGGTATATTATATTCCTATATATCTACATAGGAGTACTAGGTCTGTACAACCAGCTTTATGTCTCATGCTACTACCTGTGACTTGAATTCCTGATGCAGGGTAGTAAGAGGGAACCCTGTACCTGTTCACAGGATAGGTAATAATTTGGACCTGAATATTTACCCCTGGATACCCTCTATGTAAATCAATCAGTAAATAAAATTAAAAGCCACTCATCATGGAATTTGCCTGGATTTTTAGGTTCCCTCATCTTGGGATGCACTAGGACTCCAGAAAGACAGATTGCAGGCAGATTAGTGTGAAAAAAGGCTGAGTAAAGATCCTTCTCCAAGATGAGACAATATACTCTCTGAACTGCCCCACCCATGCTCAGCTGAAAGAGTTATTGGAGATTCATAGGAGCCTTTTGTTCATGCAGCTTCTCCCTGTCCTTCCTAATTATGATGTTTCTGGTCATGAAATATGCTTTCGGGTTTAAAGCTGAAGTATGGTATAAGTTATAGATGACATGCTAGCAAATTTATGCAGGGCTTTAGCTGTGCTGGGATGGAAGCAGAGAGGAGTGTGGGTGACCATAGCATAGATAGAAACTGACATTCTTGTGTTTTTCATTAAATAGGCAACTCTTTGCCTGATTCTGCTTTGTAGGTTCTTGAGATAGGTTCAGGGACATGGTCCTGTTCTGTATATGCAAGGCTTCTATTTTAGCAAGCTCCATTTTACAGACTATGGACCAAAGTTAGACATAACTGCTCACTAGCTTGCGCAGTCTCCACACACTTTCTACTGGGGTAATCTCAGTTCTGTAGGTGTGTGTTTGTGTGGGGAGAGAAAAAGTTATTTAATGGCTGTATACGTTTATGGTCAACAGAGACTTATTTGAGCAGCACCAAAGCACTACAAAGCTTCTATATATTACAAATGTTTCCACTGATCTGTGAGAGGCAAGAATCCTTGTGGGTGATATGTTTTTTTGGACCAACTGCATGGTTAGAACAGACTATGTCTATTTTTATGCAGTTTGTCCAGTAAAAGTTATCATCCAAAAGGATTCTTGCCTTTCACATATTTCCTGGACCATCCTGGCCAGGGATCTGTGTTTTCCATTTCCCACAGAAAAACGGACAACCCCCAGATTTTACCTTTTACCAGAGGGAAACATGGATTCCTCATTTTACTGGAGAAGATTTTGCAGTTTTGCAATGAGCCCTCTGCAGGCTGGCAGAGTTCCAGCCTGCAACGGATTCGGGGGGAGTGGGAGGAGGGTGGTCTGGCAGGGGCACCATGTGAATGTACATGCACATGGCTCCAGACAGCCTGGACAGCAGCTCCTGCAGGTAAGTAGGTGGGAGGGAGGGAATTTGAGACCCCTTAGGGAGGAAGGGAGGGACTTTGGCAGGGTTGGGGCTGGGGCTGCTGCCCAGCTGGGCAGTGAGTGGGCCTTGCAGGCCAGGGCTGCAATGTGCAGTTGCAGGCCCTGAGCAGGGAGCGGGACAGGGCTGTTGTGGCTCATCTGGGGGACAGGCAGGTGGGGGGTGGGGTCATCTCCCCCGTGCAGCGCGCACTTCTGGGGGGCAGGCGGGGTCTGCGCCCACCTGATCTGGGCACGGGGCAGGGGTGGGCGTGGGCACAATCTGCGGGCTCAGGCTCCCACCCTGCTGCCCTACCCTAGGGTCTCCGCAGCCTGGCAGATGCAACCCAACACAGCAGGGAACAGCGGGGCTGCATGGAGAAGCTTCTTGTTGCTGCGAGCTCCATGCTGCCCTGGCAATATGCCCCCTGTGTGCATAGCACCTTTGATCAGCACAACCCCACACTGCTGTCTTCACTGGTGCTGCACATGCAGGGGGCATGTCGCTAGGGCAGCATGGAGCTCACAGTGACAAGCAGCTTCTCCACATGGTCCCTCTGTTCCCTGCCACACCAGGGTTGTGCCCACTGGGCTGCAGAGGCCCCAGAGTAGGCAGGAGCCCAAGCTTGCAGCCTGTGCCCACCCCCACCCCCGCCTCATGCACAGACCTGGGGGGCATGAGTCCCTGCTGCCCCCCAGGGAGTGTGTGCAGCACTGGGGAGATGGCCCACCCCCCTGCCTGAGCACACAGCCTGCCCCACACTCAAGTCTGGCCCCTAGGGAGTGTGTAGAGCAGTGGGGAGCCAGGCTATCTTGCCCAAGCCTGCAGAAGGCAGGCAGCAGGGGGGAGCTGGCTTCTATGCTGCTGCAGCAGCCATGGCCTCCTGCCAGGGGCAGGGGGCTGTGGACCCAAGACCCTGCCCCCATAGCCCAGGCAACTGGGGCACCCTGCTGGCGGGAGGACGAGGGGCACCAGCATATCACTGACTCCAATTATATTTGCTTTGGAAGTAACTCCAGTAGCTTCAGTGGAGACCTGACTTCACATTCGCACCCAAGTGCAAACAAGAAATTTATCATCCTCTATGACTTGCTGACTTGTGCACACCTCTGATTCTGCTAAAAATTCTGTAACTGATTGGCATTGGACACCTAACAATAGTCTTGGAGGATGTTCCAGAGATGGGCAGCTGAATAGCCAGCAGTCTCTTCATTTTCCCAAGAGCTGTTACTTCTTTCTTGCATACTGGCTCTTGCATACACCTTACGTTGTGAGCTGTACAAATGTTGATCAGTGTTAGTGCTATCTTGGGGTTTGGAGTAGTTACACCCATAGTCTAGAAACCTTCTCTGACTGTCCCCCACTCGCACAGTTGTGACTTGCCAATAGAGGCCTGGGAGCTGTAACTGTTAGTTGCCACTAGAGGGCTGGTGAGCCAGGACAGGCTTCTATCCCTGTTCTACAGGCAGGGGTGTGAGAGATCCTGGGATATTGGAGGACTTCAGCTTTGGTGGCACATATGTGGGAAGTGACAACACCTTTATGAAACATGAGCTAGGTAGTGTGGATCATAGATTATCCTGTCCTGGAGTGGTGTAACTTTGTGTCCTATAATGAGTGCTTAAAACCACTTTAAAGTGTTAATGTGCAGAGAATCCAGGGATTAAGACCTCCAGGAGCTCCCCCCCACCAAATTACCATGTAATAAGGCCCTAAGAGAAAAGATGCCTCTCCAATACGTTTGCAATACTGCCACCTAGAGGCACCTAAAAATTCTCCTCCCTGCAGAGGAAACCAGAGCATGTCCTGTTAAAAGGACTGTTTACAATAGTTGTAGAGTACCATGCCAGGTGCTGAGACACTACAGATCAGACACTGCACGTCCCCTTGTCTTTGGTTCAATCCTTTCTAAATGTTAACAGACTCTCTTCTTCTTTGCAGTTTAGTAATTTGATTGTTTTCAGTTTCTATAGTAGGGGGACTTGATTCAACTTCTAAAAACTAGGTGGGGAGGGTTTTTCCCTGGGAGCTATAAGCCCACACATTTTTAAAAGGGGAATTTAGTAAAATGTTGGCACATGCCCGATTACTGCTTACTGTATCTCCACAGTGTCAGTGTAGGCTTTGGCTTCCGGCTATGGAGGCAGCATATCAAACCACAGAGAAATGAGGCGGCAAAAAAACCCCTTGGATTGGAAGCAACATATGCAGCAGGGTGCCTGCAATTTAGCCTGGTATCATTGTTCCAAATGCTGCACCTTTACTAGGGCAAGGGATTTTTCCAGACTCTGTCACCTGATGTGAAATAGGCCACACAACTGAAGTGAAAGCCTTGGACAAAAGAGAGGACTGAAACATTTACCTATCAACAGATAGCTACCTAGATAGCTACACTGAGCTACAATATTTCTATCTGCCTACACAACTTGATTCTTTTTTCCTGAGGCATTTTACACATTTAAGAAATCACACACCCATAATATCATAATATTCTCCATCTATTTCTCAAGGTTCTTCTACTGTGTGTGTGTGTGTGTGTG
>NW_017729017.1:13088890-13093083 GCF_001723915.1 Gavialis gangeticus | reverse complement strand
GTGTGTGTGTGTGTGTGTGTGTGTGTGTGTGTGTGTGTGTGTGTGTGTTACTGTAATGCCTGGACTCCTTATACATTTTTCAAAGGACTCACAAGATCTCCATCTCTGCTCAGCACGAGAGAACTGTGTGGATCTGGTGGTGTGAGGCACACCACAGAAATGATTTGTGCAGTCATGGAATCGTGGTTCTGGTTCAGCCAGAAGAACATTTCTGCATGTTTGGAGCTACACTACTTCCCTGCCCCTGCAGCAGCACATGGGGAAGTGTAACCTCTAGGCCTATTATCAAGGAGAGACCAGACATTTGGGGTCATGATGCATAAGGGAGAGGATTATCTAAGAGTTAAAAATTCTGTTTCTTATAATAGCTGCTGGTGAGAGCACTGCAAAGAGCCCATAAAGCAAACACAAAGGAGCAAGGTCCTGCAAGCGCCAAGCTGCTAACACAAAGCTGCTCTGCAACCATTGATTGTTGCAAAAGAAGAGGGGAGAGATGACCTTAAAAGGCTGGAGCTTATTGCAGTCATGTCCTGAGCCCCTACCAATTTATTGGAAACTTCTACAGTGACCTAGGCTGTGGTTATGTAACAGGCAGGCCAGTGGTTTCCTGTGATATATGCAGAAGGAGGGGGAATGCATGAAGTGTGAAGGTCCACCTCCGACCACACCAGATTGCACAGCCACAGACCTTTCCACTTGCCATTTGACAGGGCCTGTTAAAGTTCACTTATCAGTTATTTTATTTTCTTGTGGTTTGAAACAATACAGGAAGGATGTAGGTGTTTTCAAGAAGAAAGAGAAAAGGGGGGGGCAGAGCCTTTAGGCCTTGGCAAGGTCTTTGTTTGTTACATGCACGAAAGTTAGGGAACTCAGTGAAAAGAACGTACATAGTTGCCACATTTATTATGAAGAAGAATGAAATGAATCTTCATCAAAAAGGAGCGGCAAGGCGTCAAACTCCCATCAGGGTAGGATCACGAGGAGAAAGCACTTTCTGCGAGTAAATCATACTCAAGGCAGAAGCAGATTTGAGGCTTTATTACCATTTTTCCAGTTAAAATCAATGGGAAGCTTCTAATTTTCAATGGGAAGAGCAGGAGGTCTCTAAGGACTACTTTCAAGCTACAATTTTACTGCTATAGGGATAACTAGATGCACAACAACTATTAAGGTTATACATGTTAGCATAAAAGCCACCGATCTGACGTTTCAGCTAGCAAGTGATCTAAGTGTCAGGAAAGAATTTGCCTCTTAGCTTTTTGCGCAGATCAGTAGTTTTGCCTCTGAGATGAATCGCTGCAGCACATTCTTATTTTACACTCAATCCCAAGCAAATGATAGGTTTAGCTCAGTCGTTGCTTCATTCTTAAGTAGGAAATCTACATTACTTACAATACATCTTTTTTGAATGAGCATCCTTTCCAGTTCAGGCAAGGATTTTCTCTTATTATTGTACCCTACTCTTAACTTACCCATTGTCTATTTACTCTAGCTAGCTAGAACATTCAGCTCTGTAGGATACATTGAAAAAGATAAGATCTAGCTCCAAGGGAGCTGACATTCAGCATTAACTATATATGACAGTTCAGAAACATGACACTCCAAATCAGGTCAACTAGTATGTTTTTCTGTTGTCCATCACCAGCATCACAAGCTTCAGAAAAAGGAAGGTGCACTTCCTCCCATCATGCATCTAGCCACCTGTGCAGTACTGTACCTGAGCATCCATCCTGTCCTAGCATGGACAAACACATTCAATGCAATCCTAATGGACTCCTGGGGTCAATGCACTTCTCACATTCCTTTCACTTTTCAGATGATGTTTTTCTCTCACCTCTACATTAATTTTTTCTTGAATCTTTCTATTTTGTATGAAAACCTGAATATTCTCCGTAGACATTGACCTTTATGAATCACATTGAGCTACAATATTTCTATCTGCCTACAAACTTTGATTCTTATTTCTTAGATATTGTGTGTATTTAGGAAACTCCATACTTATAACATGCTACCAACTGAGCAACGTAGCATTCATAGGTTAATACTGAGGGAAAATGCCTCACAGAGATTTACAATTTGCTTCTTGAATGATCATACAAGCACAGAAATGCATAAGAACAAGTTTGCAGGGTTTATTAACTTTAACTTGGGGTAGTGAAAAATAACAGGGGGACAGGTTGTTGTGTGTGCGCATGTGTGTGTGTGATTGGATGTGCTCTGTCTTCACATGTAGCTGAGATGACAATTATCTCCCTCAGAAAACTTCACTAATTGTCATCAAATACCAGTGGGCTTGGTGCATTACTAAATTACCCAGCCATAACTGGGTAAGCTAGACGGTTCTCAGTGGTGGCAGATGACAGAACAAGGAACAATGGTGTCAAGTTGCAGCAAGGGAAGTTTAGGTTGGATATTAGGAAAAACTCTCTCGTTAGGAGGGTGGTGAAGCACTGGAACAGGTTACCCGAAGAAGTGGTAGAATCTCCATCCTTTGAGGTTTTTAATGTCTGGCTTGACAAAGCCGTGGCTGGAATGATTAGTGTTCTGCATTCTGAGTTTTTACTGATTTTCACTGATCAATTCCCCCTTTTTTTTTAAGTCGTTCAGTTTTTACTGATTTACACCTGTTTTTCAGTTTAAATCTCTGTTAAATGGCACAAATGGCTCATACAGAACCTGCATAAATCAAAGGAAACCTGTATACTTTTTAGTATACTGACAATTCATACATGTGTTTAAATGATTTCTATGTCTGTATGACAGCAAGAAATAGTTGTACTCACCAGAAGTACCACCATCCTACTGGCATAACATTTTAGACAACGAATCCAAGTTCTCAACAATGAACATGACCTTGGTGTGCAGAATCTGGCGGTCACTGAAATTATTTGCCTGTTTCTTCAGAGTTTCTGCTTTAGCACTGACAAACTCAGCATGATCTAAAATATGCGTTAGCACAGTCCATGTCTTATTTACATGACATACAGCCAGGTAGAAACTCATCCACCAATGTGGCACTACAGGAGTTGGTAATCCGCAGTCAAGTTTGCAGTCGTCTTGCACTTGATAAAACAAAGCCTTCAGCTTGTTTGCATGCTTGAGAACAGCCCCAAATCCAACTATGAAAGATTTCACATCTCTCATTTCTTCAATAGCTGTGGCTGATAATAGTGCAAAATGAATTAAATGAGCGGGGCAAGTAATTTGTAATAGCTCCAGTATGTGACTGAGTTTTATCTCCTGTGAAAACTTAGCCATATAGGAGGCAGAATCTGTGTTAGTGGTGGCCACATTTTCCCAAGTCAGTTGGGACTCTCTACCATTGCATTTATTGCTGCCTGGATGCTTGGGGTGTCAGTAAATGGGATGAATGTCACATCTGCACAAAAAAAATGCAGGTTTTTTGGCATTTAAATCAAAAAATGAAAACAAAAGGCCAAAAATCGGGTGGTCCAAGAAATCAGGGGATTCGTCAAAAATTAAAATAGACACCACATTTCCATTAATTCTTTCAGTCACTTTAGATACTAGAACTTTATCATTTTCTCTGAGGTACTTACAAGTGAGATTGTCTGCAATAGGAAGGGTTTTTTTGCTGGACAGTATTGCAGCACAAAGTCACTGATTGATCCCTCCACAGAAACAGTGGTTTCCCAGCAAAACAAACAGCACGCACAAATTCATTAACACAGTCATGTTAGGTTTTCTCTTTCATTAATGCCCTGTTAAAGGCTCCAGATATGGCTTGTTTAAAATTAAAAAAGAATGTGAAGTTAGAGATAATGAGTTGCTTGCTTTCTACATGTTCTTTTACCCTGCTGACATGAGAATTGACTTCAATGCCGCAGTACTTGCAGTGCAATGCATCCTCTTCACCTTCCTGTTTATTCTTTTGAAAACTTCTAAACACTGATTTTCATGAACATACTCACATAGAAATTTGCACTTTCTACCCATCTTTTACTTTTTTTTCTGTGTGTATGGCAGCCACATTTCATTAAAATAAATACAGTGAAATCCCTGTTATCTTGAATTTTGCTGACCTGAAAACTCTATTAACCAGAATTTTAGTGGCAGGGAGCATATGGCACTGTGTTCTGCCTTTCTTCCCTGGCTGTGTTCTCACCCTTCCTCGCTGCTGCACCAGCCTGCTGCCGGGCTGCCCTGGCATTTGGGTGGGGGGGGGGGGGGGC
>NW_017729017.1:13079814-13088880 GCF_001723915.1 Gavialis gangeticus | reverse complement strand
GGGGGGGGGGGGGGGGGTGCATGCCGGGACACAGAGGGTTGGGTGGGAACCCAACCCCAGCACCACCCACCCCACCCAGGGTAAGAGTCAGGAGTCCTACACCCCCAGACAGTGGGGGTCAGCAGGTGTGGGGCATGGGGTGGGGGCAGGCACGGCTCTTGTTGCTATATGCCCCCTGGGAGGGCTGCGGGTTGGGGGGCTATGCTGGGCTCTTCCTGGAGGGGGTTGTGCCCCCAGACCTGTGAATGGGATGAGATCTAGCTGTCGCTGTAGGCTTGGGCTGGCAGTGGCACTAGGCTCTTCCTGGTGTTCTGAGCGGGTGGCAGCATGCTCTTGTCCCATGCACAGATCCAGGGGTCCGTGCCCCCTGTGAAGAGCCTGGCACAGCCCCACAACCCTCCCAGGGGGTGCAGGTCCCCAGATCTGCACACAGAACAACAGCAGGTTGCTGCCCACCCAGAGCAGTGGGAAGAGCCTGGTGCTGCCACCAGCTCCAGTTGGCGGCAGCAGCCAGCTCTCATCTAGTGCACAGATCTGGGGGCACATGCCTTAGACGGCAGAATACTTCTCATTAATTGGTTTATATCTGCCTAGGTTGGCTCATAACAACCTTGATTACAGTTTCTAATTCATCTTTAAACTTCTGGGGTTCTTCCCGGATGTTGGGGAATTGCTTAACAAGGCTTAGGAAATCTCTTGGAGTCCAAGGGGCATGAACTGTGACTGTAGATTCCCCATTTGGACCCTGCCCTGGGAGTTGACATAAGGGCATTTGGAGAGCCTTTTTGAGTTTAGGAGGTGGGAGTGGACCATATTGGCTGCTGGACCTTAAATAAGAGGAGGTCAGGCTTCAGGAGACAGACGCCTGGGTTCCAGTGAACACGGGTATGCACAAGGGGGAGGAGATGATTGTTGGGTGATAGGTTCCTGGGGTGAGCTTTTCCCACCAGAAGAGTCTATGTGGTCAGTCTGGATTTCTTGGGATTTAGATTGTGCCTGGGACTGGTACAGGGGTGGCACACTAATGAAATCAATTATGTCTTTTACAGATTCATTCTCAATCAATTGTGGATTAAGCGGTATTGGTGCTGCTGGTGCTGTTGCTATTGATGGGGGATCCCCTGTTGGTATCTAAGTTTCCAATTCCTTTATCTGAGATTTCAGTTTGTCTTGGGAGTCCTTAAGGCTCCGAACTTGAGATTCTTGACGTCGTTTGGAAGCTTCCTCATACCAATCAAAAAATGAATCCCACTGAGTCTGTGACACGTTACTGCCTTTTGATTTAAGGGCTCCGCGGAGATGAATGATTTTACTTAAATCAAATGTTCCCTCCAGGGGAAACTGCAAACTAGAGTCATCTTTGGTATACCTATTCTATTTGTCTAAAAACTTACAACTCTTATAGCCATAGCGTGTATACATGTACAATGCGGGAGTCCCTTCTGGTGGAGCTGGTACATCTTTAGATCCTCCGCTTCCCATTTCCTTAACACAATTCACACAGGTCTTTCACACAGGAATGGCTTATTGAGGGTGTCTGGTCAGGTTGTGAGATTTGCTAGTGGCACAGAAATGCTGTGGCTAATGTCCAAAGACAAGATGCCACGGCAATAATAGAACACAATGCAGTTACTCTTGGTTAGACATGGCTCATTTATGAGGATGGGGAAAGGGTAAAACTGTCCACTGGGTCACGTGGTTCCAGTTGGGCCCCCTTGCTTTTGAAACTGCCCTTCTGGACAGCCCCAGGGCAGCTGAACCCAACCTTAGTCCCAGATCTGGTCAGTGGCTCATATTTCATAGTTTCTAGGGAACATATTTCATAGTTTCTCTATTCATATTCTCATTTCACACAAGGAAATTTCTGCGTTGAGGCATGAGATTCAAGAGCATTTCTCTAGTCCCAGCTTTGGTCAATGCTTATCATGGAGAACTCTCATACTCTAAGAGTTTCCACCTTGCACCCTTGCTTTCGAAGAGCACGCAGAACAAGTCGGGTGTCCTCAGGGCAGCTGCACAAGGTTTTCACTCCTAGTTCCAAAAGGAACTTAACTCAATTCACATGGGGAAACACATTTACTGACAACAGCAACACAGTCTTTAACCTTTTTCTACTCACAGTTCCTGCTTACACAGTGGGTCTGAAAATTCTTGCAGGAAAAGGTCAGATAGAGTAAGCCTCAAGCAGCAAACAGGGAGACACAGAGACAGCCTTTCACTGAAAAGCCCTGCTTCTCACTGCCCCCTCGCTCTGGGGCTGGGGTTGATGCACCCCAAAATGCTGCACCCTCTCTGGCACCAAGGTCCCCACACTCCCATGGAGCCCCTGTGAGGCCTCCTCCAACCCCTAATAGCCTCACCCGGCCCTCCGGTGTAACAACAACAACAAATAATAACACAAGCTCCCAGGCTATAACATAAAAAGCTCAGCTGTCTGGTCAGGACAATATTCAATCCCTACCAGGAAATACTTCAACCCATGGCAGCAACCAGGGGATGCTCATGCAGTCGGGCTTCTCCCCTCTCTCTGCACTGGCCGAGCCCCGCCTTCCTTGGCCGCCAGAGGGGAACTGCCTTCCTGGCCTCCTGCCTGGGCTTATATAGGCCAGGCCCTGCCCCTTCCTGTCAGCTGGCCCCCCAGTGGTTGTCCTGGCAACCAGCACCTGTTGCTCTGGCTGCCCTGGTAACTGGCAGCTGGGCCTCTGTCTTGTCCCCCCCGAGCTGCTTTTTCTGTTGTCAGGCGCAGGGCACCTGGGTGCGCTGCGACACACCTTCCCCCTTTTAACTCCGGACTCACCGAGCCGAGTCTTCTCTCTCACCAGGTGCTCCATCCATCTGGGGCTCTCCTCTCAGCCTTTTTCTCCGGCACCCGGCCATTTAGGTATAGGAGGCAGAGGTTTTTAGGCTCCTCCTACTCGTCTTTTACCCAAGGCGCACCGTGTGGGATTTGTTGGGAGTTACCCACCACAGGTAGTCCCCCCACACTAGCCAACCTTGGTAGGGTCCCGATTAGGCCTGTCTTCTCTCCCTGTTTAAACGTCCGTGAGGATGGCCCTGGGCAGGGCGTGTCCTTCTGATGGACGTGGCAGGCTCATTATTGTCATTGCTGGGAGTCCATCTCCCTGCCGCTCTCTTGTCCTTCTCCAGTTGCCCTTTTCCAGGTCTTGACCTTCCTTTTCTGGTCGCCCGACTGGTTGGCCCCACCTGGGAGGTCCCAGACTTGGAGGGGTCACCCTGCCTCTTAACAATGAAGTTTGGGCTCCTAAATATACGCCCCCTTCTATTCTCTCTTGTTGGGGATCCTTCTGTTCCTCCTAGCCCCTCTTCTTCCTCGTACTGTCTTGAAAGAAAGTCAGCATTTATATTCTGGGTTCCAGGGTGGTGTTCTACCTCAAAACAATACGGTTACAGACTAAGGGCCCATCTCATGAGTCTTGCGTTGTCTGTCTTCATGCTCTACAACCAGCACAGGGGCGCATGATCGGTGATCAATACAAACTGCCGCCCTAACAAATAATACCGGAGTGTCTCAATAGCCCATTTAATTACTAAACATTCTTTCTCCACCGTGGCATAACTCCGTTCCAGCGGGTGTAATTTCCTACTTATGTAGGCTATAGGGTGCTTATCTTCTCCTTCTCCCTGAACCAATACTGCACCGATAGCCGCATTTGATGCATCGGTCTGTACCAGGAAAGGTTTATTAAAATCCGGTGTATATAAGAGTGGTTGTAAGCGTAGCACATCCTTCACTGCTCGGAACGCCTTTTCTGCCTCCGGTGTCCATCTTACTTTGGTTGGAGCCCCTGCTTTTATCATCTCCGTCAATGGTACAACCAAATCCACGAAGTGAGGCACCAACTTCCTATAATAACTAGCCAGCCCCGAGAAAGCCCTTACTTGCCTTTTAGTATGGGGCACCTGATACCTCCGCAATGCCTCTACTTTGCTAAGCAGAGGTCTCACCTTCCCGCTTCCTACTAGGAACCCCAGGTATTGCATTTCTTCTTTTCCTATTGTACACTTCCTTGGATTGGGTGTCAGCCCAGCCCTCCTCAAGTCTTGCACTACTGCTTTCAGTGCAGTGAGGTGTGGTGTTCATCCCAGCTCTCAGTATATATAATAATATCATCAATGTACGCCACGGCGTAACCCCCATGGGGAGCCACTCTGTCCATTAATCGCTGGAACGTAGCCGCAGCTCTATGCAACCCAAACAGCATACGTCGGAACTGGAAGAGTCCCCACGGGGTGATGAAAGCTGTTTTTTCCTGGTCTTTGGGTGCCACTGGAACCTGCCAGTAACCCTTTGTCAGTGTCACGGAGTGGGCCCTAGGAGCGGCCGTGATCCCACTAGTGCCCCCTGCCGTGCCAAATTAGGAGATCCAGCACCCTCTGATTCTCGCCCGCCACGTCTTTGATGATATCTAGCTTAATATGGGAGGCTGCCTTTGATCTCCTAATACAAGGTGTTATAATTGTCTGGGCCCCTACTTTCTACGGGTGACCTGGTGCACCCCAGCCTTATGGGCCATGCATGCCTCCTACCTCCCCTTTAGCATGCCCCAAGCCTCACAGCTGTTCCAGATGTTGTCTGGTCACTTGTGCCTTGCCTGGCACCTTGGGCTTGTCATGCAACCCACGCCCTTCCTCGGGCGCCCTGGGTTTGTCACGCAACTGACGCCCCTTGCTCTAGCGCCCCTGTGTTTGCTAGCCCTCGCCCCTCTCTGGGGCCTACTCGTGGGTTCGCCCTTCTTCAGGCTCTAATCGCACGCGCTGGCCTGGCCTCGGGCCTCCACCCGCGCGCTCGCCCTACTCCGGGCTTTTAATCACACTTCTCATGCTCGCCCTCGCTGGGGCCTATGTCTGCGCTTCTCGCGCCCTCGCCTTCGCCCTCCCCGGGGCCTATGTCCACGCTTCTTGTGCCCTCACCCTCGCTAGGGCCTATGTCAACGCTTCTTGCATCCTCGCTCTTCTCTGGGGCTTGTCCTGCGCTTCTCGCGACCTCGCCGTCTCTGGGGCTGTCCCAATCCGCGCTTCTCGCGTTCGCCCTCGCTGGCCCTTTCCTGGGGCTCCTGCTCGCTGCACAAGCCCGGCCGCCCCTTTGGGGTTTGGCTAGTGTAATCGCCCTCTTCAGGCTCCCACCCGCACGCTCCAGCCCTGCGTCAGGCCTCTAACCGTGTGCCTGCCCTACTCTGGCCTCTTACACTCACCCGCACTCGGACCTATACATGCGCTTTCCACGCTATCGCCCTCCCTGGGCTCTGTCCCACGCTAAACCGTGCTCAGGGCTCAGGTGGCCCGTAGCCGTGCCTGGCCCCCTGACCCTTCTCGGGGTCCTTCGCCCTACTAGGCTGAATACCGCCCTCACGGGCTGGGGTCTCAACCCCCACACACTGCACCATACTGGCACCAAACAGCTGTGCCTCCCAGGCACTGCTCTGTGCCCATGCAGGGCACCCAGGAACCCCCAGACTACTGGGGAGCTCCCGTGAGGCCTCCTCACACCCCTACAGCCTCACCCAGTCCTCTGGTGTAACATAAACAAACACAACCATGAGCCAGCTGGCTATAACATAAACTAAGCCTCCTGGCTCTAACACAACTCCACGCCAACCCGGCTGCAACCCAAATGAGCCTACCGGCTATAACACTCCAGGCCGCCCTGGCTCTCCTTCAGGCCTCCCTGTCAGAGGCCTCTCCTTCCCAGGCCATTCTGCAGGCCCTCGCGTGGTCAAGCAATGCTCCGCTCTATAGCAGAGCTGCTGCTTCTCAGGCTGCAAGATGGCAGCTGCCCTAATCTGTCCCTCTGCAGAGCTTCTGCTTCTCAGGCTGCAAGATGGCAACTGCCCTGCTCTGTCCCTCTGCAGAGCTTCTGCTTCTCAGGCTGCAAGATGGCAACTGCCCTGCTCTGTTCCTCTGCAGAGCTTCCTGCTGTTTCGGCTGCCAGAAGGGGACTGACACTGGCCTCAGCCTTCTCTGTTTATAAAGGCCAAGCCCTGCCCCCTGGCGATCAGCTGACCCACTCTGTTGCCCAAGCAACCTTCAGCTGCGCTGCCCTGCTGATTGGCAGCTAATCCTGCATCGCCCCTACTAGTAACGAGCACCCTAGTGCTCCACTACAGTCAGGTCTAAAGTGGAAATGTAGCGAGTTTGCCTGATGTTTTCCACCAGTTAGTCCACTCTGGGCATTGGATAGGTGTCAAACTTAGCCACTGAATTTACCTTCCGATAATCGATGCAGAGACGGATGTAGGATGGGGCTCTGCCAGTCACTGTGGGATTCGCATATGATACCTTTCTCTAGCATCATTGCAATCTCTGTTTTTATCTGGCCTTGGAGCCTCTGGGGAATCCGTCTCCAATTCTCACATATCACCTGGCCCAGCGGAGTTTTTATCTGGTATACCACACCCTGAGCTTCTCCAGGGGTTCCCCAGAACACATCTCCGTATTCCTTGACTAGCTCGGCAGCCTGTCTCCTCTGTTCTTCCGACAGTCACGGGGCCAGTTCTACGTCACCCGGTCCACTTTCCTGAGTTAATGTGGGTCCCAACTCTAATTCCTCAGAATGAAGGGCTAAGAACATACACTCCCGGTCTTCCCACTTCTTCAACATATTGCCATGGTATACTTGCTTCTTTTTTTGCTTATCTATCTGGTATACCTCGTAGTCCACAGGCCCCACTCAGTGTATGATTTCATAGGTCCCTGCCACCAGGCAAGTAACTTACTCTCGCTGTCCGGCAATAGAACCAACACGCGGTCACCCACGCCAAACTTCCTTTCCCAGGTGCCCCAGGTGTAATGCCTTACTTGTCGTTGCTGGGCTTCTCTGAGATTTCCTAAAACCATGCTCCGAGCTGCTTCAAGGCATTCCCACAGTTGGATTATGTATTGGATGACGTTCTGGTCATTACTCTGCTGTTCTTCCCAATTTTCTTTAATCAGATCCAGGATTCCCCTTGGTTGCCAGCCGTATAATAATTTAAAGGGTGAAAACCCGGTGGAGGCCTGGGGTGCCTCTCTTACTGCAACAACAATGGGGGTATCATTTTGTCCCAATTTTGAGGGCTCTCAACCACAAGTTTTTGTAGCATCTGCTTCAATGTCTGATAAAAACATTCCACAAGCCCGTCAGTTTGGGGATGATACACGGCTGTCTTCAGGAGTTTAATCCCCAAAGCTTTACTCACTCCCTCGAACGCACATGATGTAAAGTTTGTTCCCTGATCGGTCAGTAGTTCTTTAGGGAGTCCTACTTGGGAGAATACCTTCAAAAGTTCATTCGCCACCTTTGGTGCAGACAGTGTCCACATTGGTACAGCTTCTGTGTACCATGTCACATAATCCAGTAGAACTAATATATACTGGTTTCCAATGCTACTTCAGGGAAGTGGGCCGACGATGTCCACCGCCACCCTCTCAAAGGGAACCTCTACCAGAGGCATAAGAACTAAAGGAGCCTTTGGGGGTGGCCTTGGGTTTACTTTTTGGCAAACAGGACACGAAGCGCAATATCTTGCAACTTCCCGCACCAGGCCTGGCCAAAAAAACCTTGCCCGAATGCGCTCTTCCATTTTGTCCTGGCCCAGATACCCACCCATGGGGAGCTCATGAGCCACCTTCAACAAGGCCCGTCGATACCGTCGCAGGACAAACAGCTGAGTGACCTCCCCTCCTTCTTACCTCGAACCCCGGGGTTGTCCTCATCAGTTCCAGCCTCAATACCTCATCATTTCTTCGAGCAAGGTGTTCCTGCAGCACCCACCGAAAGTCTGTCTCTGGACTTTGCTCTAGCTGAAAATGTTCATCTTCCCCCAAATGCATGACATCCACCCTTTGTTCTGCTTCCTTTTCGGGGGGGGGGCTGCGCAGTTTCCTCCACAAAACCGTCCGTGGTCTTCTCACCCCTCACGCCAACTATCTCTTTCAGCAACGCGGGCCAGTTGCAGCCCAGTATTACTGGGTAGGGTAAATGTTCTGTGACCCCCACTAGCATCCGGTGGATCTTGTTGCCTACTCGTAGGGTGACCCTCACCCTGTCAAAATCGAGGGGTCCCTGCACCAACACTGCACCCTCACACGATCTGCTCTTCCCCTCTCCCTTGCCAGTAACACGTCGCTCCACACCACCGTCTGCACTGAGCCCGAATCCAGCATAACCACTACTCTTTTTCCTTCTATTGTTACTTCCGTCAACAGTGCATGTGGCCTATCACCCGCCTTGGTGTCGACGGGCTCCGTAGCTGCACAGTCCTACCTGCATCATTGGCCGGGGTCGGGTGCTTTCGATCACGGTGGCTAACAGGGTCTGTTGCCTCACGGCTTGTTCCAGTAGGCCTTGCACCATTCGATATAATTGATCCAAAGCTTGTTCCTTTCTCCGCAAAGCCCAAGGGCTTTCTTTTTTACACGGGTAAACCAGCATCTTATGATGCACGCTGCTGTATAAAACGTTCCTGGCCAATGCACCACTGCGACAGGAGTATTGCTACCAGAGCCTTTCTAGAGGTGACTCCGCCCTCCTGTTATGGGTCAACCGCCTGCTTACTCACCTGCCATGCCTTGATCTTAATTGGTTAATTTATTGATGTAATTAGTGGGAGGCTGCCCACTTTATGCGTCCCGGTGCCAGGGGGCACTACCTGCAGCTTCTTTTTCTCCCCTACACCACAGCCCAAGCCTCGCAGATGGTACTGACATGGTTTTTGACCTGGGCCCTATTGTGACTTGGCCCTCTCCTTTACCTCCTTCAGGCTTCTCGCAGTTCCCCCTTGCTCTGGGGCTTCTCACTGTCCCCCTTGCTCTGGGGGCTTCTCACGGCCCCCCTTGCTCCAGGGGCTTCTCACAGCCCCCTCGCTCTGGGGCTGGGGTTGATGCACCCCAAAATGCTGCACCCTCTCAGGCACCAAGGTCCCCACACTCCCTTGGAGCCCCTATGAGGCCTCCTCCAACCCCTAATAGCCTCACCCGGCCCTCCGGTGTAACAACAACAACAAACAATAACACAAGCTCCCAGGCTATAACATAAAAAGCTAACCCATCTGGTCAGAACAACATTGA
>NW_017729017.1:13054989-13074814 GCF_001723915.1 Gavialis gangeticus | reverse complement strand
CTCCCAGGCTATAACATAAAAAGCTCAGCTGTCTGGTCAGAACAATATTCAATCCCTACCAGGAAATACTTCAACCCATGGCAGCAACCAGGGGGTGCTCATGCAGTCGGGCTTCTCCCCTCTCTCTGCACTGGCCGAGCCCCCCCTTCCTTGGCCACCAGAGGGGAACTGCCCTCCTGGCCTCCTGCCTGGGCTTATATAGGCCAGGCCCTGCCCCTTCCTGTCAGCTGCCCCCCCAGCAGTTGTCCTGGCAACCAGCACCTGTTGCTTTGGCTGCCCTGGTAACTGGCAGCTGGTCCACTCTTCTGGCCACTAGGAATCTCTCCCGAGCTGCTTTTCTGTTCTCAGGTGCAGGGCACCTGAGTACTCTGGGACAAGCCCCAATAGAGATTTGAAAAGGACTCTTACCTTGGTTTGGTGCCAGGGCTTTAGTGAAGAGATGTCCATGTCCCAACTGATCACTCCAGGCATGTCTATCTGAGTCACGGCACCATAATTGTGGAAGAAATCAAACTTCGCGTTGTGTTTTGGTATTAGAATTAACAGAACCAGTCTTAGTTTACTGGAGCTTATACAAGTGATCACAGGGAGGGTTCTAAACAGAACTCCTCCCTTCTACAAGTTAACATACATTTTTATACTTAAGACTGTGAAAACAGACACATGATTTAAACAAAGCAACCTTGAAAGACAGGAAGAGGTAGATCATTCAGTTGTTACACATAACAGTTGGTTGCTCAGTAACACATTTTGTTTTGAGAACTGTTATCACCTTTTTGTTGATTTAGGAAAGAAAGAAACATTTGTTCCCAAAGAACTGTAAAAATCATAATAAAGCAGAAGGGTTCTTCTTATCTTAGAATATTCTTAAACATACAGCATCAGCATCTTTTTCAATTTTTTTCTTCACTCTTTTCTTAGTCAAGTTAGAAACTTAGATAAATTTATTTTTACAAACTCATGTGGAGAAGTGTGAGCTCTTCCAGGAGGTGATTAGATATAGATCTCTCTGTCTGTCTAGAGACATACATTATACATAGAAAGATTGTGCATATGTGTGTATGTATACATCTATACAGGCAGTCCTTGACTTACAACATTTTGAGTTACAATGTTTTGCACCTACAACGTTTATAAATTGACACCCTGTTCCAACTTTATGATGTCAGTTTTGGCTTTACAGTGCTTGATACATCACCCATCTCCCATCTGTCCAAACTTTCTTGGACACTTTCTTTAAGAAAGCAGACAAGGCTCCAGAAAAACCTGCAGCCAAGACTCCTGAGAAGATTCCAACCAACAACCCTTTAGAAAGACCAACCAGGAGCCCTTCAAAAAGTCCAGCCAAGTCACCTCAAAGAAGTCCTTCCAAATTAATATGATTGCTATTTACAATATAAATAGGTTAATGTAGCTATATTAATCATCTATAATTGATCGAGTACAAAATTCTGTGTTATTTTTGGTGAAAATAGGGTATCGGGCCTTGGTTCAGGAACCAACCCCCCATTTATAAAATTGTTTCCTAAGGGAAAATTAGTTCTAAGTTGCAACGTTTCAACTTAAGACACGGTTCTCAGGAACCAATTGTGTCATAAGTCTGAGGACTGCCTGTTTAGATATCTATATATAGAGAGATACAGTTTTATAGAGAAAGAGGCAGAGAAAGAGAGATTATATGTGTGTCCATATATATGTATATATCAATATAGCCACACATTTTGATTACCTAATCATGGTAAAGTAGTACTAAAACACAGGTGTAATGGGTATATAAAAGAGAGAGCTTTACAGTATATGAAGTTTAGTACACGTTCAATATTTCAGGAAAGATTAAAAAATTGAGATTTACTGTATAGGCCTACTGCTTTATTTTAATTTCAAGAATCACTAATTATAGTCTTAGACTTGAACTCAAGGCTATTGGTATGCCCTGTATTTTTCTTATAGTACATTACCATAGTGTAGGTACAATGTAAAATGAGTATTTTAAAAAAAATAGTCAAACAAGTCTACATGACCACTAAACTAAAACATTCCTTTCATATTGTTATATATTTATAATGTATAATAATGCAAGTGATCCCATGCATTTGAGTCATTTTCGTAAGGCAGTGGTTTATTCAGTTTTGTGTGTGGCAACATTGAGTAGCTAATTTTGAAATCGGGTGTTGTGCTTTATTTATTAATGCACCGTGTAAACATTTAATGCAGGGGCGGGCAATTATTTCGGACAGAGGGTTGCTTACTGAGTTTTGGCAAGCTGTTGAGAGCTGCATGGGTATCCCCATCCCTGGACAGGTGCACCGCCCCCTGGTCACCAGCAGGGAACATCTTTACAGTAGTTCATTGCCTCATTTGTAGTTTGGTAGATGCAAGGGGGCAGGGGGGACAGAGCATGCTCCAGTATTGGCAGTGTAGATAAACCCAGAGCAACATTCCAGTCTTTCTTGACAGCCTAGTGTCACGGAGCGGTGACCCAGGAGTGGCCGTGATCTCTCCTGGCACCCCTACCGTGCCAAGTTGCCCATCTAGCACCCTTGTTCTTGCCCGCCATGACTTTGATGGTTCTATAGTATTAATGGGAGGCTGCCTTTACTTGACCCCTTGGACTTGGTGCTCTCACCCTTCCGGTCCCTGCTCTATACCAAACAGGTTCTGGTGCCCCAACCCTATGGGCATCGCGTGGCTCCTTCCACCCCTAATACCACGCCCCAAGCCTCTCAGCTTTTCTGGACATTATCTCGTCAATGCTCTTGCCCGAGTGACCCCTCTGGGGCGACTCACTCATATGCCCGCCCTCACCAGGCTCCCTGATCTCTCGTACGCGCCCTCACCGGGCTCCCTGATCTCGTATGCGCCCTCACCGGGCTCCCTGATCTCGTACGCGCCCTCTCCCAGGGCTTCTCTGAATACGCGCCCGCTCCCGGGTTTCTCTGAATACACGCCCGCTCCCGGGGACTCTCAATAAGCTCGCCCCCCTTCTGGGGCCTCTCAATAAGCTCGCCCCTCTTCTGGGGCCTCTCCCATACAGGCAGTGCCCCACTGGGGCCTGTCTCTCCACGCTCACCGCATGCTCACCCCCACAGGGGCCTGTCTCGCATTCCCTGTGCTCACGTCGCCCGCACAGGGACCTTGTCTCCCACGCTTCCAGCTGTCGGGCTACCCTCACTGGGTTTCGTCTCCCGCGCTTCCTGCGGTCAGGTTACCCGCACTGGGGTTTCGTCTCCCGTGCTTCCCGCGGTCGGGGCTCAGGTGGCCTCAGCCTAACCTGGCCTTCAGACCCCCTTCCCGGGTCCTATGCCCTGCTCAGGCTCCTCCCAATACTGCCCCACTGGGCTGGGTTCGGGACACCGCAAAACACAGTGCCACTCTCCGGCGCTCAACCTGCTGTGCCTTCTCTGGCACCAGATTGCTGTGCCCTCCCAGGGCACCAGGAACCCCCACGCTACTGGGGAGCTCCCCTGAGGCCTCCTCCAACCCCTAACAGCCTCATCCGGTCCTCTGGTTTTACACAAACAACGAAACAGAAAACACAAAGCCATAAGCCAACTGGCTGTAACACAAAATAAGCCTCCTGGCTATAACATAAATTCTGTGCCACTCTGGCTCTCCCTCATCCCTGCCTGTCAGGGTTCTCTCCACCCTGCACCCTCATGTAGACGCTCAGGCAGTCAGGCTGCTTTGCCCTGCTCTGCTCCGCAGCAGAGCTCCCGCTACTCAGGCTGCCAGAGGGGAACTGCCTGCTAGGCTTCAGCCTGAGCTGTTTATATATTCCAGGCCCTGTCCCCTCCTGGTCAGCTGACCACCGGCGATTGCTCCAGCAACCGGCACCTGTATCCCTTCATAGGAGCAGGGTGCCAGAGTGCCCCTGCGACACCTAGCTGCCCATTTTTAAACCATCTACAGGGAGTTTTGAGCACTTACACACCCAAAGAAAATATATTCCTAGATACCTAGCCCTGGACATGTGGACAACTATCTGTATACCCAGACTGAACAATTTAGTCATCCACGTACACAGGGACAGAATTTTCCTGTTCAGGTAACTGCCAAAAATGTCCTGTAGGCAACCAGAATTGGCTACTTAGATGACCAGAATAGAATAGAATATCACCATCAGTGGTTCTTACTGGCTACTTCTGGCAGTTCCTGGCTCCAGCTGAGCATGCTGGTTATTGTGAAGCCCACACTTAACTCTGGGCTGTGAATTCCAGGGGCCAAGCACCTAAAAATTAGGTGTTGCATCTCTGGGAACCATTGAGAGCTAAACCCATTTGTTTTCTTAATCTTTTGGCTTGAATGATAGCAAACTTCATGCAGTTACATATTTACATATGCCAACTATGCAATCTTCTGAAGCAACTGTTTTTCACTAAAACACACTGTAGTTAGCAAATGAGAGCTGACTAAAGAACACAGTCCCCCAGAATGGGCACATGTTGATGTGAAGGGATTTGGCATTTCTTCACTGCTGGATTTGAAAGGTGTATTGCTGTTTCTGTGACAAGAAAGCTGCTCTCTTGAGCTGTGTTATCTCATCTATTTTGCAAATAAAAATGTGATAGAAATCTGCAAAATAGGGAATATGCGTTAAATTCTGAAAAGTTTTGACTACATATCATTATCTATAATTTCACTGCTTTGATTTGCATATTCATAAAAGAAACATACAGCACTAATGTGTCAAGGGCTTTGAAATGAACACGAACAAAACTAGCAGACTTGCAAGCTCCATTCTGGAATAATTGCCAAGAAGCTTCCATTTTCTCTAAAGTTATTTTAATATTGTGTTTATGACCATGTGAGGATCTTCCTATATAATGCTTCTGGACTTGATCCCTTCATAATTGCATGCCCATTTTGTATAGCTAACTGATGTCTGAATACACAGGAAAAAATGCCCCTGCTTACAACATGCCTCTTTCTGTGCTGCTAACAATGAACCTGTACTTTCCAGGCCAAAAATACTATCATTCCTACATACTGGTCCTAAACACCCCTTGAAAGCAGTTGGAGCCAGTAAGCCAAGCAGTAAGAATCAGGAGACAAGTATTACAGTCCTCTCTCTTACCCAAATATTCTGAATTCCCCTCCACAAGACACTTACCTTTCTTGGTCCAGAGTTGATTCACATTTAGAAGAAAAATTATTTTCTCTTCCTTGAAATGTTGAAAACCTCAGATAAAACAGCTATACATATTTTAAATATGTGCATGGGAGACCAGGAGTGATCCCATATTTAGGGCCATGGCATGTTTTTCATTTTGACAGAATTTTCAAACCTATATTTTGCATAAATTTGGTAAAACAAAGAAAAAAAATAGAAATTAACCTTCATGCAGCATTTGAATTTTGTCTGTTACTTTGGTGCAGATAGTATGTGAGTATGTAGTCAACAAATATATAAGAAAGAATGCAAATGACTTTTCACATAACTTCTTATTTCCAGACTCATAAGGTTGTGTGTGGGCGAGGCACTTTTTAACTGCAATTAAAACAGGTTTTTGTTTGTAGCTAATCATTACACGCGTTGATATAGTAATAGATTTAAGAACTCTGAGAGTGTTTAGAATCCATTTTTGGGTCTGGAAATAAATTACATAAATATCATTGTTTTTATAAGAGATGAGACCAAATGGTATATCCAAGCCTTTCCCCTCATAGACAGGTCACTTAACAGACATCTGGATGTACACTATTACCTGTGGTTCCTCTCTTGTAACTGTATTCTGCTCTGCATTTGTGTATCTTTGACCTCTCCAGAGTATTTGCATGGATCAGTGACGTAGGCATGACGGAATTCTACTCCACACCTGGGGGGAATGTGCAAGCCCTCCCTGAGTGAGACCAGTGAGAGTACCCAAATTTACAAATTGGTGTGGAAAAATGCTATTTTATTTCCAAGAAGTATTTGGGGGGGGGGGGATTGTAATTTTTAGTATCCTACTGCTAATTCTCAGGTTGTTTTTTTAACAAAACCGTAAATCAGAAGATATCTTGTTTTTTAAAGTTTTTTTTTTCAAAATACGAATCTTCAGGGGAAAAGGTCCCCACATTTTGAATACCAAAATTTGAAAAGACTAAAGGAAAATCCAACTCCCCCAAAATTGTATGTGAAAAAAAAATTTTTTTTTGAAAGAAGTTAATTTTGGGAGAAAGTTGTGTTTGTTTTTGGTTTTAACTTGTTAAAGTTTGGCCAGCTCCCCTAAGAATTTACTCAGGAGAAGGTATGTCACATTATCAGCACTCTCAGACTGCAAGGTGTGTTGGCTCTTCTGTGCCTATGGAAAGCTAAACACACTGAATCCTTATGTGGATAGCCAGTGAGGAGAAAACTCACATTTGTAATGGTACAGGGGACAAAGAGGCCTTCTTCCCTTTTTTATAAATACAGGAAAAATGGCTTTCTGGAGCCCCCTGCATTTCAAGAGCAACAACAGGAGCAGAAGTGACAATAGAAAAGCTGCCCAGTCCTGAGGTGTATCTTCTTGGGTGCAGGAAGAGGGCATTACATTATAAAGTATACTTTATATATCTGTATTATAGTCTGTAGTCTAATCTTGGCCTTGGCATGGAATAAAGAATGATATATTTAGATCACCATCATCAACAGATCTCAGTATTTTATCACAGATCTTGTGATATTTTCTGTTTGAGTTGAAGCTCCAGCTTCTGGAAACCAATGATTATATGAGAAACGTAGGAATAAGGTTTTGCAGCAAAAAAAGAGAAACACCTTGGACCTGAGCATCCAATAAAAGTTTAAAACCTTGAAAGCAAATAAGAAGAATCCAATGAGTAATTTAAAAAACCAAGGGTTCTTGTACACATTATCAGGTTTCTCTAGCTAAAGATACTCTCTAGGTTTATTTCAGTCTCGCAAAGTACCACAACAATTGACATTATGCTTACATTACCTAACGTTTAAGTCTCATAATCAGTTAATGTGCTATTACTAGTAAAAGATGCTAAGGGGCACCTCATAACAATTTTACCCACTTGACCTCCTAGTACTAAATTACAGCAGGGGAAAGTTTAGGAATGTATTTTGTGATTGATTGATTTTTTTCAGGTGGCTTTCAGTTACACTCCTCCCCAACCTCCCAAATTTTCTTCTGTTCACCCAGCTATTCATTTTCAGGTGCTACATGGTATCCATTTTTTCCCCCTCCCATCACTTCGAGGACTGTTGGGGTGGCCAGTGGAGTCCCTAATTCAAAGAACGAAAGAAATTGTTGACTGGTAGGTGGAGTGTCTTTGGATGCTTGCAGCGATCACTATGTCCACAGAAAGCCAGGTTGCATACTAAGGGAACCTCAGGGACCAGGGTGACAAAGGTGGGGTGCTGTTTTTGGGAAATGTGAAAGTCTGACTTGGCCAACCCTCACCTGTAGCTTGGAGGGGACCCCAGGTGGCCAGCATAAGCCACTATAATTGGCCAACATATGGTGTGAGATGAGGTGTGAGTATGAGAGTGAGGGGACCTGGAGTAAGACAGGGTGTTGTTTTTTTTTAATTCAGAGTTCCATAAACACTCTCCCTGCACAGGCCACTAATCAGAACTCCACATAAGGACACCTTTTCTGTTGTCAGCAAAGCATTTTTAGGTGCTCCCCCTGAGAAATGTACTTGCATGGTTAATTTTGGGGCACACCAGCAACAGGCTTTCGGGTTTTTTTTGAACCTGTTTATCCATGCTGGATCATTCATCATTAAAAAACAACTGTAAGGATACTTGCCATTTTGCCTCAGGAAACACAACTTATGACAGCTTAGCTCTTCCTTAGTGGGTGTTGATCTGTAGCCTACCCATACCTCCACCCACCCCCCACACCAATTTTTTCACTGCCAACATTTAGTCACAGTCCTCTCCTCTCATCCAGGATCATTTCCAGGCACCCCCACCCACAAAATGTGATAAATCAGGGCCACGCTGTTTTCATTAAGCAAATATTTTGTTTTATTTTCGTACACAGCCAGTCATCATCACATCTTCAGAGTTAAATTGCAAATGGCTATGTTTTTCCTTTATCCTTTTACAGTCTCTCTTACACAGTCTCCTCATCAGCTTGCAAAGTTATTTTTTCATGATTCTGACAAGCCAGAAATGGTTTTGTCTCCCCATAGCTGTCCATTGTTTCCCTCCAGGTCTAGACGTAAGTCTGTGATAGTCTCCAGATGTAACATTTCCTCTTGTTTAAATGCCTCCAAAACTTCTAGGATTTCTCTCAGAACTGTCTGCCTTGAGGATAAAAAGCTCTCATGGACCTCTATCAAGAGGTTTAACACTTCATATCCAGTGTTGATCAACAGGAGACTTTTCTCTTTCAGAATGTGTGTTGTCCTTTCCAATCTGTCAACAGGATTGAAGAGCATCCTGTCCGCACCACTGAGGTCCCTTGGAGTGGACGAATTTGTAGGACTGTATGAAGCCATCTTAATGCTGGAGTGTCTAAGGAACCACAGCCAGCTTTTTTGGGGGGAGACATTAAATTGGACTTTGCCATTGACATGATCAGTCACTGCCATTGTCCTATTAGTTACCCTATTTGCATGTCAATTCCTGTTTCGTGCATCTCTGGTTACTATGATCCAGGTGTGCCTAGAAACCACAGGCAGGTAATGAAAGCATAATTACAGTAAAAGCTGCATTATCCAGCACTTTATTAACTGGCATGCTCCATTAATCAGCATGCCAATTGACAAGGCAAAAGCAAAACTGGAAGTCTTACTTCCAGCTTCGCCAAGTCCCACTTTGACCAACTTTGGACCACAGCCCAGGGCAAAGCAGCCTGCACAGGGCCCCCCTCCCTGTTCCCTGGCACACTGATGCCAGGGAGGGGCAGTGGCACACCAGACACGGCGGGAGGGGTGCATCCCAAACAGGCAAAGATGACTGTTTGTGCCTCTCAGGTAACTGGCACATTTGGTTATCTGGCACCCCCCATTCCCCATGGATGCCAGATAACAGAGCTTTTGCTATATCTGCCTCTGGTTTCTAGGCACACATGATACAGCATTAACGCCCTCTTTTTTCTTCAAATGAATATGAAATATGAAATTAAATTAACAAACCATCCAGTTACACAGTTACAGAGAACAGTTGCAGAGCACATTCGCCCACCTGAGCAGCCATTGTGTGCGCCACCAGGCAGTTTCTGATTACAGATCCCCTTCGCTGTTTGCTTAAATGTCTAACCACCCCTTCCCACCACCCTCATCCTGCTCGTCTCAGTGTAGATCTTGCAGCTGCTTTCACTTGTCTCAAGTCTTGGGCCCAAGACTCACTGGAAATTTTCCCCCCTTGTTTCACAAATATTAGGCACCACGCAGTCTGCCACTATGAAAGCACTGATGTTCTCTGGCTCTACCTCCAGCCTGTAGCTCAGTGACCTTCAGTGGCTTTTCAGGTGCCCAAAGGCACATTCTACAGTCACGCGGCATTTGTTTATGTGGTAATTGAAGGTCTATTTTTGTTGGTCAGTTACTTGCCTCCTGTACGGCTTCATGAGCCAAGGCAGGAGTGAGTAAACCACATCAGCAAGTATGAGGGATGGCACTGAAACACTCCAGATGACAACCTCCTCCATTCCTGGGGCATATTGGACCTTTTCCATCATCCAAAGCAGCGGTGAATTTTGAAAGACATGTGCATTGTGGGCACTTCCTTCCCATCCTGTGTAAATGTTAGTAAATCTTCCTCAGTGGTCCACTACAGCTTGGAAAATGGCTGAAGGAAATCCCTTCCTGTTGATGAATGACCAGTTGTTCTAGCATGGTGACAGAACAGGAATGTGTGTGCTGCCCAGCACTCACACACAGTTTGGGAAGCCCATCACCCTGAGTCCTTCCACCACTTCTCTGGGGTTACTGAGGCAGATTAATTTGTTTGCTGCCAGCTCCTGCAGCCACTGGCAGACCTCTCTTATCACCACCCCAGCAGTGCAAGGAGCAGTGCTGAACAGATTTGCCATGTGACTCAGGCTTGTTGGAGTGGCCAGTTTCATCACAGCCATGGTAACATGCTTCTCTGGGGCTATGGGCTTCCACATGACAGTTGTCTGACGCCCAATGTGCTGTGACAGCATACTAACAATGTAGAAGGTGTCCCTGCTCATTCTTAATGTCTCTAGCCACTGATCATCATTCCAACTTGACATAATGCATGACCACCAGTCCGAACTGTTTTTGTGTTCCCAGATCATTGCCATTAAGGTATGGCCAGCAAGCTGCTATAGTCTTACAAACCCTGAATTCATCTTCTTCCAAACATGTCAGCACCTCGTACAGTTCAATCATCAACCTGTGCATTGAGCCAGACATCCAAATATGTCTTTGCAGGAGTTTCAACAGACTCCAGCCCAGTTTGATAAATCTTATTGTTTCCTCTTCTACAAGCAGAGGCTGTCCCTGGTCCCCAAAGCCTGCAACACTGGTCAGTTTCCATGAAAACACTCACACCATTTACATGTCAATAGCTACCCAACCCAGGTCCTGTTACAATGCTGTACTGCTTCCTGTTTTGAGTTAACACAACTTGATACAGCTTTACTTATATGCATTCAAGTCCAAGTTACTTTATCTATCCTTCCCAGCACCACCTTTTCTTACTACCAAACCCCCATTCCTTCATTACCTTCCGGTATTTCACTTGGTCTCGGCAACACACATTTCCCACCCCCACCCACATGATGGGGTTCAGTCCCACAATTAACAACTGCCTGCCTGGACAATGAAGGACAAGGAATATTTCACTTGGTCTCTGCACCACACAGTATCCACCCCCACCCCACCCCCTTGCCCCAAGCCAAAAGCTAGGGTTTGTTCCCAGACCTTAAAACTCTGACCGTCTGCCTGTGGACTGGCACCCAGCCACCCCCAGGGCACATGAGGAGGTCCACTTCCACAATTCCCACTGAAGGACATGGAATATTCAACTTGGTTTATGCTGTGCACCAGAATACCTTACCTGCCCGCCCCCCCAATTGCAATACTCATGATCACCCTGTGGAAACTGCTCATGCAGGATGGTCATGGCTATGGATTTCTTGCTGATCAAATGGAAGATTTTTCCAATCAAATTCATTTCTAAAAGGGTCTGACTTTCTCGCCTGTGGTGGTTTACCACCATTTTCACCAATCACCAGCAAAATTGTTTTTTGCATATGTTTACCAATACCAATGCCTAGACTCACAAAGGGAAAAACTGTCACAAATGTCTGGAGATTATACCAATCACACTTGTATTAGTATGCATCTCTTCCTAAAAGGTTCACAGATCTCTGCTCATAGGAAATATACAAGACCAAGGCATAAAGGAGCAGGCTGGTCTGCAAACACACTCTCTGATCTCCTCTCACCTGGCAAGGTTGGGCTATGGAGGGGACAAAGAAAAAGGAACATCTCTTGGAGGAGATGCCAAAGGCTGGGGACCAAATTGGGCTCATGCAGAAGTTGAGACACTAATTGATATTTGGGCTGAAAGAAAGGTGCTTACACAACTAGAAAACTGAAGAAATAAGCAGGTGTATGTGACTACTGCTGAACTATTGAAAGAACATGGCTACAATCATGACTGGGAACACTGCTGGAATAAGTTCAAGCCCCTAAAGTGTCAAAGACACTTCCATCATGTCAAAGACAATAACTCTCATCCTAGACCTGCATGCAGAATGATCTCATTCTGTGACAAGCTGGTTACCATCCCTAGAAGAGATTCATGCAGGCACTCAGTATGACAGGTGTGCTGGAGGAGACTGCCACAGAGTTACCTCCCCAGTGCCACAGTATGACGCACTTCCCTGGCAATACCAAGGGCTGTGGTGAAGCCTCTTCAAAAACCTCAAGCAATCTGTCTCAGTCCCAGATGAACAAGGTCTTTTGAGACTTCTCATAGGACTTGTTTTGCATGGAGCCAGAAATGAGCTTGTCCTCTACTACAATGTACCCACACATTTTCATAATCAGACACAGAGGATGATCAGCAGGAGGGGCTGACAAACAATTTTGTTGAGCAGGAAGAAGAGGGCTATGAGTCCACCAATATTCTATCACATGAGGCTTCAGGTTCCCAAGAGAGACTATTAGGTTCTGGGCAGGAGACACCACAAGCCTTGTGACCTGTGACTTGTAAGTTAGAGCAATGATAGGAGACATTGGGCTAAAAGATTTGGGCTGCATGCTTTTTTAGTCTGGCGAGGGGAGACTGCTTATGTTAACTTAGTGTCAGTTCCACCCTGCACATTTCCATGCTGGTGGGGGAGTGTTTCCTGATCTCTCTCAGGCTCCACCATGTCAACCCAGGAATGACACCACTCCCTGCAAGTATTCATCCCCCTGCAGGGTGCTCCTGCAACTCTGCACAGCTTTTTGGTGGGAAGCCGCCTTCCCTGGGCTTTTCCACTCACAGCACTCCACTTTTCTCCCCCCCCCCACTACACATTCGTTCACAGTCTGAGAATTTAAGGGTCACTGGGGTCCCCTCCTAGCTGCAGGTGATGGCTGACCAAGCCAGTCTTTCACATTTCGCTGCAAGCATCACTGCAAGTATCCAAAGTCACTTCTCCCAGCAGCCAAAAATCTCTTTTGGTTTTCAAATTAGGGACTCCCCTGGCCACCCCAACAGTTCCCCAAGTACTGGATGGCCTTGCTGGAGTGCTGGTTTTAGGGTGACCCCACTGGTCACCCAAGCAGTTCCCATATTGCCAAGACAGCTCCCCCTCACACCAAGCACAGTAGTGGACCATGGTACTGTCTCCTCATCTCTCTGGGCACAAACAGGTTGACCCAGGATTGACCCTGTTTCCACCAAATATTAGGCACCAAGATACTTTCTATGCCTATTACTTTTGTGTGCAGCCTAGAGCTGAACACTCTGTAATGATCTGCACATTCAGGGATCCCTGGGGTCCCCATGTAAACTGCAGGTTAGGGTTAGCCAAATCAGCTTTTCACATTTCCCCCAAAGCAACACCCCACCTTTCTCTCCATGGTTCCCAACGCACCGCCAGCATGCACCCTGGCTTTCTCTGAACAGGGTGATCACTGCAAGCATCCAAAGTTGCTTCACAAAGAAACCAAAAATGTCTTTCAGTCCTGGAATTAGGGGCTCCCATGGCCACTCCAAGAGTTCCCCAAAGTGGATGGCAAACATAGGCACACCGAGGGGTGCACCCTGCCCTGGCTGGCCATGAAACCACTCCCAAGCCTGGCCTTTCTCCAGTCTTTCTTGCCTTCCCTCCCCTAATTTAGCATCTATTTTAAAGCCCCCAAACAGGGTTCTATCTGAACTAGGCACTCTTGCTCTCTCACAGACTTTGGGGGTTAATGGGGTCACCAACACGGCTGGGTGACAGGGAAGCTACCCATGCTAACAGTGCCTTGCACCTTTAGCCAACCCTCAGCACCACACAACCTATCAGGCTTTCCAACTGGGGTATGCACGAGAGGCTTTGTGCATTGTCTGTGAGCCTGGCTGGGGTGCTAATTTTAGGGTGATTCCACTGGTCACCCAGGTTGTTCATTGCCAGGACAGCTCTCCCACACACCAAGCACAGTAGCAGGCCACAGTAGTGTCTTCTTACCTCTCCGGGCACAAATGGGTCGACCCAGGACTGACCCCTCTACCCTGACTATTTGGCATCACAGACCAAGATAATTTCTGCCCTCATGGGCTGCTCCTGCAATCTGCACATGGTTTTGGCAGGAAGCTGCCTTCCCTGGCACCCCACATTCTGTAACAGTCTGCAAATTCAGGGTCTCTGGGGTCCCCTACAAGCTGCAGGTGAGGGCTGGCCAAGCCAACCTTTCATGTTTCTCCAAAACAAAACCCCACCTTTGTCCCCATGGCCCCCAAAGTCCCCCTAGCATGCACCCTGGCTTTCTCTGGACAGGGTGATCACTGCAAGCATCCAAAGTCACTTAACACATCAGCCAAAAATTTGTTTTGGTCTTTGAAGTAGGGACTCCTCTGGCCACCACAACAGTTCCCCAAGTAATGGATGGCACAGGTAGGCACCCCGAGGGGTGCACCCTGCCCTTGCTGGCCACCAAACCATTGCCAAGTCTGGTCTTGGAAGGGAAGGGCAGCTGCCCATGGCAGCACTGGCCCTGGACCCTTTGCCACCCATCATCATGACACACCCAGCACAACATGCTAGATAAAGATGATCCAGCCCAAGGGCTTCACTTCTTATAGTTCAGCATATTGTGGTGCAACTTTTTCTTTCCACCTTGTACTGAGAAACCAAGTCTATACTCTCAATATTTGCACAGAGCAAGCAGAGTCCCTCAAACTTAACCTTGATCAATCAGCATTTGGGTTTGCCACCAGATTTTGCTACTTATATGTGAAAAATGTACTGCTTTGATAAGGGTGACCTTTCCAAGGACAAGTCACTCAGAACTCTATAAAACTGATGCATGGAGCATCCAAGAAGTTAAGAGACTTGTGTATGTGTACTGGCGCAACCAGAGGTGCTTCACCAATTCTTGATCAGCCCAAAAGTGAACTGGCACATATACTGCAACATCACCAGCAGAATGATGAACCGTGGCCACAAGAAAACACCCAATCAGTGCTCTGTGAAGGTGAAGTAGCTGTGTACTAGGCCTGTGCAAATAGAGAACTATTCAATTTGGATTCAGATTTGGCTGATTCGGAGGCCAGAGATTTGACTCAGAGATTTGGATAACTTTTCTGAATCGATTCAGCCAGATTGGCTTTGGAAGATTCATCACTGATTTGGAGAGATTCGGAGATTCAGCCATAACGTATAATGGGGAATCAATGAAATATCTATAACTAAGTTATTTTGTGGCTGATTCAGATGAAACATGCAGGGATGGTAGCCCGTGCTGAGGGCATGAAGCCTTCCAATTTCCAAAAAAGCACACAGTGCACAGCAGAGAGGTTCTTGTAGGGCAGGGTCAGGGGGGAAACACTGGGAAAACCCTCAGCAAGCTTGGCCCTGAGCCCCAAACATGTGAGATCTCCCTACAAATTATAGGGGAGGAAGCCAACAAATGCATCCAGAATGGGGGGCCTTCCATTCACTCTCCATTGCAGAGTGCACAGTGGAGAGGTGCTTGCAGGTCCAGGGGTGACTTTGTAGAAGTTGCTACAATAGAAAAGAGGGAGCAGCTTGTAAGTCTAATGTAAAGGTGAATACAGTCGTATGTATTTCTCTGTTAAAAAAATCTGTGGAATACTCCCTAGATGCTGACAACTATGATCTTTCCATGTTGTCTCCCCCTCACAAGAATATGGAAGTTATTCTATCTTCTGAAAAGGAGTTTTCCCCTAAGTACCTCAGAAGCTGTACCTTGACTGAAAATGTAAAAAGTCTGCAACTTTCTCAACCAGGCAGATGAGTCTAAAATCACAAATGATTGCAGTTATGATTAGAATTCAATTAGATTTTAATTAGAGGTATTAATTCAGCTTAATTACACTGTAATTAGAGTTATTAATTCTAATTAGAGTATAATCAGATTTATCGATTGAGTGTACTTAGAGTGTAAATAGAATTATTGAGTTTACATAGAGTGTAATCATTCCCCTAAGTACCTCAGAAGACATACCCTCACTGAAAACTTAGAAAGTCCCCAACTTTCTCATCCAGACAGACAAATCTAAAATCACAAATGTGTTCATTGGAGTTGTGATTAGAGTTCAATAGGAGTGTAATTAGAGTTACTAATTCAGTTGAGTTACAGTGTAATTAAAGTTATTAATTTTTCTTGTGCTACCTGTTCAAAAATCAATATTGCATTTTGTCAGTGGCCATAGCTGGGAGAGAGGGTGCTGGATTACCTGTCACTCTTAAATTACAGGGCAACACCCATGAAACATGAATTATCCACAGCAGAAATGTTGTTTAACAGGCAACTCAAAACCAAGCAAGCATTTTTTTAATAATGTAGTAGCGTTGTAAGATATATAGCTCATTGCATAAGGAGTGCAGACCACTGGCTGTCATTAGAGATAAGCAGAAGCAAGACCTTGGAGACGGTGAAGGAATCAGCAAGACACCACAAATGACTGAAAGAAGCCGGGGTCATGGTTTTAGGCATGCACTCATAGCAAAAAGGTATGTAAATAACTGAAATGCATAGGTAATTCCATGCTTATGAAATAAACAGTAAACAGAGGCAGAGCTTAAGATAGGAGGGAATATGGGTGGAACAAAGGAGGAACAAAGGTAGAGTAAATGTTAATGAGCATGAAGCAAGATATATAAATGTAGAAAGAACTAATGTTTGCGGCTGCTCCCCAGTTTTTTTCGGGGGGGGGGGAACTCGCTCAAAGCCATCTCCATTTTGAATAAAGCTGTTGACAAGCAATGTGTGCAGGTGATGCGTGATGGCATCTATCTGTTGTCTCCCTAGTCGTTGGGCATTGCATGGAGTCAGGGTCTAACAAAAACAAAAAGCACTAGTTTCCCATCAAGTAGCTCCCAGATCCTATCAGAAGGGCAGGTATTAAGGAGGAATAGATGACACTTGCAATTTGTAAAGGGGAGAAAAGAAGAAGCATCATGAGCTTCACTAAAGGAAACAGAGCTAAAAACAAAGCAGCAAGAACTGACAGAAGAGATTGAAAATGACACAGAAATAGAGACATCTGAACAAGGAACCTAAACAAGAACTGAACAAGGAAAGCAACAAGAACAATATGGACTGAGAATTCAGACAAACTGAGAAGATCACCTAAAGTTAAAAAGCCAACACAAAGCTTAATAGAGACCTGTTAAAATGTGCTTTAACTGTGAGTTGAACTACACTGTCAATATTAGTATTATATGGGGATATGTTACATGTAAAGGGGAAAGATGTGTGGATACCAATAAGAGTGTTATGTATAAGTTGTGACATTAGCCCAGGAATTGCAGGAGGGAACAGCAGATCCACAGGCTCTCTGAATAAATAAGCTTTAGCATTCTCTAAGTTTAACTCCTTGGTCTTTTGACACTAATATTTGTACCTCTCCCTAGATACCCTTACATATCTAGTCAGAGCCACCTGCCCCTCTTTGGGTACTAAAGAGCATCTAATTCTCTGGTCCTAAGTCATCCCACCCCTGTATCACAGCTATGAAGAGCTCTAGATTCCCCCAGGTGCCAGACCCTGGCTGGCAGGGGGAAGTCAGATCAGGCCTGGGCTCCAGGAGAGGCAGGGAGAGACATGACCTACCTCCAGGGCAGCGGTCTCCCACGCTGTATCTCTGCCCCTGGCAGCTGCCTGCTGCCCAACCCCCACTCTGAGATTGGAGTAGAGGCTGGAGCATTGTCCCAGCTACAGATGCCTGCTGCCAGGGCAGGGAACAATGTCCCAGCCCCCACTCTGAATGAAGGCCCAGCAGCAGGCAGACAAAGTAAGGAGAGGGAAGGGGAAGAAGGGGGAAGGACT
This sequence comes from Gavialis gangeticus, assembly GCF_001723915.1. Classification (NCBI taxonomy): domain Eukaryota; kingdom Metazoa; phylum Chordata; order Crocodylia; family Gavialidae; genus Gavialis; species Gavialis gangeticus. The sequence continues at coordinate 13,057,402 of NW_017729017.1, read as the reverse complement.
GCTCTCATATTGACTGTGTAGCTGGCTAGTGACAGTCATCCTTCCCTGAAGTCCCTTCCAATCCCAGATATATTTCTTGCTAAACATTTATTTTTTGCACCACACAATAATGGTATTCAATTTATATAGGAACACGAATACATTTATATATTTGCAGAAAAGGAAGACATGAAACACACCACGAAGCATGGTGGAAAGGCAGGTGGCCAGCCTTCAGGGAGGGGTAGAAGAGGGGTAGAGGGAGAGGTGTAAATTCTGCCCATCCCCCAAAACTGAGACGTAGCATCTTTCCTCCAACCAGAAGGGGTGAGGCTTCCACAAACAGCAAGGACAGAGGAGCAGTGCCAGTGCCACTGCCTGTGCCTGAGACAGCATCCCCTCCACGAGTACCAGCCATAACCCCCACCACCACCATGACAACAACAAGTAGCAGCAGCATGAAATCTTGCTCTACCCCATTTTGATTTCCATGCTGAACCTTCCAGTGCCAGAGGAAGAGCAGGAGATGGATATATATCTCAGTGCTCTAACAAGGGAAATTCTGGGGAAGGAGGGGGAATAATCTGAGTTTGTACTCCACACCCTTCAAGTTTCCCCTACAGCCAGGTCTCCTTTCCCAGAAGGCACTTCAGAGGATGTTGAGGTGTAGGCAAGCGGCTCAGCTGGGTCCGCTCCTCCTCTTGCTGCGCCTTTGCCTGCTGAGGAAGGGGAAAGTGCAGCATCATCCATACATGCACCCACACCCCAGAAGTAAGCGGGTAGCATGGTCTGGGATCATTTTGAGCTGGCAGATGATCTCGTGTATACTATCTGCCTGGACTGCAAAGCCAAAATCAATCAGGGCAAGGGAACAAAATACATGAGCATCATGGGGATGCTGATGCATTTCTGCAGGCACCACACCCTTGCCCTTGCTCCTTCTCAGCGTGAGCCTTGCTGTTTGCAGTGGAGTTGTGAGGTTCCAGGTAAGCTCAGCTTAGCTGCTGGGGATGCCAGCTTTTGGGTTGAAAACCCTTTCTCAGGCTGAGTAAGCAAGTAAGTAAGGTGTGTGTGCTGTTTCTGAATGGAAGGAATAGTAAAAAAGCCAGAGGCTGGCCTGAGATGCAATACAGGCAAAAAAGTCAGTCAGTGAAAATGGAAGTGGAGGCATCAGGGGGTGAGGGACAGGCTGGGGTGGCGGTGGGGATGTAGCAGCGCAGGTGAACGTGCAGAGGTACCTGGGGAGTTAGATGTCTGGAAGGTTGCAGGGTGTCAGAATTCTACTGTGTGGCAAAGTGGGACTCCCCACCTAGCCACAGTGCTAAGTTCCACACTTGCCTTTGGGCACACCACTCACCTGACTCTCCTGCCATGCCTTCTTCTTAATTAATTAAGAAGTTAATTAAGGTTGCCCATGCATGCCCCGATGCCAGGGGCTGCTTTCTGCAGCTCCATAACTCCCACACACTGCAGCCCATGCCTCACAGATGGCATCCAGCTATTAGTTGCACCAGCTCCACACTGGGCATCAGAATCCTCCAATCAGGACCCCTCTTTGATCCCTCCCTTCAGGTGGCCTACTCCACCTTCATCCAGGCTACCTAGCTCCCTGAGGCTATTTCCCCTCTCAGCTGTGGTCCCCCCAGGACCTTTAGCTACACAGGCCCTGGCCTCACCTTTATAGATTTCATAGACATTAGGGCTGGAAGGGACCTCGGAAGATCATTGAGCCCAGCCCCTCCCCCAAAGGGCAGGAAGTCAGCTGGGGTCATAGGATCCCAGCAAGATAAGCATCCAATTTACTCTTGAAGGTGTTCAACGTAGGTGCTTGAACCACCTCCGATGGCAGGCTGTTCCAGACCTTGGGGGCTTGGACAGGAAAGAAATTCTTCCTTATGTCCAGCCTGAAACAGTCTTGCAGTAGTTTATGCCCGTTCGACCTTGTTATCCCTTGGGACGCTCTGGTGAACAAATGTTCCTCCAGATACTGGTGATCACCCCTGATAAACTTGTAGGTGGTCATCAGATCACCCCTGAGCCTGTGCTTTTCCAGGCTAAAGAGCCCCATGGCTCTCAGCCTGTCATTGGTAAGGTCTGTTTTCCTGACCTCTGATCATGCGTGTGGCTCTTCTCTGGACTCTCTCAAGCTTCTTCACACCCTTTTTGAATTGTGGAGCCCAAAACTGGATGCCCTACTCCAGCTGCAGCTTCACCAAGGCCAAGTAGAAGGGGAGAATGACGTCCCAGGATTTTCTTGAGAAGCATCTATGGATGCAAGCCTCTGGCCCAAATTTCAGCCTCAGGCATCTGAAGACCTACCTTGGCCTACTCCCCTAACTCAGGGCTCCACACTGCCCCCTCACTTGGGGCTCCAGAGATCTGTTCCCCCTCACTCGGGGCTCCACACTGCCCCCTTCAGTCAGGGCTCCAGCTC
>NW_017729017.1:13047582-13049989 GCF_001723915.1 Gavialis gangeticus | reverse complement strand
TCTGTTCCCCCTCACTCGGGGCTCCACACTGCCCCCTTCAGTCAGGGCTCCAGCTCTCCAGCCCCCCCACTCAGGGCTACCCCCCTCACTGGGGCTCCACATCTCCACCCCCTCACTTGGGGCTACTCACCACTGCCACCTCACTTGGGGCCACAGGGCTTCTCTCCCCGGTGGGCTCAGGTGGTTGCAGCCATGCCTGGCCCCCACTCTCCATCCTCAGGGTCTCTTGGGGTCTAGCACCCCACAGGGCTCAGGTGGCCTCAGCCGTACCTGGCCCCAACTGTCTCCAGTGATATGTAAACCCACCTGAAGGTGAGAGCTAGGGTTAAGGCCCCCCCTACCCACATTTCACTGGGGTGATAACTGGCCTGGCATTTCCTGGGGCCTCCTGCAGCACTGAGAGCCCCACCAGGCCACCCACTCCTGTCAGGGTGCAGGTTTAGGTCATGCCCAGGACCAGAAGCCTCTTAGCCATCCCCTACAGCTCCCCTCTGACCTCCAGGATAATACCAGCAGGCAGGCAATGTTGCTGCCTTACCTACCAGCAGCAAAATTCTCTGCTTATATAGGCAGCCCTGAATCTAAAATTGTTGCCACAATCAGGCACCTGCTGGCTGCTTGGTTTAGGTCTTAAAGTGGCAGGTTCCAACAGTGCCCTGCCACACACCTTCCCCATTAAAATGGTACCTGGGGGAGGTTTCCCCTGCTGCTCCTCCATAGCAGGCTCCCCTTGGAGCCTGCAAGAGCCCTCAAGTGGCGAGCACCCCCAAAGGTGCTCCACCACACACTGTCTATATTGAGTCCATGAGTTTCTGTACCTAGGAGGCTGATGAAATCCTAAAAGTAACACCCCTAACACCTAACTGGAAGGACACAGGGCCCTGGGTACATCTAAGCCCCAGGGCTGGGGTTGGCAGGGAGAGTTTTCTGGCAGCTTATGGAGAAGAAGCTCCTGCAGGAAAGGAAAGAAAGGCTGTGTGACAGTAGTAGTAGTAGTAGTCTGTGACAGTTTGGCTGCCTGAGATGTTGCTAGTGCTACTATGCTGCTTCTCACTAAGTTATACCTGTTGTCATTTAAAGTGGTGGACCAGATTGTTGCTGTAGGAGAGGAGGAGACCTCATTGGGGCACACTACTGTGTCATGTAGAGGCCCCAGCACCAGTGAGGGCGCACCTTAACACACACACATTGTCACCCACCCATGTCATGGGTTTTGCCTGTCTGTCAGCAGCCTGAGGTGCAGAGTCCCAGAACCCCCTGCACCTATTTCCTTAACAGCTGGCAGGATTTGGGGCTGCAGAAGGCATAGCAGGCCTGCAATTTTCACACACACACCCCATGCACTAACATAGACACCGTCACACAATCACCCATGTCATGCATTTTGCCTGTCAGCAGCCTTAGGTGCAGGGTCGCAGAAGCCAGAACCCCCTGCACCTACCTCTTCAAAACCTGGTAGGCTTCATAGTCTCAGCAGGGGCTAGCAAGCCTGTCATTTTCATCCTGTGGTGCCTTAACACACACGTGACACGAGTTTTGCTTGTCAGCAGTTTCAGGTGCAGTTTCTGAGAACCCCCTGCACCTATCTCCTTGAAACTTGGCAGGCTTAACGACCTCTTAAGGGGCTACCACCCGTGCAAATTACATCCTAATTAGGGCAGAAATGACAAAGTTATAGGCAGTTTTGTGCTTCCCCATTATAGCTTATGGGTGAAATGTCGAAACAGCATCAAAACAGCAAAACTGTTTTGACAAAACAAAACAGTGGTTTCAAAATTAAATAAAATTTAAAATGAAACACTGTTGCATCAAAACATCAAAATGGAAGTTGAAATGGAAAGGTGCCGTTTCTCACAGCCCTACTGTTTATACATTTTTTTAATGATTCTGTTACACCAAATGAACAAATAGCTTGCAAGTAACAGCTCACCCTTTCCCTAACAACTGGAGCAGCATCCACTTCCCTGAGCCACCACAGGCTCACTCTTTCTTGTTCTCTTTCTGTTCCTATGATGCTTTCTCTCTTAGCTGCTTATTGGCCTATTTCCAGTAGGAAGGTGCTCTCAGCCCCATGGCCTATAGATCAGTGATTAGTTTGCTGCCCTGTGACATGGAGGTCAGGATTGAAATCCTCATAGATGATTTATAACCTGAGTTTCTCCAGTTTCTCTTGTCCTGTAACCACTGGACAACTTGCAACCCTAACCCTAACCCTAACCCAGACCCCCTTCTTGGGTCCTACGCCCCACCGGGGCTTCTTGCCTGCACCCACACTGGGCTCCTCCCTATGCTGCCCAGATTTGCCTGCTACCTTGGGGTGTGCTCACTTATTAGGGGTAGGGTCTTGGTGATTCTATTAATGTGCTACTTGTGTTACTGGTGTTTCTATACGGAGCTGTATCTCTCC